>NC_141536.1:139896615-140201909 GCF_021556685.1 Rattus norvegicus
TCTCATGCTGCCTGCCTGAAGACATGTGTCTGGGCTCATCCATGGCCCTGATCTGTCCTAGAGTCATTCAGGGTCAGCTAACTTGGCTCTCTGATATATCATTCCTCATAATTTGAGAGATTTGGCAGGGGCACAATTGCTTCTCACCATCTAATGAGAGGTGGGAGGGGAGGAGGAATCTCTAGTAACAGCTTCTCTGAGCCTGTCCTGAGTGGGAACCCCAGCCCAGAGAGGTGGCCAGAGCCTTAGCTCTAAGGGAGCTGCTGTTTTCCTCACCTAATTTGGTGTTCCTTGATATCACTGGCATTGCTGCTATGGACCCCTTACCAGAATCTTGGCACTTGAAGGAAACTTGTAAACTTCAGAGACCTGGCTGACTCAAGGTTATGGTCTTTTTATTATTGGATATTTTTTATTTACATTTCAAATGTTATTCCCTTTCCCGGTTTCCTATTCATAATCCCCCATCCATCCCCTACCCTTTCTTCTACGAGGGTGTTCCCCCTCCCCAACCACCCACCCTTTCCTGCCTCCCCACCCTGACATTCCTCTACACTGGGGCATCCAGCCTTGGCAGGACCAAGGGCTTCTTCTCCCATTTGTGCTCAACAAGGCCATCCTCTGCTACACATGCAGCAGGAGACATGGGTCTGTCCATGTGTAGTCTTTGATAGTGGTTTAGTCACTGGGAGCGTTGTTTTGTTGGTATTGTTCTTATGGGTTTGCAAACCCCTTCAGGTCCTCCGATCCTTTCTCTAACTGTTCCAATGGGGATCCCATTCCCAATTCAATGGCTTGTTGCTGGCATTCACCTCTGTATTTGTCATGCTCTGGCTGAGACTCTCAGGACACAGCTACATCAGGATCCTGTCAACATGCAGTACTTGGCATCAGCATTATTATTATTGTCTGGGTTTGGTGGCTGTATGTATATGGGCTGGATCCCAGGTAGAGCAGGCTCTAAATGGCCATTTCTTCATTCTCTGCTCCAAACTTTGTCTCCATATCCCCTTCTTTGAATATTTTGGTTCCCCTTTTAAGAAGGGGTAAAGCATCCACACTTTGGTAATCCTTCTTCTTGAGCTTCATGTGGTCTGTGGATTGTAACTTGGGTAATTCAAGCTTTTGGGCTAATATCCACTTATCAGTGAGTGCATACCGTGTGTGTGTGTGTGTGTGTGTGTGTGTGTGTGTGTGTGTGTGTGTGTGTGTATTTGTGATTGGGTTACCTCACTCTGGATGATATTTTCTAGTTCCATCCATTTGCCTATTTAATTTCATGAAGTCATTGTTTTTGATAGCTTAGTAGTCCTCCATTGTGTAGATGTACCACATTTTCTGTATCCATTCTTCTGTTGAAGGGCATCTGGGTTCTCTCAAGCTTCTGGCTATTACAAATTAGGATGCTATGAACATAGTGGAGCATGTGTCCTTGTTATTTGTTGGAACATCATTTGAGTATATGCCCAGGAGTTGTATAGCTGCATCCTCAGGTAGTACTATGTCCAATTTTCTGAGGAACCTCCAGACTGATTTCCAGAATGGTTGTACCAGTCTGCAATCCCACCAACAATGGAGGGATGTTCCTCAACATCCTCGCCAGCATCTGCTGTCACCTGAGTTTTTGATCTTAGCCATCCTGCCTGGTGTGAGGTGGAATCTCAGGGTTGTTTTGATTTGCATTTCCCTGAAGACTAAGGATGTTGAGCATTTCTTTAGGTGTTTCTCAGCCATTCGGCATTCCTCAGCTGTGAATTCTTTGTTTAGCTCTGAACCCCATTTTTTAATAGGGTTATTTGTTTCCCTGCGGTCTAACTTCTTGAGTTCTTTGTATATATTGTATATTAGTCCTCTCTCAGACGTAGGATTGTAAAGAACTTTTCTCCATCTGTTGCTTGTTGTTTTGTCCTAACAACAGTGTCCTTTGCCTTGCAGAAGCTTTGCAATTTTGTGAGGTCCCATTTGTTGATTCTTGATTTTAGAACATAAGCCATTTGTGTTTTGTTCAGGAAAATTTCCCCAGTGCCCATGTGTTCAAGGCTCTTCCCAACTTTTTCTTCTATTAGTTTGTGTGTATCTGGTTTTAGGTGGAGGTCCTTGATCCACTTGGACTTGAGCTTTGTACAGGGCAATAAGAATGGATCAATTTGCATTCTTCTACACATTGACCTCCAGTTGAACCAGCACCATTTGTTGAAAATGCTATATTTTATCCACTGGATGGTTTTGGCTCCTTTGTCAAAGATGAAGTGCCCATAGGTGTGTGGGTTCATTTCTGGGTCTTCAATTCTGTTCCACTGATCTATTTGTCTGTCTCTGTACCAACACTATACAGTTTTTATGACTATTGCTCCATAATACTGCTAGAAGTCAGGGATGGTGACTCCCCCAGAAGTCTTTTTATTGTTGAGGATAGTTTTCACTATCCTGGGTTTTTTGTTATTCCAAATGAATCTGCAAATTGCTCTTTCTAACTCTATGTAGGATTGAGTTGGAATTTTGATGGGGATTGCAATGAATCTGTAGAATGCTTTTGGCAAGATGGCCATCTTTACTATACTAATCCTGCTAATCCACGAGCATGGGCAATCTTTCCATCTTCCGAGATCATCAATTTCTTTCTTCAGAGACTTGAAGTTCTGGTCATACAGATCTTTCACTTGCTTGGTTAGAGTCATCCTGAGGTTTTTCTATTATTTGAGACTATTGTAAAGGGTGTCGTTTCCCTAATTTCTTTCTCAGCCCATTTATCCTTTGAGTAGAGGAAGGCTACTGATTGTTTCAGTTGATTTCATATCATCCACCTTGCTGAACTTTTTTGTCAGAATTAGCAGTTCTCTAGCGGAACTTTTGGGGTCACTTTAGTATACTATCATATCATCTGCAAATAGTGATATTTTGACTTCTTTCGAATATGTATCCTGTTGACCTCCTTTCGTTGTCTGATTGCTCTGACTAGAACTTTGAGTACTATATTGAAAAAGTAGGGAGCTAGGGAGCAGCCTTGTCTAGTCCCTGATTTTAGTGAGATTGCTTCAAGTTTTCTCTCCATTAGTATGATGTTGGCTACTGGTTTGCTGTATATTGTTTTTACTATATTTAGGTATGGGCCTTGAATTCCTGATCTTTCCAAGGCTTTTAACATGAAGCATTGTTGAATTTTGACAAATGCTTCGTCAGCATATAATGAGATGATCCTGTGGTTCTTATCTTTGAGTTTATTTATATAGTGTATTACATTGATGGATTTCTACATAGTGATTGATCCCTGCATCACTGGATGAAGCCTACTTGATCACAATGGATAATCCTTTTGATGTGTTCTTGGATTCAGTTTGCAAGAATTTTATTGAGTATTTTTGCATCTTATTCATAAGGGAAATTGGTCTGAAGTTCTCTTTCTTTGTTGGGTCTTTGTGTGGTTTATGTATAAGCACAATTGTGGCTTCATAGAAGGAATTGTGTAGTGTTCCTTCTGTTTCTATTTTGTGAACTAGCTTGGACAGTATTGGTATTAGGGCACTTTTTTGATGGGAGACTTAATGACTGCTTCTATTTCTTTAGGGGTCATGGGATTGTATAGATGGTTTACCTGATCCTGATTTAACTTTGGCACCTGGTCTGTCTAGAAAATTGTCCATTTCCTCCAGATTTTCCAGTTTTGTTGAATATAGGCTTTTGAAATATGATCTGATAATTTTTTAATTTCCTCAGATTCTGTCATTATGTCTCCCTTTTCATTTCCGATTTTGTTAATTTGGATATTTTCTCTGTGCCCTCTGGTTACTCTGGCTAAGGGTTTATCTATCTTGTTGATTTTCTCAAAGAAACAGCTCCTGGTTTTGTTGATTCTTTGTATAGTACTTTTTGTTTTTACTTGGTTGATTTCAGCTCTGAGTTTGATTATTTCCTGCCTTCTACTCCTCTTGGGTGTATTTGCTTCTTTTTGTTCTAGAGCTTTTAGGTGTGCTGTCAAGCTGATGACATATGCTCTCTCCTGTTTCTTTTGTGAGGCACTCAGAGCTCTGAGTTTTCCTCTTAGCACAGCTTTCATTGTGTCTCATAAGTTTGTATGTCGTGCCTTCATTTTCATTAAATTCTAAAAAGTCTTTAATTTCTTTCTTCATTTCTTCCTTGACCAGGTTATCATTGAGTAGAGCATTGTTCAACTTCCATATGTATGTGGGCTTTTTGTCATTTTTTGTTGTTCTTGAAGACTGGTCTTAATCCATGATGATCTTCTAGAATGCATGGGCTTATTTCAATCTTTTTGTATCTTTTGAGGTCTGTTTTGTGACTGATTTTGTGGTCAATTTTGAAGAAGGTGCCATGAGGTGCTGAGAAGTCATATTCTTTTGTTTTAGGATGGAATATTCTATAGATAGCTATTAAATCCATTTGGTTCATAACTTCTGTTAGTTTCTCTGTGTCTTTGTTTAGTTTCTGTTTCCATGATCTATCCATTGATGAGAGTGGGGTTTTGAAGTTTCTCACTATTTATGTGTGATGTGCAATATGTGCTTGGAGCTTTAATAAGGTTTTTATGAAAGTAGGTGTCCATGCATTTGGAGCATAGATATTCAGAATTGAGAGTTCATCTTGGTGGATTTTTCCTTTGATGAATATGAAGTGTCCTTCCATATCTTTTTTGATAACATTTGGTTGAAAGTCGATTTTATTAGATGCTAGAATGACTGCTCCAGATTGTTTCTTGGGACCATTTGCTTGGAAAATTGTTTCCAGCATTTTACTCTGGGGTAAAAGCTTTCTTTGTCACTGAGGTGTGTTTCCTGTATGCAGCAAAATATTGGGTCCTCTTTACATATCCAGTATGTTAGTTTGTCTTTTTATTGTGGAACTGCATCCAATGTTGTTAAGAGATATTAAGGAATTGTGATTGTTGTTTCCTGTTATTTTCATTGTTAGAGGTGGAATTATGATTGTCTTTCTTTTGGTTTCATTACAAGGAAAGTATATTCTTGCTTTCTGTATGGTGTAGTTTCTCTCCTCGTGTTGGAGTTTTCCATCTATTATCCTTTATAGGGCTGGATTTGTAGAAAGATATTGCCTAAATTTGGTTTTGTCATGGAATATCTTGGTTTCTCTATATTAATTGAGAGTTTTGCTGGATACAGTAACCTGGGCTGGCGTTTGTGTTCTCTTAGGGTCTGTATGACATCTGTCCAGGACCTTCTGGCTTTCATAGTCTCTGGTGAGAAGTCTAGTGTAATTCTTTTTTTTTTTTTTTTTTTTTTTTTGGAACTGGGAACCAAACCCAGGGCTTTGCACTTCCTAGGCAAGCGCTCTACCACTGAGCTAAATCCCCAACCCCCTGTCTAGTGTAATTCTTATAGGTCTGCCTTTATATGTCACTTGACCTTTTGCCCTACTGCTTTTAATATTCTTTCTTTGTTTTGTGCATTTGGTGTTTTACCTATTATGGAATTTCTCTTCTGGTCCAATCTATTTGGAGTTCTGTAGGCTTCTTGTATGTTTATGGGCATCTCTTTCTTTAGGTTAGGGAAGATTTCTTCTATAATTATGTTTAAGATATTTACTGGCCCTTTAAGTTGTGAATCTTTGCTCTCTTCTATACCCATTATCCTTACGTTTGATCTTCTCATTGTGTCCTGGACTTCTTGGATGTTTTTGGGTTAGGATCTATTTGTGTTTAACATTATCTTTGACAGTCGTGTCAATGTTTTCTATTGTATCTTCTGCCCCTGAGACTCTCTCTTTTATCTCTTGTTATTTCTTGGTAATGCTTGCGTCCATGACTCCTGATCTCTTTCCTAGGTTTTCTATTTCCAGTGTTGTCTCCCTTTGTGATTTTTTTTATTGTTTCCATTTTTATTTTTAGATCCTGGATGGTTTTGTTCAATTTGTTCACCTTTTGACTGTGTTTCCTGTAACTCTTTAAGGGATTTTTGTGTTTCCTCTTTAAGGGTGTTACTTGTTTACCTGTGTTGTCCAGCATTTTTTAAGGGAGTTATTTATGTCCTTCTTAAAGTCCTCTAACATCATCATCATCATCATCATCATCATCATCATCATCATCATCATCATCATCATGAGATGTGATTTTCAATCCTAATCTTGGTTTTCCAGTGTGTTGAAATATCCAGTATTTGCTTTGGTGGGCGAATTGGGCTCTGATGATGCCAAGTAGTCTTGGTTTCTGTTGCTTCGGTTCCTGTGCTTACCTGTCACCATCTGGTTGTCTCTGGTGTTAGCTGGTCTTGCTGTCTCTGACAGTGGATTGACTCTCTTATAAGCCTCTGTGTCAGCACTTCTGTAGACCTGTTTTCTTTTAGCCAGATCTGGGAACAGAGAGCTGCTCCTGGGTTTGTGTGACCTGAAGCCTTCAGGCAGGTGGTTTGGCACAGAAGAGTTGGTCTTACCTCTGCTTTCACATGTGTAGGTGCTCCTGGTGACTGGCTTTCAGCTCTCAGCACAGGCAGAAACCCTAAGTGTCCTGCCCCTGACTGCTCCTCGGTTCCTGTGCTCAGAGGGCAGAGATGGCACTAGGCAGTTTCCTCTTGGGTCAGGAATGTGGACAGAAAGTAGTTGCCTCCTCTGAGTTCTCAGGTTTGTCTGCACTTCTGAGAGTCCAGTTCTCTCCCCCATGGGGATTTGGGTACATGGAGCTGTGGAACTGGTTCAGTTCAGTTATGGGCTTGGGCAGAAACCAGCAGGTTCCGGCTTCTGACTGCTCCTATATTCATGTATCCAGAGGCACTATGTAGTTTCTTCTTGGGCCAGGAATGTGAGGAGAAGTGGGCAGAGGTGGCACTCTCCCCTGAGGTCTCAGGATTGTCCTCACTTCTGTGAGTTCACCTCTCTCCTCATGGGATCTGGGTGCAGGAAGCTGTGGGATCCATTCAGTTCAGATCTCAGCACAGCCAGAAACGGGAAGTGTCCTGTCCCAGAGGACTTCTGCCTTTGTGTGTTCTGAGGCCACCAGAAAGGTCACTTGGAGCAGAAAAGTTGGTCTTACCTCTGCTGTCAAGTGTGTATGTGCTCATGGCGACTGGCTTCAGCTCTCAGTGCCAAAAAAAAAAAAACAAAAAAAAAAACAAAAACAAAAACAAAACAAAAAAAACCAAAATAAAAAACAAAAAAACTATTTTAAGTAAATCTAGTTGTCTGTCTTTCACATTTTCTATTCATATATTTATATATAGATAGAGTCTCACTGTTTAGCCCTGACTAACCTTCTATATACTCCTCAAATGGTGATAAAAAAAACTTGGCATTTAATGTAGAAGAGTGAAACTAGATCTTCATCTCTGCCTGCATAAAAATCAACTCCAAAAGGATAGAAGACCTTAACGTAAGACCTGACATTCTGAAATTGCTATTGGGAAAGTAGGAGAAACTCACCAAGGTTAGAACTTTGTGAACTGAACTGATGTGTCCAGGAAATATGGCCAACCATTGATAATTGAGTTGTCATAAATGTCAACATATGAACTAGTGTGGACATTATTAAAAGACAAAAGATAACCTGAGTGTAAATTGACAACCCTTGCATACTGCTGGCAGAGCAAAAATTGATATAACAATCATAAAACACAGTGTGGAGATTCCTCAAAAGGTGAAACCATGTTTTCCTGTGATCCAGGCATCCCAAAATTGAGTACGTACCAAGAAAAGGATCTCAGAATGTCAGAGACTTCTGCACTGGGCCATGTGTCAGACACATATGAGAGCCAAGCTATGGAGACAACCAGAGTCCAGAGAGTGAAGAACTGATACAGCACAGCATAAGATCCCTCACAACACCAAAAATGGACCTGCCAGATGGCCCCAGCTGGCTGCACCCCCACAAGTAGGCACATTAACTGGTTTCTTTGTTTCTTCCCACAGTGATTTGGTTGCAAGAGGCCAGGACTCCTGCCATCTTGGAAGCCTCTCCATTACCTGTTCACACGACACACGGAGCATCCTTTGTGCCCTGAAGAAAACTCTGACCCCTCAACAGAATATGAATGGCAGGGCAGAAATACAAGTTGAGGCTACATAAGTCAGTGCTTTGGGAACAGTTGTCAAGGCCCTGGTGAAACTCTCCACACCCAATGACAAGTAGGTTTTTGAAGACACTGGGATAAGGCGACTTCAGAGAGTATTGACAGTATTTCAAAAGGACTCAAAACCTAATCCTGTAAAAAAAAAAGTGTCAACCCTATTTCCACCTGTTTCTTGAGGAAGAAGGTGCAAACCTCTCACCACAGCACCCAGGATTCTGAGCAGGAGGGTCAGCAGTTGTAAGTCAGTCTCGGCTATACAGCAAGACATTGTCTCAGAAATATAAAGGGGAGAGGGATATGGAGCTTTGTGGTCACACTGGGTAAACTTGAAGGACCTTATGCTAAGAAAAATAATGTTCAAAGGAGAGGGAAAGGGTGCCTAATTGAAGCCTAAAACAAGTCTCTACTGGTGGTAAACAATAGTGGGATGGAAAGATGTCTCTAGGATGCAGACCAGGCAGTATGTAGGAGGACGTGGGCAGAGCCGTAATGGATGAAGTCCACAGTGCATCCTGGAGAATTACTGTGCTCTCACCACTGGGATAATTGTTCATTCACAAGAAATACATGCTAAGTTCAGTATCTGTAGATATATAAGATATAAATTATTATACCACAACAAATGTTTTAAACACACAAAGTTCAGTATAATAAGGCAATAGGCTACGTGTTCAGAGTTATGTCCTAATTTTTTGTCCAGGTTCCTGTGTGTCACACTCTTGGTAACACTTCTGCCTATGAAATTAAACTCAGCTCTCTGAGGACTCAGTGGCTGATCTTCTCTCAAACATAGACTGCCTAAGATAAGAAATCATTCAGCTTTCAATATCTCAAAATTTTGACAGGATATCTCCATATTTCACTGCTGTAAGTATTGGTTAATGTCACTGCTATAAAGAGTCCCCCAGGTGTCCTACACAATGCCTCGATGTTCTATTTGACTTGTATGCCTGGCACATGCAGGTAGCCATCTTTATTGAGACTTCTTACAGGGGAAGTGGTGTCCATCCTTATGAAACTGAGGGGTCAGTAAAACCACTCTTCTTGCCCCATACACCCAACAGTGGAGGTGGTGGATGGTGGGGGCTTGAGAAGCACCTCACTCTGATGACTTGATTCCTGACAAGAGAATGGAAAAGTGTACACAATGAGGAAGGTCTCTAACTTTCCTCACATAGTCTTCTCCCACAACAAATAGGATAAAGAGATGGGTGACCTGGGATCAGAACATGGTTTTCTTCTCTTGTTGTTCCCAGTCCATCTGGCTGATGGAATTCTTCTGTGCTCTTCTAGATCTGGCACTACTTATCTGCCAATCAGCAGAAGACTCTTCCATCAGGGAGACCTGAAAACGGGGGGTTTGGGTGAGATCAACAAGTGTAGACCAACCATGCCTTCCCCATGTTTGAACAAGGGATCATCATCTGTGTCTCTGTGTGTCCCCATGCTAACCGGAGTCTTGGATTGAGGGACACCTCCTTCCCTATGTTCCATGCAGATGAGGCTGGCCTCAGGCTTTGTGCCTTGTTGAGTGTGGTCCCAGGAGTTCTTTGGTGGCCTCAGCACAGGGTCTTACAGTCAGCAAAGGCACCAGACTTTCTGAGCGAGCCTGCTGCCTGGGGACATAAAACTTCATAGCAGCAACATCCTTACAGGATATCAGAAAAAAAGCAGCATAGGTCTTTGTGAGAAATACTGTTGAAAATAAGAAATGCGAGAGAGTGGGGCTAAAGAGTATGAATCTGACACCTTAAGTCCCTGACTTTTCTTGGGCAGATGAGGGTGGCGAGAGACCATAAGCCACCCAAAGGAAAGCCCTCAGTGTCAGACCAGAGGGTCTCAATTGCTTTTCCATCAACAGGTTCTTATCCAGGATCAAGCTTGGAACCAGCTCCCGCTCTGACTTCAGCTGTCAAACACTGCAGACTTCACCTTGACTCTACTCAACGCACAGCGTGTGCCTCACCTTTCATGCAGTCAGACACCCCGAGACAAAGTGTGCAGCGTGGCATGGCAAACGTCTCCTACGAAGTAGAAGAGGAGGTGGAAAGTGTTTCAAATGAGCATGGACATGAGGGAAAACTGACTTGGAGGGACATCTACAGGCACATGAATTATGAAATGACTTTGTTTAGCATGGAGATTCCCTCCATTTGAAGCAAATTTCACCAGCATCAACTGTCTATAGGTACATCTGGAGGGGGGTTTGTATAGGTGTTTGTGTTTCGCTGTCTGTCCAGATATACAGTACAGAAGAGTGCATTCTGATGACTCAGATTGCAGAGCACCAGGGAGGCTCACCAATAATGACTCACAAATGGGGTGAGATGTGAAGGTTTCTGGATCTAGGTGGGTAAGGAGCAAGCTGTCTAGCAAGTTAGCATGGTCTTGAGAGCTGCATCATGAGCAAGGAACAAACCTGTTCCTGTGCCCTCTACCTTCCCTTATGAGCACTAGATGGACACTTCCTGCCTCACCATTGCTCTGTTTCTGCATCCAATCTGGTCAGCAATAGCCATCTTGGACACAAACACAAAGAGATCCGGCACTATGGGATCCACATATGCTTCCACTGGCCACTTTCTCTACTAATGACTCTCATGTACATCTGGAGACAGACAGCAGACAATCTCACCATGAATGGAAGGTCCTCTGAGGCCTGTGTTCCTGATGATGACCTACCTACCATGGTACCGGGTTTACAGGATTTCTAAGTTCCATGAAGTATCGCACTTAGGAAGTGCACTTTTGGTACCACAAGGCATCACGAAGGACTTAAATGGAAGTGTAAGAACAACCATGAGCTAAGAACTTCCTCCCAGAATCTTTGTTCAGTCCTCAGGTCCCAAAGGATCTGAGAAGGGTATGCACCCATAGATCCACTGCTCATGTGCAGATACAGAAATAGTTCGCCCTTAGTTAAAGCCTATGATGTAGTCATGGCTGCCCTCTGGCACATAACCCTAGGAAATTCCTACCTGATTCTCTCCTACACCTGTCCTCATTCTCAGCAAGCTGCTATCTACTCTCTGGTTTCATTTTCCAGAAAGTAAAATGCTTCCAAGTACACTTTAAATAGAAAGGGGCCACGTAGTAGAATCTTGCAGGCCCTGTGATGGCACACGCTCTCAGGCTGATTCCTCTTGAGTTCTCCATGGATCCCTTCACCCACCCTTCTCCAGCATCCTTGCCCCGCCTCACTAGACATTTCTCTGCTCCCCACATGAAGCCTAGTTACTCAGGAAAAAATTACTGTGGGGTTGGATTTCTGGTGAGATAATATATTATCACCAAGCCCTAAAATGTGGACTTTCATAATATCTTTCATTTAATCCAGGAAATAGTTAGGAGAGTTAATTTGCTGCTTACCTAGGAACCTTAATCCACTCCCCAGGACAGACATGGTGTAAAGAAAGAACTGAATTCTGCAAGTTAATCTTTATGCAGATAACATCAATAAATCCTTTTCCTTAAAGTAACAGATATCTTTCTAAAAAGATAGATGTAAAAGTACATTATAGCCTGTTCCAGTTGCCTCTCACCTTGGATGCCACCACCTGCCTTTTAACTCACAGCCTGGATTTTGTTGCTGTCTATTCATCCTCTCAGATTGGCAAGCAGCAACATAAGGTTTACTGGTCTTTTATAACCCAATTCTTCAGGGTATTCCATAGCTACCTTTTAGAGGGGGCCCTGGGTGCAGTCTGATATCTGCCACAAAGCTGTCCCCTAGGTGTATTTGGGAAAGAAAGGCTTGACTCTGTTCCTTGTATAGTGGGATCCTCAGCCTGGGACTCTTTGCTGGAAATGGAGGAAATCTATCCTGTGAGGTCATGTTGTCCTTTGAGCCAGTGGTAATCACATTGTGGAACTGTCCCATGGGTTCCTGATGAGGTGATGTTTGTGGAAATGTGTGTTTACTTTTCACTGGGTACTTGGTGCCCTCACTGGTCTTACTCCAAGAGGCATGAGGAGATAAAGGATCCTGTGAGGACACTTTGCTGTTTGAATTGTTAGAGCCAGCTTTGGACACATCCATGGATGGATGGCTGGAGGGAGTTTCCGGTGATGAATCCTCTGAAGACTCTCAGCTCTCACCTGAGGCTCTCTGCTCTCTGCCTCTCTCCCCTAACCCACGTGTGCTGATCATGCATTGAACCTAGTGGACAAACTGATGGCAGTTTCTGTGAATTGGATGTCTCTTCTTGTTTAAGCATGTTAGGGTGTGTGGCATATTGTACCTCATTCTACTCTCATCTCCATTCTCAGTGTTTCCAGGCTGATTGGAGATCATGGAGGAGGGAAGGCTTGGCAGGCTAGATACCCTCCTCATAGCCTTTTTTTGTTTCATGGGTGGAATTGAATGTTTCAAGGTTTGATCCCACTGCTGGCTTTTTTATTGAGTTGTCTTCCCAGGGTGACTGTTGCCTCAGCATCAAGTAGGTTGCCGTGACATGGCCATACTTTTTCTCCTGTAACCATTCCTTTATTGCTTTAAATCCCTGTGGGCACTATGTTTACAGTGACAATACTGTAGGGCAGATGCCATTTGCTTAAATAGCCTATGGGATTCTTGCTCAGGTAGATAGCCAGACTCCAAAATTATGCCCAGTAACTCTCCTTCCACTTTGTGTTCCAGATGCATATAAATGTTTTTCACGATAATTTGCAAAACTTTAATAATATGAGGGTAGAATAGGAATTTTATCATTTCAGATTCTGATTTGATGAGTGTGTTCTTCTTTTTGTTAGGCTGTTAACTGCTTCCATAGTCTGCATGAGGAGGTGGTTATTCAATTTTCCTTCCCAGATGCTCCTTGACCAAGGGTATTTAAGACTTTATACTGTTCATATAAAGCCTCTTCATCAAAGTTTTTGGACCTTAGGTCTGACACAGGCCTATTATGACCCCATTATTCAGGGTCTTCTATGCCCACTTTTAAGGGTGTCCTTCCTAAAGTCTTATAGCAATTGTGAAGGTGTCTCTTGGGCATATGTGGGAGGACAGGCTCCATGCCGTTTCTTGTACAGTGGGATCCTGACCCATGGCTTCCTTGCTGCAGAATGCAGGTGATCTGTACTAAGAGTCATGTTGTTCCTTGAACCAGAGTGAGTCATGTCAGGAAGCAGTGTGGGAAGATCCCTGAGGTGAAGTTTGTGGAAGAGTGAGTTGATTTTTCCACTGGATAAGTTGGTGCACTTACACTGGGCTTCCTGGTCAGAGGCAATTAAGAGGTTGTACATTTTACTCTTTGAATTATTATAGCCAGTTTGGACACATCCACGGATGACTGGCTGGAATAGATTTCCAAGGATGAAATCTCCTGAAGGTTCTCTGGTACAGCCTTCATCTGAGGTATCACTGCTCTCTGTCTCCCCTCAGATGCTGCTCATGAAGAGAGCCTTGTGGACAAGGCAGGGACAGATTCTGGGAAGGGGAGTTCTCTACTTGCTCAAGCATTTCAGGGTGGGTGGCATACTGTACCTCATTCAGCTCTTTTTCCATTTTAAGGAATTCCAGTTGGGTTGACCAAAGGCAGGTGGGAAGGCAGGCACACTAGATCCCCTCCTTATAGCCATTTGCTATTTCTGGTTGGCCCTATATGGTTCAAGACTCAATCCCACCGCTTGGGTTTAGGTTTTTATTGAGTTTTCTTCCCAGGGTTATTGTTGCCCCAGCATCAGCTTTGGCGCCATCACATGGTCGAACTTTTTCTCCAGTAAAACTTCTGTCATCTCCCATTGCTCATATGCCATGACACCCGTGTTGACCATTACAGTGTGGTCTGGCAGGCTGTCCGTATTCTCCTTAGAGGAAATGAGGCAAATGTAATAGTCGTGATTTAGCCACTCACAGCTCACAATATCATGTACTGTTGGCCTTTGTCCAGTGTTTATAGTTAACTTGTTAGCAGTCATGTCACCAAGTTCTGGTGACAGTTTGAATTTTACAGTGTACTTTCCTCACAATGTCTTCTGCTTTAGTTCTCCGTGATTACTTTTCTGGAAAGGGAAGCATCCTGTGGACATAAAGTAAAGCAGAACTCGAGAGCTCCAGACATTGATTGCATGGCCATGATAACTTTTACCTTCAAAGTGTTCTTTGGGACAAAATCGGGGAGTCTGTTTGAGAGTTGTTAGCTCATGGACCATGATAGTCTTTTTTGCCTAATCTGAACCACTAAGTTGTATATTTCCTTTGCCTTTCACTGTAATATTTCCTGGCTTTCTCTCCCTGAGGGCAATACACTTCTGATAACACTATTAGAGGGAACATACCATTTGTTTAAATAGCCTGTGGGATTCCTCATCAAGTAGGTTGCCAGTTTCCACAATTCTGCCCAACAACTGCCCACACTTCCTGTTCCAGGATCAGATAAACGTTTTTATGTAATGTGCAAATGATTAATAATGTGAGGATGGTATACAGTTTTTCTAATTGCAATTACTGATTTGGTCAAAGTTCTTTCTGTCTTATACCAAAGTCTAGGTGAGGAAATGGCTTCTCAGTTTTACTTCCATAAATGCTCCTTGTCCAAGGGTCTTTAGTATTTTATAATGTTCAGATAAAGCCTCTTCATCAAAGGGGTTGAGCATTAGGACCTGAGGCAGGCCCTTTTAACCCCAGTTTTCATGGGCTTCAGACTCTTTCTTTTAAAGGGGACTCTGGGTACAGGAGGATAGTGGCCAAAAAGGTGTCACTGGAGCGTGTTTAGGGAGGACGGGCTTGAGTGTCTTTCTTGCACAGGAGGACCCTCACCATGGGCCTACTTCCTGTAGAATGAAGGTGTTCTATCCTGTGAGGTCATGTTGTCCTTTGAAGCAGTGGTCTTCATGACACTGAGCTAGGCTGTGAGGTCCTACTGAGGTGAGGACTGTGGACGACATGTTATTCTTTTCAAGGGGTTTTGGTGGAGTGACATGGGATTACTCCACAGAGGCATGATGAGGTAAAACACCCTGTAAGGACACTGGCTCTTTGGATTGGTTGTGCCAGCTTTGGACACATCCAGGATGGCTGGCTGGGGTAGATTTCCAGTGATGAATCCTCTGAAGACTCTCTGGTACAGCTTTCATTGAGGCTTACTGCCCCCGTCTTCCCTTTGGGGCTGCTCGTGACATGAGCCCTCTAGACAAGCTGGGGGCAGATCCTGTGAATGGGAACTCTCTTCTTTTCCAAGCCATCGGGGAGGCTGGCATAATGTACCTCATTCTACTCTTTTTCCCTTCTAAGTATTTTCAGGTTGATTTGGCCAAATGAAGGTGGAAAGGGCAGGCGACCTAGATCCCTGCCTTAGCCACTTGTTGGTTCATGGTTAGCCCTGGATGTTTCAAGCTATTAACACCCTGCCTGGGCCTTAGGTATTTTTATTGAGTTGTCTTCCCCGGGTTATTGTTACCTTGGCATCAAATATGTTGCCATGACAAGGCCAATATTTTTCTCCTGTAAGCACTACTTTGTATGTTGTTGCTTATATCCCATGATGACCATTACAGTCGGGTGTGGGTTGCTGTCTTTTTTCTCTCTAAAAATACTGGGAGAACCTCCTTTTTCATGCTTTAGTCTTTGAAAACGTAAAAATGCAATGAAGTGTTGACGTTTGTCCAGAGTTCACACTTAACAAGTTAGCAGTCACATCACAAAGTTCTGTTGAAGTCCTGCCAAGGCACTCTGCTTTAGGTCGCCACAGTTATCTTTCTGGAAAGGCCAGCATCCTCTAGACATAAAGCAGAGCACATCCCTGGCCTCCACACATCAACCACCATAGTCTGCATGAGGACATTATACCCTTTACCTTCAGAGAGGTCTGGGCCAGGTCAGAAGCGTCCCAGCAAAAGCTGCAAGCTTCTAGCCCGTGATAACCTTCTTGCACAATTTGTAATCGATAAGGTTTATATTTCATTTGCCTTCCACTACCATATTTCTGGGCTTTATATCCCTGTGGGCAAATGTTTATAGTGAAAATACTGGAGGGCACATACACTTGCTTAAATAGCCTATGGGGTTCTTTGTCAGGTACGTAGCCAAACTCCAAAATTCTGCCCAACTACTCTCCTTCCACTTAGTGTTCCAAATCCATATAAAGGTTTTTTGTTGATAATGTGCAAAAGATTAATGATATGAATGTCGTGTCGAGTTTATGAAGGTGTTCTTTCTCCCTTTTGTAGAATTGTAACTGCCACCATAGTCTGCATGAGGACATGGCTAGCCAATTTGACTTCCCTAAATGCTCCTTGGCCAAGAATCTTTAATATTTTTTAATGTTTAGATAGAGCCTCTCCATGAAAGTGATTGGACTTTAAGACCTGACACAGGCCTTTTATAACCCTATTCTTCAGGGGCTTCTAGACCCATAGTTTAAAGGGGGACCCGATTACATTGTGTCACTAGTCAGAAAGGTGTCACTGGGGCATATATGAGGAAGACAGGCTTGACTCTTTCTTTTCTGGGGAAGCCTCACTCCTTTTTTGAAAATAGAGGTGATCTAGCCTGTGAGTCTATGTTGTTGAACTTTTAACTGGATATGTTGTTGCCCTTACACTGGGCTTCCCCACAGAGGAATGGTGGAGTGAAACACTCAGGGAGGACACCTTGCTTTTCGCATTCTTAGAGCCAGCTCTGGACACATGCATGGATGATTGCCCGGGTAGAATCACAGTGATGAAGCTCTGAAGCCTCTCCAGTAGAGCTTTCCTAAGAAGTGTCACTGCTCTCTGTCTCCCCTGACCTCCAATGTGCTGCTCATGATGTCAGCCTTCTGGACAAGCTGAGGGCAGCTTTTCCCAATGGGAGTTCTCTTCTTTTTCAAGCAGTTCAGGGTGGGTGGTGTACTCTACCTCATTGTACTATTTCTTCCTTCTCCAGACTTTCAGTTCGATTGGGCCAGCTGAAGGTGGGAAGGGAAGACACATTAGATCCCGTCCTTATAGCCTTTTAGAGTTTCATGCTTGTCCCTGTATGTTTCAAGGATTGATCCCGCTGCCTGGGCTTAGGCTTTTTATTGAGTTGTCTTCCCAGGATGACTGTTGCCTCAGCATTAAATAAGTTGCCATGGCTTGATTATATTTCCCCTGTAAACTTCCATTTATCTCTCCTTGCTTGTATCTCATGAGACCCATGATGACCATTACAGTGTGGTTTGGGTGACTGTCTGTATTCTTTCTTTTTTTTTCTTTTCTTTTTTTTTCTTTTTTCAGAGCTGGGGACCGAACCCAGGGCCTTGTGCTTGCTAGGCAAGCGCTCTACCACTGAGCTAAATCCCCAACCCCCGTCTGTATTCTTTCTAAAGGAACTGCTTCAACCTTAATTGTCATGCTTTAGCCATTCAAATCTCACAATATCATGGCCTCTGTTCAGGGTGTACAATTTCACAAAGTGACAATCATTTCACATTTCTGGGGACAGCTTGAATTTTACATAAGTACTGTCCGCCAATGTCTTTATACTTACTTCCCTGGAAAAGAAGGCATCCTGTTCACATAAAATGGAGCACAACCCTAAGCTCCACATATCAATAGCATGGCCATCATACCCTGTACCTTCAAGGAGTTCTGCAGCACGATACAGAAGGCTCCCACTGAATGTTGGCAACTTCTGACCACAAATAATATTTTTGCTTAATCTGTAAAAAGACTAAGGATTATTTCTTCAGCGTCCTCTAAAATATTTCTGGACTTTAGATCCCTATGGACAATACATTTCTGTTGATAATATCAGAGGATGCTTACCATTTACTTAAATAGCCTATGGGATTCTTCTTCTGTTAAGTAGCCAAACTCTACAATTCTACCTACCAACTCTACTCCCATATCATTTTCCAGAAAAATATAAATGTTTTTGTTAGTAATATGCAAAAGATTAATAACATAAGGATGTTATAGAATTTTATTAAATTTCTTATTTAATGATGGTGTTCTGCCTTGTGATAGAATTTTAACTGGTACCATAATCTGCAGGAAAACATGACATGTTAATTCCCTGAATTCTCCTTGGCCTAAGGTCTTTAAGATTTATTAATGTTCAGGTAAAGCCGCTTCTTCAAAGTGGTTTGGACCTTAGTTACTGACACAAGCCTTTTATAGGAAAGCCATTTCTCAGGTCTTTGAGATCCACCTTTTAAAGGGATCCTGGGGTACAGTCTGTGACCAACCACAAAGATGTCCCTGGGGTGTGTGTGTGTGTGTGTGTATATATATATATATATATATATATATATATATATATATATATATGGAAGACAGGTTTGACACTCTTTTACAGGGGGAAACATCACCTTAGGCCTCCTTGCTGGAGAATGGAGATGATGTAAGCTATGAGGTCGTATTGTCCTTTGAACCAGTCATACTCATGTCAGGATGACGCATGAGGTCATCCTGAGGTGAGGTTTGTGGAAGAGACCAGTGATCTTTTCACTGGGTATGCTGGTCTCCTTATACTGAGCTTCCTCCACAGAGGCATGATGACATAAACACCTCATGAAGACACTGACTCTTTCAATTGGTAGAGCCAGCTCTCAACACATCCATGGATGACTGGCTAGAGTAGATTTCCAATGATGAATCCTCTGAAGACATTCTGATAGAGCTTTCATTTGAGATGTAACTGCCCCACCATGTGCTACTAATGAAGTGAGACTTGTGGATAAACTGGGAGCACATTCTGTGAATGAGAATAGTCTTCTTGTTCAAGTAGTTCAGAGTTGGTAGCATAGGATACCTCATTGTACTATTTCTTTCCTTCTTGGGAATTTCAAGTAAACTAGGAAAACTTAAGGTGGATGGGTAGGAACAGTAGAGCCCTTCATGATAGCTGTTTGTTGTATCATGGTTGGCCTTGTGTGTTTCAATGTTTGGTCCTACTACCTGGACCTAGATTTTTTTTTTTATTGCGTTTCCCTGTGTTGACTCTTGCCTCAGCATCAAATCTATAGCCATCACATGGTCAACCTTTTTCTCCTATAAACTTTACTTTATCTCTCATTGTTTCTATACCATGATACACACTATGTCCATTATAGTGGGGTTTGGGTGGCAGTCAGTGTTCTCTTTAAAGGAACTGCAAGAACCTTCATTGTCATGTGTTAGCCATTCCAAACTCACAATGTCATGCAGTGTTGGCCTTTGTGCAGAGTTTACAAGTTAGCAATCATGTCACAATTTTGAGGTGACAGCTTGATTTTTACAGAAGTACTTTCGTGCCAAGGTTGTCTGCTATAGTGTTTTATTGTTATGTCCCTGGAAAGGGAGGCATCCTGTTCACATATGGCAAAGCAAAACCCCCAGAGTCTAGTGATCAATGGAGTGGCCATCATACCCTTTACCTTCGAAGAGTTCTGGGCACAGGAAGGGAGTTTCCCACAGTTTTTTTTTGTTTGTTTGTTTTTGTTTTTTTGCTAGTTTGGCCAGTGGTAGTCTTTTTGTCTGATCTGAAATCACTAAGTTTTATATTTCTTTTGCCTTCCACTAAAGTATTTCTGTGCTTTAATTCTCTGAGGGCCATATATTTTGGTGACAATAATGTAGCTACATAGCATTTTTTTAAGTAGCCTAAGGAATTCTTGCTCAGGTAGGTTTCCAATCTCCCCAATTCTGTGCAACAACTCTCATTCCACCTCATGTTCCGCAATCATATAAATGATTTTTGTCTATAGTGTACAAAAGTTTAGGAATATGAGGGTGATGCAAAGGTTTTATAATTTCAATTTCTGATTTGATGAGGGTGTTCTTTCTCCCTTTTGATAGAATTTTAACTGCTACCATAGTCTGCATGAGGAGATGGCTAGTCAGTTTTACTATGATGAGTGCTTCTTGGCCAAGGAACTTTAAGACTCTTTAATGAGCCCTTAAATTGTCTTCACCTAAAGGGTTGGACCTTAGGACCAGACTCCCTTGCCATCTCTTCATACTTGTTAGGAATCTTCAGTATCAACACCAACTTGTGATGCAAGATAAAAGTGAATTAAAAGAGGGTCTAAGAGAAATAGCTATAACTATAAATGTCTGCAGTTAAAGAAAAGGTCCCCCAAGTTATCTACTGATGCATTTAAACTTCATGGAAAGCATGGTCAGAACAGAACATTCACGCCACAAGCAGTTAAGTATGAAAAGGGATCACTGTCTAAGGCCAAGTAGGTTCACCAGTGTCTGAGCACAAATTTTCACCAGCATTCGAGGCCAAATTTCTCCAGCTTTCAGTCCAAACTTCACCAGCAACCATGTAAGTGATTTCACCAATATCCGTGTCAGGAGCCACTATAGGACAGGCTGATAACTAGCTGATGATCTTCCTGAGATGGTTTGCTTAGGGTTACAATATAACTGGTGACAGATTCACTCTTCAAGCAAGGCCATAAGACAATTCATTTTAGGAAAGATTCCTGCTGTTAATATACTTTTCCAGTTATGATTAAACATGTATAACATCACTGGGTATTATCCCACCCCTTTAGAGCAGCTCTCTGCAGATCTACGAAGATTTACTGTCTTATAGTGATGCTATATAGACAAATACATGACTTCTTCAGTCGTAATGATGATCCTATAAGAAATCCAAAATTTATAAGAAATACTCAAGTTAATAAAAAAAAAAGAAATCCAAAATTTATATCAGTGAGTATTAAGCTCTTTTATACTGGGACTGCTACTGATCCTTTTCTGATAGTCAAAACTACAATGAGAACTCTGACAGTCTCCCACATGTAACCAGACTTTCTCCTACTTAGAACACGTTGCCAGAGGTACAACAATTAACCAAATGTCATAAAAGAGGAACTATTGATTTATTATAGGTTCTAGGACAGAAGAAAACATATTGATGGGGTTTATCTATACAAAACTTCACTAAAAACTTAATTGTTGTTTTGAACTTACAACGAACCTGTGGAGCTGTTCTCACCTGTGGTGAGAGATGTTTAGCCAGATACTTACTCCTAATGGGTATGCATGTAAACATTCTCTGTTGTAAACTTCTATCTCCATTTATGATTTGATTTTTTCTGTGAACTTGTGATGAACTTTTTAACATGTGATCATAAATACTGAAAGATGTATAAGTACTGAGGACAAAGAGAGAAGAATTTTTCCCCTTCCTCCCTAAGGATCTTTCCACTTTAAGCCTTGGATAACTTTCATAGGAAACGTTTTACAACTTACCAATAAACACTATAATCATTTTCAAAGTGCCCTTTTTCTTCTGCTACTTCTGACTAGCAGGCTGAATGTTAGAGCCCTGCAGTTCATGCTGAGATAGAACAAAGACCACATGACTTAATCCCCTGCTGTCAGGTTCTAGGTGTCAATCAACTTTTTACCCTTAGAAAGAGCAAGAAAGTTTGTAGGACCTTTTAGAAGTTATCATCAGCATTTCAGTACAGTTCGAGAACTAGAACGTCCAGAGATGCTCAGGATTTAAACCACACCAAGGTCCTACTCCGTGCCCCCACCACTACCCTCTCCAGACTGGTAGGCTCCCAGCATATCTGAGTAAAAATTTTCACCAAAATCAATGTCCCACAGATAACCATCAGTTGTCCATAATAGAATGACAAAAAGCAGCCCCAGGCAATACACTATATACACGGTGTCAGTCATTTATCACAGTGACTCCTTGTGATATCTAAGCAAAGCATAGACCAATGAGGGGTGGCAAACTCCTGCCCAAAAGGACTGAATTAACTACTGTGCAGTCACTGCTACCAAGTGGCAACAAGAAGCAAGATAAGCATCTATTTTGGCTCAAACTTTGAGGAAACAGAGAAAGTTTGGTAGCAGGAGTTGTATACAGTGTTAGCATGTGGCTGCTCACAATGTATTGTGGTCATGTCCTGTCCAATAGCAGGCCAGAAAACTGCTTCCTAGAGCTAGACTCCACCTCCTAAAGCTAGACTCCAGCTTCCCATGATAGTATCACCTGCTAGAGACCACGTGTTCAAACACCAGTCTATAGGGCACATTTTAAATGCAAACCACAGCAAGGACTGTCTCCACCGTAGTGGAAATAGTAGCAGGAATGGGAACAGTAATAAAATAGGCCCCCAAGGCTTCACGCTTGGCTGGGTATAGACTCTGATATTCACCAGTAAGAATGTGAACCCTGAACATGTTTCAATGCCCTTTGTGAATAAGACCAAAAATTCTGTAATGTTGGCTGCTACAGACCTTAACATTTCTACATTCAAAGTAGTCATTCCTCCCTCTAAACTTGGATTGGTGTCCAAAGTATGGCCCTACTGTCATTGTGCTACTGTAACAATATTTTGTTTCTCAAACCCCCTTGGGCATATTACTAAAGTATAAGCTCAGCTACTGATTCCATTGGGGTTTTGTTCTCTCATGGGAAGAAGCAGAGGCTCAGTCTAGTGGCATTGCTAGCACAGTGGAAGGAATTACAACAAATGGAGTCCATCCTCAGTGGGTCCACTCCAGCAGCTATAAAGGCAAGCATACCAAAATAAGAGTTGTAGTGAAGGCCTTTGGCAAAGCTTCTCTCTATGGTAGCACAGAACTAACCGTACAATGGTATGTTGTGGTGTAAAATTGGCATTATTATTAAGGATATAACCACATCTTTCTCACTAGATTTAAGACATGCCCTGTCAGAAGGACTTTGTGTCTGGTACTATAAGCCACATTAAACCTGTGGCTGTGAGTTCAAAGCTCCAGTAGGGAAGTAACTGTTCCTGCTTTGTTAAATGGATGTGCCAAGGCTATCAAACTGCCTCTACACACGTGTGCATACTTACACCTTCAAACACGTGTGCACACTTACACCTCCAAACATGACTGCATACTTACACCTTCAAACACGTGTGCATACTTACACCTCCAAACATGACTGCATACTTACACCTTCAAACACGTGTGCACACTTACACCTCCAAACACGTGTGCACACTTACACCTCCAAACATGAGTGCATACTTACACCTCCAAACACGTGTTCATACTTACACCTCTAAACATGAGTGCATACTTACACCTCCAAACACGTGTGCATACTTTCACCTAGAGATCACTGTTGTTGTCTGCTCTAACTGACATGGAAGGAAACTTCCTTTTCAGAAATGATGATGTGTGACAGAATGCATAAACACTGATGAATATCCCAAGATTGGGTAACTATTGCTATGGCATCGTGGCCCAATACGTAGTCAGAAACACACATGTCTATCATGCTCTTCAAGGCTCAGGGTATATTGCAGAAGAGGGGACAGAAGATTTTAGGAGCCAGAGAAAGGGATAGAAATTTTTTTTGCCATTTTTTGTCAATTTGAATTTTTCCCCCCTAGAATTGAAATGTTCCTTCCCTCCAGGAGGGAGGAAGGAGGCTCATCAAATTCAAGAAATAACTCACAATACTAGGAAGTTCTTGAAGCTAAAAAGACTCATAAGGCCCCTCCTCAAATTTATGGTTGTTAGAAACAACTGCTGGGGCAGAGATTCTCTAGGTATGGAGCTCTTTGGCCCTGTAGAGAGCTCTGCACTTACAGCTCTTGTGAGTTCCCACCTAGGAAACATGGGCACTTCAGTGGTATAGTTCTTTATCAGTCACACATGGCCTTACATGTAGCCCATATTCATTTTAATAATCCTAGTAAACTTACTGGTTTATCATAGTGGACTTTGGTAGAATTATTACTTTGGTCTGCCATCAGTTCCTTATCTGAGGTGTGTAGACCTTGGCTTGTATTTCCCCACAAAACATCACGCAACAGCACTTAGGCCCCACTCATCTTGTCTGTGTGTCTCACCCACCCTTCCTGAGGGCTCCATGAATTTTGAAAAGAGTAACTCCTGTAGGGAAGTTAGTGATCAAACACACGACTGGTTCTTGACATTTTATATTGGACCCATAACAAGGACCTTCTCCATAACATCAGATACTTATGATGATAATGGTACTTTATTTTAAAGGATAAATATCATACTTTATTTTTATTTCTCTACATGGACAGTGAGCATGGGCAATGCATCCCTGGCCTTCTCAAACTGTCCTAATAGATTTGTTCTCAATTTTTGGCTTTTATACTTCCCGTTATACTATTCAAGCTTAAACTTTTTGATAAAATAGGACCAAGCCAAGTATTTTATATCAACTGATTGATGAGAGGTAGAGAGCTTTACCATAGATTTCCACAAAGACCTCAATTTTTTTTCTAAGTTTAAAATTTCTGTGTGTACCTATGTATGAGAATGGGCATATGTGTGGTACCATGCACAGAAGGGAGCATTGGATCCCCAGGAGCTAGAGGGACAGGCCATGGGGACCAATAAACATAGGTGCTGTGGAACTAAACTTCTCCTCAGCAAGATCAGAGAATTGTTCTTAACTGCTGAGCCACCTCTGTAGCTTTTCCTTGAAACTATGTATTTCCCACAAAAATGTATTTCTCACCAGTCACGAAATATATGTGTTGACATATTTGAAATGGTGAAGTCAGAAAGGTGAATCCAGAATCCCACAGAAAACAAAATATCTTTCCCAGAGATGTGGTAGATAAAACCATGGTTCAGTTATGGCTTCTCTATGTGAGGTGAAACATCATATCCGAAAAGCCAAAAAAGAGGAAAGAACTTATGTGGCCCATACTTCGACATCGCTGTCATCATTAAAGGAAGGCAGGACATCATTAAACTCCAACAGGGCAGGAATCTGGAGACAGGAGCTGATAAAGAAGCCACGGAGTGGTGCTGCTCACTGACTTGCTGTCCATGACTTGCTCAGTCTATTTTCTTAACAACCCTGGGACCACCAGCCAGAGATAGTGCCACACACATTAGTCTGAGTCCTCCTCCCCTAATAATTTAGGAAGTGCCTTGTAACCACATCTTCTGGAGGCATTTTCTCAACTGAGTATCCCTCCTTCCAGATAAGTGTAGTTTGTGCAAAGTTAACATAAATTAATACGCACAGGCCATTCCAGATGTCCTAGTGATTCCCAGTTATACAATGTAAACGCCTTAGACTGAGAAGTTATTAAACAGCAGAAATTGGTTCCTCATACCTCTAGAGGTTGGGAAACCAAGTCAAGATTTGTGAAGATTCAGAATGTGATGAACTTTAATAGGTTGCTTTGCTGAACATCCAGCCAAGGGAACAGTAACTGGCTTCCTCAAACGCTTTCTCAATGAATGCATTGCGTTATACCAGTGAAGCTCTTGATGTCCGACCATCTGAGGACCCACTTATTCCTACTGATCCATTAAACACTCACTAAAACAACACAGCTCATGACCTAGAGCTGGTTTTTACGAGATATGCCTGCCTGAGGGGAACAGGGCACACTTAGCAGAAGGACACTGGGCCAGAAGTCTTAAAAAGTAGAAGGGCTTCAGTAAGGTGAGCACACAAGTTATAAAGTTGTCATGCTGAAAACAGGGAGCCTAAAGGGCCAGAATAAAAATATACCAGACTAGAATTGATATGAAAGTTTAAAAATAATATGTGCCAATGACTGACAGATACTATGCAATTAATCATAAATGCCCCAGTCTTTGAAATTAAAGTAAGCTATGTGCTGTACCTTGAGTTATTGATTCAGAGTCATATTTGAATAGAGTTCAGTGTGTTGAGGCAGTAGATTGTATATCATTCTTCTGCCTGAGACAAGCTGTGTAGGTTGAAGTACTAGTGGCTATTAAGAGTTAGGCTGAAAGTGTTTCTTTAAGACATCAATATCCACTGGGTCAGGCTTCAAGAACTTATGTGAGACACTTAGAGAATAGGGAATATTTTTTGTTGTGAGTAATTAAATCACTGGGCATGGAATGGTGTCCACTATGTATTCCCTGGTAGCCTTCAGATAATTTGTTATACAATTCAAGATCATCTACATAGGGACCACACTGATTACATGTGGCTAGGCCTTCCCACATCACCTTTTTAATCAAGAAAATGCACCACAGCCCTGTCCATGGGTCAATCTGTTGAAGGAAATTTTTCCCTCTCTATTCCTGGGTAACTGAAGCTAGTATTAGGTTGACAGAAACTAAGCAGCATGTTCATATGTGAGGAAATCACAACTTGCTGGTTTCTGGGCAGGCCCATATCCCAGGCAACCAGTAATGTGGTACAACCAGGGAAAGACCAAGGTTCAGGAGGTTGCTTGGATGCAGACCTCCTTCTAGACCAGGACCCAGAGTGTTGAGCCTAAGGCATGACTTGTATTCAGGGGCCTTCACATAGGCTGTTGTAAGATCAGAAAATACCCATGAGGCATCTTCCTACTTCTACCCAGTTCTGACACACAATCAGAACTAGTACCCAGGAAAGTGACACATTGTTCACCTCAGACCAGGCACAGAATATGTGTTTCAATCCACATGTGTGATAACCAGAGACCAAACTGAAGTTTATCCCGAGGTCAAATATCATGTGGAGTTTTATATTCCCTTCCTCATACACAATCAGGTCTCCACCTTGCATACAGCTCAATTCGAAAGCCCAGGGACCAGGGGCTGAGAGCGCATTGCCCGGAGAACAAAGCCCATTTTCAATATGAATCAGAGCTGAGGCACAGATAGCCACACACTGTTCCTCAAGGCAGGAGCTGTGCCCAGGATTGGAACTGCAGGCTAACACCAGGACAGGCCAGCACCCACGTTGGCCACAGAAATGGCATCTTCCAGGAGGTTACAATAGCCAGTGACCACCACATTGTACCTTCCTGGTGGGAAAAATATACAGGGCTCATCCCCTAACTAACCTCAGGGAAGGCACAATGCCAGAGGCTGGACCTTGGACTGGAAACAAGGAAGTTCACTCACTACTGGGCCCAATTCAATGTATTGCTGCTTTAGTCCCAGCACATGCCCGCCAAGGCAGGTTTATTATCCTGGGCACCAATTACAGGATGACTTTAGTGAAGGCCTTGTGTCAAAGGGGCCACACCAATGGTGACAAATGGCAATGGTAGTATCCAGGGACCCTACACTACTTCTCTTTAGGGGAGGATCAGTTCCCGGTAGCCATCGTCATGTTCAGCATGAACAGAGGCCCTTGAGAGAATATAGCATATCTGATAGAAGTAGAACAGGACACCCACCTCAGTTCAGGAAATGTCCAATGACCAGGACGGGAGTGTTTGTCTATAAATAAAGTTGGCAGTCATTATGATGCCATACATTTGCTTACCTCTCTGCCTCCTCCTTTCAACCTTTCTGCCTGATGTTCAGTTACTTGTCTACCCCATAGAATGACGTTCACAGTATCCCAAGATAAGCATACTTCCCCCATGACCCTCAAAACCTTGTCCTTTCAGGAATGAACATACCATCTCACCGCCCCAGACTCTACCCCCTTAATAAGCAGAGTGCATGAGTGGCCCTGAATGATAGTGCCATCCCTTGCTTAGATTACTCTGGAGGATGCACAACAGGGCACTGCCTCTTGGTCCCACATGGAGACACCAAAAGAAAATGCCTTGGCATCAAAGTCTGGGCTCCTGGGAACATCTTCAAGCTATTAACTCTTTAAAGTACTGAAGGCAACAGGTATGTAAAAATCAAGAAAGTACAGAACAACTCAGGTCACAATGGAGGGGATGGAGTGAACCCCTGTGATTACGAGGAGGGTTGGATTGCAGGAAGGGCCTGATCAACACACCCACGTGTCTAAGAAGAGAAATTTTAAGATTAGGCCTAAAAGTACGAGAGGGGCAAACCTATTACCACACCACCCAGGATCGAGAAAAAGATGGCAAGTTACTGGCCAGCTGTGCTTCACAACAGCAACTGCTTCTGAGAAAGAACAGAGATTCTGACATTGATATCAGGATGGGTAAAATGGGAGGGCAATGAGCTGAGCACAGGAAGCTACAATAGGAGGAAAATACTGGATAGAGGAACCTAACACGAGATGTTAAATTGATGGAAGATGTTGGCCTAAGGATGGAAATGAGCCAGTGGTGTGACAGGAAGAAGTCACCACCATGAATGTGGTGGGTTGTTGTGAATGAAGCCGTTTCTGGTCACCAGGGGAAATAGTATAATTGTGAATGTTTCTACCGAGATGGAAGGGTATCCAGGGACTCGGCAGCCCAGGAACCATATAGTACTGAGGGGAGAAGGTATCCCAGTGGAAGGTATCCTGAGACATGAAGGCCCAGGAACCACACAGCCCTGAGGGAGGACAGTGTCCCAGGGAAAGACTATCCTGAGACATGGGACCCCAGGAATGACATGGCTCTGAGAAAACCCCTCCTCAACAGAAGCATTGCAGCTCCCATGGGAGGGTACCCGCAACTAAGCTAAGGAGCTTAAGATCTCAGCCTGGCTCCTGCTTTTCTCCTTGTCATTGCTTCTCTTCTTCTTTGTTCCCTCAAACAACAGAGTCACAGCAGGGAGAAAACATGAAAGAGATTCATTGAAGGGAGAAATCCAGGGGTGGCTACCCTCTGCTTCTGGGAGCAGACAG
This sequence comes from Rattus norvegicus, assembly GCF_021556685.1. Taxonomy (NCBI): domain Eukaryota; kingdom Metazoa; phylum Chordata; class Mammalia; order Rodentia; family Muridae; genus Rattus; species Rattus norvegicus. The sequence continues at coordinate 139,925,059 of NC_141536.1, forward strand.
TAAGGAATGGAACAAGGGGGAGTACTTACACACGATTTAAGGGCTCAGCATTTCTCAGGGCAGAGATTTCCAGGGTAAGAATGGGTTGGGATTTCAAGTCCTGAGCTTGGAGAGCTCAGGAATTGGTGGGTTTTCCTGGACAGGGATTGCTGGGTATTCCTGCTTAGGGATTGGTGAGTTTAATGGGATATTCAGGAATTGGGGGGGGGGGTGTTCCTGCTCAGGGATTGATGGCTTCTTTTCACTTCCTATTCTCTTAATTGGGCCTGTGGCTTAGGCTGGAAATTCCTTCCTGGCTGCAGCTGGCTTTTGCTGAGGTGCCATCACTGCTGGACTGCTGGGGAGGCAGGAGAATAGCTGCTGCCACTGTGGACAGCTCCTGTGGCACAGTGCCTGAAGTGGCCTCTCACAAAGGCTGTAGGCTGAGGCAGGATGGGTGTCAAGAGCTTATACAGAGCCTCAGGACTGCAGTAGACTGAGAAAAAGTGTTGCAGCTTGGACAGTTCAAGTCAAGAAACTTCGTCTGGACAGGCGATGTGCCCCAGTGGACAGATCCTGTGAGTGCTCCAGACTGAGGAGATGTCCCAGTGCAGCTACTTTGACAGGAGCTGACATTTTGACAATTTCTTTGCCATTCTGACAGTTGTTGGGGGTGGGGAATTATGTCCCTGCGACCTTAGGCTGGAGCAGGAAGGGGGGGGGCTTGCTGCTGCATTGACTCAGGGACTACAATGACGAGTTGGTGTATGAAGGAATAGTGGTGGCATTTGGCATCTGAAGTGGACAATAACACTTCTTTTAATAGAAGATATTCATCTCTGTTCTGCAAACATGGAGGTTTTTTCAAAGTTCCTGTGCATGGCACTCTTGGTGACACTTCTGCAGGCACAGCATGGTGCCCAGTTCTCTGTGCACTTCCCAGGTGGCTGATCTTTACCCAGACACACAATGCCTAACATCAGTAACCTCTCAGTTTTCAAACTCTGAGTCCCTTGAGAATGGTTCAGCTCTGCAGGCATTGGCTACTGTCACTGCTGTCTGTGATGCCAACATAAACCCCAACGTGACTGTCAGGATTCTGGATGTCTGACTCTGGAAGATGGCAGTCTTTCTTGAGACTTCCTAGTGGGGAAATGGTGTCCATTCCTAGGTGATCAAGGGGTCAGTAACACCAGCTGTCTCTCCTTGCTCCATGCACACAGCAGTAGAGGTGGTGAATACAAGAGCTTTGAGAAACACCTTGCGCTGACCACTTGGTTACCTCCAGGACAGAGAGGAACTGCCCCAGTGAGGAAGTTCCCCCAGCTGCCTCCTCCAGGCTCCTGTCACGGCTAAGGGTCAGGGTAAGGCTCTGGGTGCTGCTGGGACCAGGACACTTTTCCTGTCTTATTGCTCACAGTTCATCTGGCTGATGTGCTACTAAGTGACTCTGGTGCCACTTCCCTGTCAATCAGCAGGAGCCTTTCCCCCGAGGAGACCTGAAAACAAGGGGTTTTGGTAAATTACCAAGTGTTAGCCAATCATGCCTTCCCCGTGGCTTGAGCAAGGGAGCATCATGTGTGTATCCCTCTTCCATCCAGTGAGTTTGGGCTTGAGGGGCCTCTCCTGCCCTATGGAGCACTTCACTGTGCAGAAAAAGCTGGCCTCAGGCGTTGTCCCCTTTTGGGTGTGGTCCCTGAAGTCCTTTGGTAGCCCCAGCCCAAGGTCATAGGTGCTGCAAAGGCAGCAGACTTTCTCAGCCTGCTGCCTGGGAACACAAAACTTCAAAAGAGCAACATCCCTACAGGATATCAGAAAGGAAACAGCATGGATCTTTGTTTGAGATACTGTTGAAAATAAGAAAGTTAGTATATACTAGAGTGCGAAGGTGAGGAGGAGTATGAGTCTGACTACTTAATTCCCTGGTTTCCTTAGGTGGTGGAAGGTGGCAGGAGACCATAACCCACCCGAAGGAAAGCCCTTGTTGTCCGACCGGAGGCTGTTGTTTTCCCTCAACAGGTTCTTATCCATGACCATGCCCGGGACCAGCTCGAGATCTGAATTCTACTCTCAAACTCTGCAGACTTCACCTTAGCTCTACTCAGAACATCGACGGTGGCCCTCATCCAGCACGTGGTCAGATGCCCTGGGGTAGAGTGTGCACCATGGCATGTGCTGGCTTTGCATGGCTCCTATGAACCAGTAGAGGAGGTGTCGATGTGTCAGATGGGGGAAGGAACAAGAGAAAACTGATTCGGAGGGACACCTAGAGTTACACAAAATGTGAAATTACTTTGTTCGAAGTCCAGATTCTCTCCATTTGAAGCGGATTTCACTTGCATCAACTGTGCACAAGGTATGTCTGGTGGTATGAGTGTGGGAGTATGCTCATGTGAGTATGAGTGTGCATTACATACGTGAATGTGCATGTGTGTGTATGTATGTGCACAGACACATGGGGGCACACATTTCTTTGCATGTCCCTCTCTGACCAGAGAGAGTACAGAAGTGTGTGTGTGTGTGTGTGTGTGTGTGTGTGTGTGTGTATGTGTGTGTGTGTGTGTCCTTGTCTGTCTGGTTATAGAGTACAGAAGTGTGCATCCTGATGACTCAGGTTGCAGAGCACCAGGGTGGCTCACCAATAATGACTCAGCAAACGGGGTGAGTTGTGAAGGTTTCTGAATCTTGGTGGGTAAGGAACAAGCTGTCTAGCAAGCCAGGATGGTTTTGAGAGCTGCACCATAAGCAATGGACTCACCTGTTCCTGTGCCCTCTACCTTCCCTTATGAGCACTAGATGGACCTTCCCTGCACCGCCTTTGCTCTGTTTCTGGCTCCAATCTGGTCAGCAGTAGTCGTCTTGGACACAAACATGAGGAAGTCAAGTACTGTGGGGCCCTTGTCTGCTTCCATTGCCCTCTGTCTCTTCTAATGGTTCACAGGTACGTCTGGAGAAAGGCAGCTGATGATCTCACCATGCATGGAAGGGCCTCTGAGTTTCCCTGATGATGGCCTGTGGTACCTTGTTTACAGCCTTTCTGAGTTCCATGGAGCACCGTACATGCCTGCAGAGTTGTGACACCAATAGCCATCAAGAACCTACCTAGAGGGTAGAGGCAGGAGAGTCGTGAGCTCAGAGCTGCCTCCCAGAATCCATGCTCAGTCCCCAGGTCACAAGGGATCAAAAAAAATGCGTGACAATCCCCCAACCCTCGCCTCCAAACAAACACTGCTCATCTGCAGACAGTCACAAGTTTGCCTTTTATTTCTACCTGTGATGTAGAAATGGCTTCCCATTGGCACCCAGCTCGGAGAAATTCCAACCTGACACACCTGTGCCTGTTTACATCCTCAGTAAGCTGCCACCAACTCTCTGGTCTCATCTTCCAGGAATCACAGTGCCTCCAAGGGCTCTTTGAACAGACAAAAGAAAGGGGACTCTTGTAGAAATCTTCAGGACTTAGGCTTGGCTGTGCTGACCCTGTGCTGACGTGGGCCCTCAGACTGATTCTTCCTGGGTGTTCCATGGATCCCTTCACCCACCTTTCTCCAACATCCGTGCCCAGCATCCAGACACTGTCCTCTGCTGTCTACATAGAGTGATGGTACTCAGGGAGAATACTGTGGGAATGGATTTTGGTGTGATCATATATTATCACCAACCTCTAAAATGTATACTTTTACAATCTGTTTGTATCAAAGCATATTATTTAGTCCAGGAAACGTTCACTGGGTAAAGGAACTGGCTACTAAGCCTGGGGACCTTAATCTATTCCCCAGAACAGACAGGGTGCAAAGGCAGAACCTCCAAGCACATACAATAAATAAATATATTTTCCTTAAAGGAAGGGACATTATTTTTTTTTTAAAAAAAAAAAAGCCTAGGGATAAAGTACATTGTAGCCTCTCTACTTATCTGTTACCATGGCTGCCTCCAGGGCCCTTTTAATCCACAGCCACAATTTTTTTGTTGGCTAGGTGCACTCTTTTGGATTGGCAGTTAGCAACATAAAGTTTACAGTCATTTTATAAACCCCATTCTTCAGGGTCTTCTAGAACCACATTTTAAAGGAGGTCCTGGGTGCAGTCTGACATCTGCGAGCAAGGTGTCCCTGGGGCTTAGCTGGGGAGGACAGGCTCGACTCTCTTTGTTGCTCAGTGGGACCCTCACCCTGAACCTCCTTGCTGGAGAATGGAGGCGAACTGTCTTGTGTGGTAATGTTGTCCTTTGACCCAGCTGTAGTCATGTTGTGAGGCTGTCTCATGAGGTCCTCCTGAGGTGAGGTTTGTGCAAGAAATGAGTTGTTCCTTTCACCGAGTTTGTTGGTGCCCTTTCACTGGGCTTCCCCCACAGAGGCATGATGAGATAAAACACCCTGTGAGCACACCTTGCTCTTTCAATTGTTAGAGCCAGCTTTGCACACATCCGGTGATGAATCCTCTGAAGACACTCTGGTGCAGCTTTCATCTGCGGTGGCACTGTTCTCTGTCTCTCCCAAGGTGCTGCTCCTGAGAGAGCCTTGTGGACAAGCTGTGCGGAGGTGTGAGGCGGGGGGTGGGGGGTGGGGGGGATCCTGTGCATGGGACCTGTCTTCTTGATCAAGCAGATCAGGGTAGGGGGCATACTACCATTTTCCATTCAGATATTTTCAGTTTGATTGTCCAAAATGAAGGTTAGAAGGCTAGGCAATTAGACCCCCTCCTTATAGCCTTTTGTTGCTTCATGGTTGGCCCTGTATGTTTCAAGGTTTGGTCCCACTGCCTGGCCTTAGGATTTTATTAATGTGTCTTCCCTAGGTGATTGTTACCTCAGCATCAAATATGTTGGCATTACACAGTCAAACTTTTTCCTCCTGTAAACTTTCCTTAATCTCTTGTTGCTTATATCCCATGACAACCATGGTGTCCATTACAATGGGGTCTGGATGGTTGTCTGTTTCCCCCTAACAGAATTAGTCTTGCTTTAGCCATTGAAAGCTCACAATATCAAGTACTGTTGGGGCTTGTTAGGGCTCACAATTCACAAATAATTAATCCTGTTGCAAAGATCTGGTAACAGCTTGAATTTTACAGAGCACTATCCTGCCACTGAAGGAAAGCAGGCAGGCAGCAGGCTGGCAGGAAGGAAGGAAGGAAGGAAGGAAGGAAGGAAGGAAGGAAGGAAGGAAGGAGTATGGGTCTGATTGTTAAGGTCCTGCTCCCCAATTGGTTCTTGATTTGTCATTAGAGAAAGTCATGGGCTAATTGCCTGGCAGAAGGTACAAGTTGGACTTCCAGGTCCCAGGAGAAAAAGGCAGACAAAGGAAAGAGGAAGGGAGTTTCTGCCATGTGTTGGGGGGGAGAAGAAGTAAGCAGCCATGTCAGGTCTCCTGAGGAGCTGGGCCTGTGGCTACCACTATAAACATCAGGGATATTTGGGAGGGGCTAGGTGGGACTAGCCACTGAAGTTTAGGGCAGGAGTGGGAGGAGCAGAGATAAAAATATTTTAAGGACATGATTTTCCAGATAAAAGATAGCAGTGAACAGCAATTGTGCCCTAAGGCAAGTTGAAGAGTAACAAACTGTGTTTGTGTGTGTCTTCTGTCCAAGGATTCAAGGGAAGCTGGGAGGGGACTGGTAGTGTGGGCATTTCCTGGAGCTAAAGGTGGGTAGAGCTTAAATCTATACACAACAGGAAGAAAGGAAGATAGAAGGACGGGAAGATTGAAGATCAGAGCTGGGCCAGGTGACAAATGCCTGTAACCCTAGTATTTAGGAAGCAGAAGCAGGTATATTGTGAACTCTGCCCTTACACCCCATGAATACACACACACACACACACACACACACACACACACACACACACACACACACGGATGGTCTTTTCTTTGTGACAACATGTATAAATCTACTAGGCATTATACTAACTGATCCAAGCCTAGCACAGGAAGACACTGTATAATCAGTGGAAGATAAAAAGTGTGATCTGAGAAACAAAACAGAAGAGCGGTCACTGGGGGAAGGGCAAAGGGTGAGGGAAGATATGTTGAAGAGAGGTAGGTCAGAGAATATAGAATTTTAGAGGAACCATTCAGGACATCTACTGTAACACATAGCCTGCATCTAATGACAAAGACAATGTATGTTAGCCCAATTTAGCTACTCCTCAATGTGTAGAGATTTCAAGACATTGTTTTGGACAATTCATACAATTGTATTTGTTGACACTTAATTTTTGAGCAAAATAAAACAGTATAAAACAGTGTGCTAATTAGTTTTATGTCAGCAGGACAACAAACTAGTCATCTGAGAGCAGGGAGCCTCAAACGAGAAAATGCCTCTATAAGGTCAGCCTCTAGATAAGTCTGACGAGAATTTTCTTAGTCAGAGGTTGATTAGGAAGGACCCAAGCCATTTCTGGTAGGGCCAACCCTGGGCTGGTGGTCCTGTTTTCTATAAGGATAGAGACTGAGCATCGCAAGTGAGGCCAGCCAGTAAGCAGCACTCCTCCATGGCCTCTGCATCAGCTTCTTGCACCAGGTTACTGCCCTATTTGAATTCCTGTCCTGAATCTCTCCAGTAATGGGCTACAATGGGAAAATGTAAGCCAAATAAACCCTTTCCTTTCCATTTTTTTGTTTGATTTTAGTCATGTTGTTTCATAAAGGCAATAAAAACCATGACTACAACAAGCCCTATTACAATATCACCAAGAAACTCTCATGATTTCTAACCTAAAGGACATCTCAAGCATCACAAGTGTGTACACTGGGTAATGTTTTATCAAGTTAAATACCATTTTGGCACAGGCTCTGCTGTATATGCTGAGATGTCATCCAACTGGGAGTTCTCCCATTTCGGCATCTGAGGGCTGAGATTACAGGCATGTAATCCCATGGGATTACAGCCACCATGCCCAGCTCTTACTTCAAACTCTGAAAGGAACCTTGTATACCTAAGAACAATATTACTGATGGCAGTACTTGGAGAATACAATGTCTTCATAATTGAAAAGATGCCTTTTTATGAAACTATTTCAAGCCGCAAAATTTCTTGCTCCTCATCCCACCCTGCTTCCGGAGACCATATCACGCCACTGTTACTGGCATTGTGCATTGTGACAGGCCAGAAGGCTAGATGCTTCCCTCTGCCTTTGTTATTTTTTTTTAATTTTATTCATTAGTATCTACTCACTGTTCTGTTACTGTAAAGAGATGCCACGACAAAGACAGCTATTGTGATGAATTTAATTAGGGGCTTGGCTATCGTTTCAGAGGTGGCAGGCTTGGGAGCGGTAGCTGAGAGCTTTACATCCTGATCTGAAGGCTGAAAGGGACACATTGGAGCCCTGGTTCTTGAGCCTGAATTAAGATCAACATATTAACATTACCACAGCTGTAAGGTATCAAAATGGCAGCATGTGTCAGAACAGCAACACCTCCGGTAGCTGTGGTCAGGAAAAGCTGTCCACAGTGGCATCATCTTCCCTGCCTGAGCATGCCCCTCCCCTTCAACAGTTATCTGCCTTTCTATCCCAGGATGGAGGTGGACCCCTTGAATCTGCCCATTCATCATCTACTACAGACAACTAAAAGGTCTAGCTTTTCACAACACTCCTGCCAGTTTGAGAGTTTAAGAGGGCAACAGCCATGTGTCACCAAGAGATCATTGTTTTGCAATGCCTAGCTGCACACTGCCTCCATGACAGTCCCAGTATCAAAGGTGCTATCCATGCAGTCATGTGTGCCCATACTCTTATGCAGGTCCCACCATAGGTTGACCTCACTGTAGGTCCAGTATCCAAGGCTGGCCTATACACTACCTCTCATTGCATCCTTAGTACACAGCATGCCACATGCAGGGCAGCAGCAGTACCCAGGGTGCTGCACCAAGGATGTGCCCAGGTGAGGCTCAGTACCCTTGTGGACACACGCACACTCATCTTGGTGCAGATTCAGTGCCCAGGACTGACCACAAGCTTCCCTCAAGGTCATGCCTGATTCCGGAGAAGTGTTCTCTCACCATGCCAAGCCTTGTTTCAAGGAGCCAGCTAGCACTGTTTCTACCAGGGAAGGCCTGAAACCCAGGAGTTCCACTTGCACAGTAGGATTCTCAAGTGTCTCTTCTCCAATGGAAGGGCAACCCGAGACACGGGTCCCAGGAACCACACAGTTCTGAAGAAAGACAGTGTCCCAAGGGAAGGACATCATGAGATAGGGGAGCTCAGGAACCACGCCACTCTGAGAGGAATTCTTCTGAGCAGAGGAATTGCCGCTCCCACTGAGCAGAGCCATTGCAGCTCCCAGGGGAGGATATCCCCAGCTGAGCAGGGGACTTCGTGAGCCTCAGCCTTACTCCTCAACGCTTGTCTCCTGCTGACTGCAGGTCATATTTATAGTTTATAGTCCTTTCACCTGTTTGCCATATCAAAATCTCCTTCACCTGAGTCTGCTTCGGGAAAACATTTTCCATGTGTTTTAGCAAGACGTCCTTTAGCCTATGTGACCCAGCAAAACATCATTTGACATCGCTAACTCTCCAGAAAAACTAGTAGTTTCTGCTTAATTCACCCCTCTCTTTTTTGTTATAAAAATGGCATGGCACTTATATTTTTAAAATCAGAAAAATAAGTCGCAAATTCTAAGTTCAGAGGCTGAACAACGGAATGGGGCCCGTCAGGGTAAATGGTACCAGGTTAGACTGGGGGCCCTGGCCCACTCAGCCCAAAGAGGCCCAGGTAGCCAGAACAGAAGGTCCAAGTCTACTAGTGTCCTCTGCTCTGGTCGCTTCCCCATCAGGGGCTCAGTTTAGCCTCTTGGACTCCAGCGATGGGACTGGGGAGGGGGTTAACAACCCTGTTCACAGGTAGAGTGGGCTGTGTGACAGGTGCACGCCCAAAGATGTCTCTATAGTAACAGGTGTCAAAATCGGGGCTGAACTGTTGTAATGGGAATAAAGAGTCCAGATAAGGGCTTCTAGTTGCCCTACTGTGCCTCTGGGGTGGAGGAAGAGCCCCGAGAGGTGGGGAAGCAGTCACTAAGTCATCACCCTTCACGTCTCTCACGTAGCTGGAGAATCTTCAAGTGGACACTAGCATCATTCCACAAGCCAAGAAAACTGTGACCTGAAATGCGGCCAACCAAATCCACCGTGTGGCCCTGAGTCACCTAAGCCATTGTGCTCAGGGCAGGGGATGCATTGGTGTAAAGAGGGAGTGAGGGGGAAACAGGAGATTGAGGCGTAGGCTGGCACTTCATCACACATGTCCACCACATTCAGGCATATATGTACACAGCATTCACACCTGCACACGTGCCTGAGAGACTCAGAGTTGCAGAGACAGTGTTGGCCATTAGAGGGACCAACAGATGCTCAGAGAAGCCAGCATCTCCAAGTCCTTAGTGTGATTGTGTAACCTCTCCCAGGAGTTGTCCACCACAGAGCAGCACATCTGAGGAGCACAGTGACACCAAGAGGCCTGACACCTATGGAGGGGACAGTGGGATGACATGGAATTCATCTCTCTTTCTGATGCCATGGACCCAATCAGCCAAAGTAGTCTGAGAACAGCCTTGGGGCAGTCGGGGAAGCCATCTTAGGCTTAAAGAGAGCTGCTTCTCACTAGAGCAGTCCTATTGCAGCATAACAAATTCACCCGGGAAGTTATCTATAAGCCTCAGGCTCCAGGACTCACAGATGGGGCTTGGTGGGCCACCCCTGGGGCAGTGTTGAGTCCTCTGTGACCTCAGGGGACTGAAGGAATGGACCAATGGGGAAGGCTGGGGATAACAAGCTGGCACCGTTCCCAGCAGGGACTTCCTTCTCAGCTGACAACCGAGCCTCAGGAGAGGCTGGGCTACAGGTCTGGCTGCCCCAGAAGTGAAGGGTGATCAGGAAGAGAAAGAGGAAGAGGAAGAGGAGAGGAGTTTTCTTGGCTAGTCTGGACCCGGAAGTGACTGCGGGGACATTTTGGGCCCATGAGGGGCGATTGCTCCAGGCTAAGACATGGGTGCTTTTCTTGTGCCTGTCTAGGACTCAGCAGGGTAGGCTTGGGAGAACTAGTTTGTTCTAATCCTTCAACTAATTGCTGAGGCTGCTTGGGGCCCACTTATGACTGTTGCAAGCAGCTAGGCTGGACCAGGAGGGCTCTATGGGGCTGGCTCTGCTGATCTGGGGCCAAGAGTGCCTGCTGGGGGCAGCAGCACTGGCCTGAAAGGCAGCAAGTGGGAAGACAGAGTGGTTGCAATGTCAGAGTCTGAAGGGTCCGGCACTGCTGGCATTAGACTAGCAGAGACTGTGGGGGAGGGCAGTGCTGTCCTGTGGTAGCCGCACAGGGCTGGTCACAGGGACACAGTGTGGTCCATGACTTCAAAAGTTAGCAACGGTGCCAGAAGGTCAATAGAGACCAGCAGAGGTGACATGAGGTCAACAAGGACTGAAGTGTGTGGTTGGGCCACAGGCGCTGTCTTAAGCCCCAAAGCGCCAAGAGCGGCAGGTGGGTCTGAGAAAGGCTTGAGCGCTGGTTCTGGCTGAGCTAATCTGGGACTGGAAGCAGAAGCTGAGGATAATGGTGCTGACCAGGACCCAGAAGCCACTCGGGGCTGGCATGGCTGTCTCACGCTTAGAAACAATTGATGGGGCCAAGCATGCTGGCTTGAGTGGCTGGGCTGTTGCTAGTTCTAGGATGGGATAGGCCTTTCTGGGAACGGCGGCTGGCTGGGAGCACATCTGTTTGGAGGGCTGCAATTGTACCTTCCTAGTCCTTTCATCACAACTGGGCTCCGTATTCTGCCCTGGACTGCCCACCTCCAGGTCCTGCCTGTTCTCCCTCAGCTCTGCAGATGGGCAGCTTTTTGACTCTAGGGGTTTTCCACGAGGTGTTGATTGTTGATCCCATTTCTCCCTCTGATCATGTGACTTCAGAGCCATATCTTTCTCCAAGGCCTCCAGGGTGCTGTAGCTGGCTACAGAGAAGCTGTCAATAACCTCTTGTCCCTCCTATGAGCTGGACTCATGGTGACAGCGCCACAGGGGTGTTGCGGGTGCTGCGCAGCGTGCAGAAGCATAAGGAGCTGAGGCAGAGATCAGTGAAGTCCACAGTTCTCCTTGCCAGGCCTGGGCTGTGGCTCTTCACCCATCAAAGGGCTCTGCACTGGGTCTTCCAGGGTGTCTTCCCAAAGCTGGCCGCTGCCCTGCTGTAAGTGTAAACACCTGGTCGGCTGGACCTTGATCTCCATGGCAGTGCCTTGGCAGTGACCTCGGTGTCCTGTGCCACCTGCTAAGCCTTGCGGCCATGCGTGCTAGGGGCTGGGGCAGGCTCAGGGCCGGGGCGAGCATGCCTGGTGGGGACTCTCAGCACCGGACACCACACAGACTAGGACACCAGGTCCAGGCCTGGTGCATCGGGATGTAGAGGGCTCTCGGCTGCCCTAGACCAGGACCCCAGCAACACAGCCCATGGTGACAGGTGGGCTGCAGCAGGCTGAGGCCAAGGGCAGCTTGGGGGCAGGGGGGGTCTGAAGACACTTCCCCCTTTCTGTTTAATTGTCCTTTCTCAAACTCTATTACAAAACAACCATGATAAAAACTGCATGGTACTGGTACAGAGACAGGCAGATAGATCAATGGAATAGAATTGAAGACCCAGAAATGAACCCACACACTTATGGTCACTTGATCTTTGACAAAGGAGCCAAAACCATCCAATGGAAAAAAGACAGCATTTTCAACAAACCATGCTGGTTCAACTGGAGGTCAGCATGTAGAAGAATGCAGATCAATCCATTCTTATCTCCTTGTACAAAGCTCAAGTGCGAATGGATCAAAAACCTCCACATAAAACCAGATACACTGAAACTAATAGAAGAGAAGTGGGGAAGAGATTGAACACATGGACACAGGGGAAACTTCCTGAACAGAACACCAATGATTTATGCTCTAAGATCAAGAATCGACAAATGGGGGTATTTTCAGGATTTTCCTAAGAGCACTAACTTTCTGCCCCTTCCCTGACCCAGCCCTGATCCAGATCTCGACCTCCACCAGATCTTACCCACCACGCCCATGGTGGCTGGAGGAGATCAGACCCTCCCCTAGCTCTGAACCCCCTCTCCTGCGCACCCTTATCCTCTTGCCCACCCCTATCCTGATCTCTTCCCCTCTTCCCCATCCTGCACCTCTCTTCACCTTAGGCGGGCGTCTGAAACTCTGGGAAGTTGAACCCAGGCCTAAGCCACAAGACACAGCAGGGCCTAGCCCAAAATATGGACCGTTGCTACGATCCAGGTTTGGATGGCATCCCTGAATATGATGATTTTGAATTCAGCCTCTCCACTGTGGAGCCCAAAGATCCAGCCCCAGAGATAGCTGAAGGCCCCTATCTGGTGGTTGTGGAACAGCCTAAACAGCGAGGCTTCAGATTTCGATCGGACTGTGAAGGCCCCTCCCATGGAGGTCGCCAGGTGCCTCCAGTGAGAAGGGCCAGAAGACTATGCGATTGTCACGATCCATAACTATGAGGGACCGGCCAAGATTGAGGTGGACCTGGTGACACACAGTGACCCACTTCACGCACATGCCCACAGTCTGGTGGGCAAGCAGTGTTCCGAACTGGGAATGTGTGCTGTGTCTGTGGGACCCAAGGACATGACTGCTCAATTTAATAATCTGGGTGTCCTGCATGTAACCAAGAACAACATGATGGAGATTATGATTCAGAAACTTCAGAGGCAGCGGGTCCGCCCCAAGCCTCAGGGCCTTACAGAGGCAGAGCGCTGGGAGCTAGAGCAGGAGGCCAAGGAGCTGAGGGAAGTCAGGGAGCTGAGCATTGTTCGGCTGAGCTTCTCGGCTTTCCTTCGAGCTAGCGATGGCTCTTTCTCCTTGCCCCTGAAGCCTTTGATCTTCAAGCCCATCCACGACAGCAAGTCTCCAGGGGCCTCAGACCTGAAGATTTCCCGAATGGACAAGGCAGCAGGTTCCGTGCGTGGTGGTAACGAAGTTTATTTGCTTTGTGATAAGGTACAGAAAGATGACATTGAGGTTCATTGCTATGAGACTGAGAACGGATGGCAAGCCTTTGGGGACTTCTCTCCCACAGACATTAATAAACAGTATTCCATTGTGTTCCGGACACCGTCCTATCACAAGACGAAGATTGAGCAGCTAAAATGCAAGCATCAGCATCGGAGCAATGTCTCCGACTCCAAACAGTTCACGTATTACCTTCTGGTGGAAGACAAGGAGGAAGTACAGAGGAAGCTGAGAACGGTCTTGCCTACCTTCTCCCAACTCTTCGGGGCGAATCCCACATGGGTGGAGGTTCTGGGGGCTCCGCTAGGGATTATGGAGGTGCTGGAGGAGGTGGCGGCCTCGGCTTTTTCTCCTTCACCTACAGCCCCTACCAATCAGGTGCAGCCCCAATGGGCTGTTTCCCGGGTGGGGAAGGTGGAGCGCAGATGGCCGGCTCTGGACTGGACAGGGATGCTGGCGAGGCAGCGGAGCAGACCAGAGCACCCTCGGAGGCCCCGCCAGGTCGAGCCGCAGGCCCTCGACCTGCTGCAGTGAGCTCTCGAGTACAAAGCGCGCCTGTTCGGTCTGGCGCTGCAGAGCTCCCGAGAGGACGCGCGTGCTCTGCTAGCGGGACAGCGCCACCTGCTGATGACACAGGACGAGAACGGAAACACACCGCTGCACCTGGCCATTTCCATGGGCAGAATGGTGTCCTTGAGCAGTTAGCCTATGTCATTTACCAGGCTCAGTACCTTGGGGTCATCAAACTCACCAACCACCTGCATCAGACACTTCTGCACCTGGTAGAAATCACTAGGCAGACAGGAGTGGTGAACTTCCTGCTGCAGGTGGGTGCAGACCCCACACTGCTGGATTGGCATGGAGACTCAGCTATCCACTTGACTCTCCGGGTAGGTGCTAGAGCCCTGTTGCAGGCACTGTTGCAGAGTGGAGCCCACGCTTTGCCCCAAATGTTGCACATGCCTGATTTTGAGTACACCTGGCAGTCCATGCCCGAAGCCCTGAGTGCCTGGATCTGTTCATTGACTGTGGAGCTGAAGTGGAGGCAGCAGAGAGACAAGGGGGCCGAACCCCCCTGCATCTAGTCACAGATATGGAAGAGCTGGGGTCGGTCACACATCTGGTCACCAAACTCCATGCTGGTGTGGATGTCCGGACCTTTGCTGGAAACACACCCCTCCACCTGGCAGCTGGACTTGGATCCCCAACCCTCACCCGCCTCCTTCTAAAGGCTGGTACTGACATCCATACGGAGAATGAAGAGCCATGCCCTCACCCCCTACCTCTGGGGAGCGACTCAGACTCTGAAGAGCCTGAGACGGATACCCAAAGAAACTTCCGAGGCCGTACCCCTCTTGACCTCATTTGCAGTACCAAGGTGAAGACTCTGCTGCTAAACGCTGGTCAGAACACCACGGGGCCGCCCTTGGCCCCACCCAGCCCTGCAGGGCCAGGGTTGTCAGTGAGGGGGATGCAGCCCTGCAGAACCTGGAGCAACTGCTAGATGGGCCAGAAGCCCAGGGCAGCTGGGCAGAGCTGGCAGAGAGGCTGCGGCTGAGGAGCCTGGTGGACACATACAGGAAGACCCCCTGCCCCAGTGGCAGTCTCCTTCGTAGTTACAAACTGACTGGTGGGGACTTGGTCAGGCTATTGGAAGCCTTGTCTGACATGGGTCTTCAAGAGGGAGTTAAACTGCTGAAAGCTCCTGAGACTGGAGACAAGCTGCCCAGCACAGAGGCGAAAGAAGACAGTGCCAACGGGAGACAATCAGTGGAGCAGGAGGCAGACCTGTGTCCACCCCGTGAGCCTCCAGGAGGGCTCTGCCATGGGCGCCCCGAGCCTCAGGTGCACTGAATGCTGCCCCATCAACTTCCACCTGATTCCTCTGTACAGCATCCCTGCCTAATTGAAATCCTTTTAAACCTCAAGCCCACACCTCAGTGGGCCAAATAAAGGAGAAGACCCCTTCCCAATTTACGGTATGGAAAGACAAAAAAAAGAATCGACAAATGGGACCTCATAAAATTGCAAAGCTTTTGTATACTATCAATAGTACAAAACAGAAACCAACATATTTGGAAAAGATCTTGACCAATCCTACATCTGATAGAGGGCTAATATCTGATACATACAAAGAACTCAAGAAGCAAGACTCCAGAGAATCAAATAATCCTAATAAAAAATGGGGTACAGAGCTAAAAAGAAAGAATTCTCAACTGACGAATGCTGAATGGCTGAGAAGCACCTAAAGAAATGTTCAACATCTTTAGTCATAAGGGAAATGCAAATCAGAACAACCCTCAGATTTCGCCTCACACCAGTCAGAATGGCTAAGATCAAAAGTTCAGGTGACAGCAGATGCTGGCAAGGATGTGGAGAAAGAGGAACACTTCTCCATTGTTGGTGGGATTGCAGACTGGTACAACCATTCTGGAAATCAGTCTGAAGGTTCCTCAAAAAATTGGACATAGTACTACCTGAGGACCCAGCTATACCATTCCTGGGCATACACAAAAGATGCTCTAACATACAACAAGAACTAAATCACCAAACAATGAGTACACATGGAGGGACCCATGACTCCAGCCACATATGTAGCAGAGGATGGCATTGTCCAGCATCAATAGAGGGAAAAGCCTTTGGTCCTGTGAAGGCTCATTCCTCCAATGTAGGATAATGCCAGGGCGTTGAGGTGGGAGTGGGTGGGTGGGAGTGGGAGCATCCTCACAGAAGCAGGGGGAGGGGGAGGGGGTATGGCAGAGGGGAGACAGGGGATAACATTTGAAGTGTAAATACGTAAAATAGTCAAGAAAAATAAAATTTAAAAAGTAAAAATTAAAAAAATAATTGTCCTTTGCTCTATCATTAGCAATCTACACACAATAGAAATAGTTGTAAGAACCATCACATTTTCAATAAATGTCATATGTACAAAATAGTCAGTCTAAAAGAGCAATCCTAAATTTCCCTCAATATATACGATATCTCAAACAAATCCATTTTTAAATTCCTCTCAATATACAATAATTCAAACAAAACAACTTTAAATTTTTATCAATAACTGATAACCTATAATAACCTCCCATCCTAGATGATAGCAATTATAACACATCGAATGGACAACTTACCACCCCAACTTAAGGGACTAGGGCAATGATCTATGCTAAATTGCTTCCTGCTGATTTGGGGTGAAGAATTCCTGTGTGGGCCCATAGGGAAGAAATGGTTTGAAAAATGCTAGCTGTAGCATTCGCTGCCCAACCTCTGAGTTTATCCAGTCTCTGTGTTGTCCAGTTTCTGTGTGATCGATCATTGGGGCTAGCCTTTCTGAAGTTGATTTGCACACATATTTTGTAGTAGCGTGTAACTGAGACAGTCTGTAAGTCACCTGCATTAACTGCTTTGTGAAGACACTGATGTCTCAGCTGATAAGAGGTTTTCTCTGGTCAGATCTAATCTTTACAAGTTCTGTTAGTATGCATAGCTTTTCAATCCTTGTAGAAACAAGAGCATAATCACGTCCCCACCTTGAGGCTACTGCAGTTTTCCACTCTAATGTCAACGTATCCTAACAGTAAATTGTTGGCTCAGTTCCTCACTTTTTTCAATAACCCAGTGTCCTTCAGCTGGCGTCCTTCCTTTCCCACCAACATTAAAGACAACTGAGAGTTAATGCATTGTTTAATCTGCACTTTGGGTCTTTTACTCTCCCTGTTCTCTTTAATAGGCACTCTTTTAAGGTACGATTGGCTCTTCCTACGATTGCTTGTCCTGTGGGATTATGAGGTATACCAGTAACATGCTTTATATTTTAAAATGCAAAGAGTTGTTGAATCTTCGTGGATACATATGTGGTGGCAGTATCAGTTTTAATTTGTGCAGAATCCCCATGATTGACATTATTTCTTTTTTGTTGTTTCGGTTTTTTTTGTCGTTGTTTCCTTTTTGTTTGTTTTTTGTATCTTAATTTTCTTGGATATTTTATGTATTTACATTCCAAATGTTATCCCCTTCCCACACTCTCCCCTCCCCCTGCTTCTATGAGGATGTTTCCACTCCCACCTACCCACTCCCACCTCCCACATGAATGCCAGAAATGACAAGGACTATTGTGAATTATATCCTAAACAACACCATTGCTTCAAAAAACAGTCGTGCCTTCTTGACAAAGTTCTTCCCCAGGAAGGGACAGATAGTCTAGACAGCCAAGAAATGACACATGGGAGCACCCACGATGCACTGCTGCATTTTATTTATCTGTTCTTTTAGCAATGTCCTTTTCAATGACAAATAATGCTTGTGTACATTTATGGCAGGGGTAAATTCAGTCCCTGGGCATTCGAGGGCTCCTGTCACTGCTCTGCCCCCAGGACTGTATTCATTTCCCCATATGTTTTAGATTCAAATTTCCGATGACCAATATATCTATTTCGTCTATCACATCTTCAACGCTTAAGAGTCTCTTTTCCACCTCTTGTGTGCTCTTAGAGATGGCTCTGTCTGCAGTTCCCTTTTGCTTACCAAGATTTTCCATTGCTTGAATTCCCTCAGATTGTATCTTCTTTATTGCTTCAATTTCCATGTTCAGGACTTGACCAGTTTCATTCAGATTTTTCAACTGCTTGCTTTTCTTGGCTTTCTCTAAGGGATTTACTAATTTCCAATTTTTTGTCTTTCGCTTCCCTCAAAGATTTCTTCAAGGGTTTTTTTTTTAATTCACTTCTTAAACGACCTCTGTCATCTTCATAAAGTTGGTTTTAAGGTCTTTCTCCGTGCTTCAGCTGTGTTCTAATACTCAGGACTTGCTGTAGTCAGATAGCTGGGCTCTGACTGTGACATATTTCCCTGGCTGTTGTTCTGTTCTTACACTGCCTTCTAAAATTCTGGTGTTCAGATGATTATAGGTAAAGGTGCCACTTTCCAGGTCTGTCTTTATTAGGTGGATGCTATGTTCCTTCTTCTATTTCCCCTCTAATCTTCTGGCTTGTCGGTTATGTGGTTGATGGGGGCTATATTACTTCTGGACTTCTGAGGATGGGAGGTGTCTCTGAGTTGCAGTAAGAGTTCTGTTGCCCTGCATGGCAGCTGGTCTAACTCTTCCTGAATCTCAGACTAGGGTATGTTGAGGAGTAGAGAAGGGAATTGAGATATTGTTGGAGGATGGGGGTTTGACAAAAAGCCTACCTGGTCTTCTGTCAGTCATGGCTTGTACTTCTGAAGGAGATGTCCGCTGGATTGTGGATTGGGACATAGTGAATAACAGGGGACAAAAAACTAAGGAGTTAGTTGAACTAAAACAGTGAAGAAGATTGGTGCCCGGGTGGCACAACAAGTTACCATGGTCTCTGGTGGCATGCCCTGTGGTTGAGCAAGAAGTGTTTGGTAGAAAAAACTAAGAGTGGGGAGAGTCCCTGGACAGCTGTCCTAGCTGAATTCCTGGAAGTAGGAGTTTGGGGAGTTGTCAGTCTGAGGGAACCAAGAGAGTAAGCTAGGTGCACAGGCAGCTGGTCTACATGGCCTTCAGACAGAAATGGTGGTGTTTGCCTGAGGGAATAGAAGGTGGGGAAGGCTCACAAACTGGAGACCTACCTGCTCTTATGGTACTGTGTGTTATGGTTTGGCCGGTCTAGAATGTGCCTAGGATAGGGTGTTAATGTGTTCAAACACTCTGAAGTAGGTGTAAGAACAGGATGACCTTGGGGGAGGAGGAGGGATGAGTAAAGAGCCAGTCCATGGACCGTCAGTATGGTCACCACTTGCTTTCACCACCATGACTTGTCAAAAATTTTGTCACAGAGATGAAAACCCTTAGAAGCCATTGAGGTGGGATGCTGTCTCCCACTGTCAACTGTAGATGCCTCCTTCTATTCTCTTAGAAATGGGAAAAAGAGAATCCTGTACTATACCTATGTGTATCCTATGTGTAGGTATCTGGGCTTTGTTGAAGCCCACTAGAGAAAGATACCTCCTCCTAGTCCAAAGAAAGTTCTTTCTCTGTCCCTGCTTCACCCTGTCACTTGTAAAGACTCAAAAAGTTACATAGTATTCTCTTATCCTTTAAAGAAAGGGGAATGCAGCCTGGCCCTGTAGGAAATCTGGGCTTGTCCAGATGAACACCCATAAGGGCTGGCTCCACTGAAGCCATGCTATGAAGGGGGAAGAGGAGTTATGTCCCGAATGGGACGTCTGCTTCTAAAAGTCTGTCAAGAACTAAGCTTGCAGCTTTCACTTGGAGCACCACCGAGCCTGCCTAGTTTTATAGTCCTGCCTCAGAGTAGTTTTCCCTTCTCATTCTCATTTCTTTGTAGGACGTACATTCTCTGCTCTGTGATGTATTCCTACACTCCTGCACACCTTGGAAATCCTGTCACAGGCTCTGAAGCCTTTAGAACCAGTCCCAACATATGGGTTGCTCCCTGGACTCCACTTTAGAGTTCATGGCTTTCTCCCATCCTCTTCATCTCCCTCTTGCTGGCACCTGATTTACTGTCTTCTGTGTCTCACAATTGAATAAACACTTGTAGGAGCCAAGCCTCGGAAGCACGGCAAGAGACCCCAGATTACATTGGGCATGGAGGACTGTGTGCTTCTAAAGCTAAGGGCTCACAGAGTCAACTCCATGCTCCTCCTTCCCCGGCCGTCCTGAATCAGTCCTCCTAACTGGGCTACCTGCAGGCACCAACAGATGACTGCAAGGAGAAATGGACCCAGTCCTCCTCAGAGCCCTTCACAGACAAGAACTCTCTCAATATGTCCTTTCACTCACCTGCCATCTTCACTGAATTCACCCCTACCACAGGGCTGCCATTCCCCCAACCTGTTCTCTCTTACCCAGACTCTGGACACCTGCCCATGAGGTCTGCACCTCACAGTGCCACAGGCTAAGCACCCTGTGCTTGTAACCCTGTTGATTCTCTTCCTCTCATGGCTGCTATACAAACTGCATCCTAAAGCTGAAAGGGGAAGAAAGTTCATGGTATGTGTAGGATGAAGGGCTCCTCAAGAAGTCAGATCCCACAGTTATTCATAGTCTTATGCCTTTCATTCATTAATTGTTTACATACTCATTAATTTCTCTCTTAGAGCATTTCCTGAGAGCTCTCTATGGCTTGAATGCTCTTCCAAGGGCTGTGGAAATGACTGAGGGAAAACAAAGTATCCTGTCTCCTTGTTGCTTATGTTCTTTGAACCGAACAGTGCAAGCCTTACAACCTCTCCATGGTTTCCCATCTTACCTTAGTAGAGTCTCGTGGCCTCTGACATGTCTATGAAATAGGTCAGCGCTGCCAATGATAGTGGATAAGTGTGAGTCTACATTAGATTATTCATTACTGTTGGCTGTTTTCAGATGTGTCTACTGAAAAGCATGTTTCTGCTCCATGCAGCTTGTCCTTGTGAGTGCACACATACTCAGGTGACTCTTCTCAACTCTCAGAGTATAAATTCCCTGATACTCTGATAAAGAAGTTGTCTCTTCTTTGAGAAGTTAGTCCTCCTACTTTATGGGCTCCTATTCTCTCAGGTCCTGTGGATCCTGTAGCAGTAAACAATTAATTCTACATGGGATAAATAAGGTGTTTTGAGTTTTGTTTTCTTGTGTGGCTCATGATTCCCCAGGAATAGACACTTAACACTCAATCTTGACTTGAATTCACTCAAAACAAGGCCGGCCTCGGAGGCTCCATCCTTCTCTCTCAGCTTCTCAGGCAGCGGGCACTGCAAGTCTTATTCCCCCAGAGCCAGATTAAAGGTGCGACAATCTTCCTGCCTTCAATCTGCCTGGTTGAAACTGCACATTAGAAGAAAGCTATGCTTCGACTCCGGTTCTTCTCTGCTCTCTCTGGTGCTTTAGGTGAAGTGCACTGTGGCAAAGAGTATTTCATAGACCCTGGCCAGTTTCCCCAAGGACTGTATCTAGTGTAAGAGCAGGCTGAGTGACCCAAAGCACCGTGCTTGACATGTCCAGCTTCAGGCGACAGCAGTGCTAAAAAACAAAAAGTACTATTTAACTAGATAGGAAAAGTTCAACCCATCCCTTCATTTACAGACCCCACCAAAAACAGCCCACAAAATAAACCTAACCCACCCCCTGATCAGTTATGAGACTTCAACCCCATCTCACCATTATTATGCAGTCCATTCTACAGGTTTCCCCTTCTGTGGCCTTACCAAGGTGAATCTATTACATCCTTTCTGAAGTGGGAGTCTTGGTGTAAATTTATTAATAATCCATGCGCCACCAGCCTGTCACTTTCTAGAGCATCTAACAAGTCACCATAGCACCTCCACTAGTAGGCTGGACCTATAGAAGGATGCTCATAGCAGAGTTGAGGTGGACATGTATCCCTCACAGAGAAAACTCATAGCTCCCTAGCCAAAATGCTCAAAAGCAAGCAAGAGTAGGGAGGAGTTGAGCTGAAACAGTAGTACAGGTCTTTAATACCAGCACTCAGGAGGTGGAAACAGAAGCAGCAGGCAGTCTTTGAATTCAAGGTCATGTTGATCTACAGATGCAGTTCCAGGACAGTCAGGGCTACACAGAGACACCCTGTCTCAAAAAGAGTGGAGACAGGTGAAGCTGGGAGCCTCCTAAGTCATCTATCTATCCCTCATTTTCAAGGTTAAACTGTTACCATCCTTCACTCTGCTAAGTTGTGATGCAATCCCATCAGTTCAGAACTGACTGGGTTTTCAGTGAGTTTCCCATCAGCTGACTACATGATTTGGTTTTCTTCTCTTCTTCCTATACCTGACTGAGAGCAGCATCACTGTGCATGAAACCGCTCCTAAAGAATGAATGAGTGAACACATGGAATGACACGTAGGTCAGACAATGAGGGTCTCAGAGGGAGTGGCCTGTGCAAGTCACTCTCAGTCTTTTTGCTCCACAGAGTCACACTGTCAGAAGGAAAAGCAGGAGTAGGCTCTGCTGGGGACATTGTCAACTTGTGAGCCAGCCTCAGGGCATGGCTGCTCATTAGGACAGCACTGGGTTGGTGTGGATGCCATCCTTTGGTATAACTGCAGATCAGTCCCACTGTAATCAGCTGTCCTGTGGAGGCTGTTCAGAACAGTGCCCGTTACAGTGAAGCAGATGCCCTCTACTGGGTGACAAAGGGTGACTGAACCAGAGAAACAGGAGGCTGAGTTTCCACGCATGGTGATAGTGGAGGTGGTGGTGGTGGTGGTGGTGGTGGTGGTGGTGGTGGTGGTGGTGGTGGTGGTCGGTGGTGGTGGTGGTGGTGGTGGTGGTGGTGGTGGTGGTGGTGATGGTGGTGATGGTGGTGGTGGTGGTGGTGGTGATGGTGGTGGTGGTGGTGGTGGTGGTGGTAGTGGAGTGTGTGTGTGTGTGTGTGTGTGTGTGTGTGTGTGTGTGTGTGTTAGTCTGGAAGCCATGAGTATTGTTATGTAGAGTGCCCTGGATATTTGGGAGAACATGTGGAATGGACCGACTGGGGTACACTTCATACCTGAATGGCAAGAGAGTCAGCTTTAAATTGAAACCAGAGGGGTTGGGGATTTAGCTCAGTGGTAGAGCGCTTGCCTAACAAGCGCAAGGCCCTGGGTTCGGTCCCCAGCTCCGGGAAAAAAAAAAAAAACAAAAACAAAAAATAAATTGAAACCAGAACCTGACCACAGGGAGAGTTGTGGGTTGAGCTGTAAAGAGACATTGAAAATAGAGGCTTGGTCCAGTTTTTCTCCAAATTTCCAGGTTAGGACATTTAAAAAAAAACTGGGGTTGAATCTACAGCCTCACACATGACAGTCAAGTACTCTGCCACTGTGCTACTCCTCAGCCTTTTAGCATGGGTTCATTTTCTCTCGTTTTGTTGCCCAGACTGACCTTGAACATGCTTTGCAGTCCCACTCTCCTGTCAGCCTCCTGAGCAGCCGGGATGGTAGGCTTAGGTTGTACTTTCCCTTGGACCTGGTAAAGTCCTACTGAGTGTCTGGTTCCTGTCTTTACCTGTAAGTTGGAAGTACTAACCTCTACCTGGTAGAGGTTTGTTTTAAGGTGACATAGATAATACTGTGAATATAGCACTTTCCACATGCTGAGGGGGTCATAAGGGCCTGCACTCACAGTTAGTCCTGTTGTCTTCTTGATGGCTGTAAGGCTGGGCAGGAAGGATGATTAGGAATCTGCCCTTGGGCTGGAGAGATGGCTCAGTGGTTAAGAGCTCCAACTGCTCTTTCAGAGGTCCTGAGTTCAATTCCCGGCAACCACATGGTGGCTCACAACCATCTGTAATGGTATCTGAAACCTTCTTCTGGTGTGTCTGAAGAGCTACAGTGTACTCACCCTACAGTGTCCTCACATACGTAAAATAAATAAAAATCTTAAAAAAAAAAAAAAAGGAATCTGCCCTTACTGCTTCCCTGTAATGTGCCGCATTCTGAATGGCCTCTGTGGACCTTTTCTTTTCTTCTTACCTTTTTTTTCTTTAATTGGATATTTTTATTTATATTTTAAATGTTATCCTCTTTCCAGGTTTCCCCTCCAGAAAACCACTATCCCATTCCCCTTCCCCCCTACTTCTATGAGAGTGCTCCCTTACTGGCCCACCCACTCCCTCCTGCCTCCCTGCCCTGGCATTTCCCTACATTGGGGCATCCAGCCTTGATAGAACCAAGGACCTCTCCTCCCATCGATGCCTGACAAGGCCATCCTCTGCTACATATGTGGCTGGAGCCATAGGTTCATTCCTGTGTACTCTTGGACTGGTGGTTTAGTCCCTGGGAGCTCTGCATTGTCTGGTTGGTTGATATTGGTTTTCTTTTTATGAGGTTGTAAACCCCTTAAGCTCCTTCTGTCCTTTCTCTAACTGCTCCAATGGAGACCGTGTTCTCAGTCCAATGGTTGGCTGTGAGCATCCACCTCTGTATGTGTCAGGCTCTGGAAGAGCTTCTCAGGAGACAGCTGTATCATACTCCTGTCAGCATGCACTTTTTGGTATCAGCAATATTGCCTGGGTTTGGTGGCTGTATGTATATGGGCTGGATCCCCAGGTGGGGCAGTCTCTGAATGGCCTTTCTTTTAGTCTCTGCTCCAAACTTTGTCTCCATATCTCCTCCTATGAATATTTTGGTTCTTCCTTCTAAGAAGGACTGAAGCATCCGCACTTTGGTTGTTCTTCTTGAGCTTCATGTGGTCTGTGGATTGCATCTTGGGTAATCCGAGCTTTTGGGCTAATATCCACTTATCAGTGAGTACAACTATTTGTGGTTTTTTTGTGATTGGGTTACCTCACTCAGGATGATATTTTCTAGTTCCATCAATTTGCCTATGAATTTCATGAAGTCATTGTTTTTGATAGCTGAGTAGTACTCCATTGTGTAGATGTACCACATTTTCTGTATCCATTCCTCTGTTGAAGGGCATCTGGGTTCTTTCCAGCTTCTGGCTATTATAAATAAGGCTGCTGTGAACACAATGGAGCAGGTGTCTTTGTTTTATGTTGAAGCATCTTTCAGGTATATGCCCAGGAGTGGTATAGCTGGGTCTCTGTGAACCTTTTCAATTGGTTACAGTGGGACTGATCTGCAGTTATACCAAAGGATGGCATCCACACCAACCCAGTGCTGTCCTGATGAGCAGCCATGCCCTGAGGCTGGCTCACAAGTTGACAATGTCCCCAGCAGAGCCTACTCCTGCTTTTCCTTCTGACAGTGTGACTCTGTGGAGCAAAAAGACTGAGAGTGACTTGCACAGGCCACTCCCTCTGAGACCCTCATTGTCTGACCTACGTGTCATTCCATGCGTTCACTCATTCATTGCTTAGGAGCGGTTTCACGAACAGTGATGCTGCTCTCAGTCAGGTATAGGAAGAAGAGAAGAAAACCAAATCATGTAGTCAGCTGATGGGAAACTCACTGAAAACCCAGTCAGTTCTGAACTGATGGGATTGCATCACAACTTAGCAGAGTGAAGGATGGTAACAGTTTAACCTTGAAAATGAGGGATAGATAGATGACTTAGGAGGCTCCCAGCTTCACCTGTCTCCACTCTTTTTGAGACAGGGTGTCTCTGTGTAGCCCTGACTGTCCTGGAACTGATCTGTAGACCAGGCTGGCCTTATTCAATATCCGCCTGCCTCTGAGTCTCCTTGTCTTGGGCTAGCCTGCCAGTGTCAATGCATTGGTGATTTGATAGACGTTGTGAAAAGTGAGAGGTCGGGACTTGGACTAATGTAAGATAGGAAACCATGGAGTTGTTGTGACGCTGGACTGTTCGGTTCAAAAACCATAACCAACAAATAGACAGGATACTTTGTTTTACCTCTATTGTTTTCACAGCCCTTGGAAGAGCATCAAGCCATAGACAACTCTCAGGTAATGCTGCAAGAAGGAAATACAAGAGGAAGTAAATAATTAACGAAATAAAGAAATGAGACCATAAGTAATTTGCGAGATCTGACTTCTTCAGAAATCCTTCACCCTGTGGGAAAACTAGCCCCTCCCTACTCACATCCATCGACCTTCCACTTCAGTCTTTAAGGTACGGTTCGTACAGCGGCCACCAGAGGGCGCGAAACGGCTGGGTTTCCCGCACGGAGGGCTTTTCCTGTAGCACCGCATTGGGCGGAGCCTAAGGCCAGGCGCCCTGCCGCTGGACACTGTAGAACGGCGGGCGGAACGCAGACCTGGGTTCGGGCTGTTGCAGTGTCCGCCGGAGCGGTTTGGGGAGTGCACGGGGTGAAGATGGCGGAGGAGCGGCAGGACGCGTTGAGGGAGTTCGTGGCGGTGACGGGCGCTGAGGAGGACCGGGCCCGTTTCTTCTTGGAGTCAGCTGGCTGGGACCTGCAGGTAGCGCCGCGAGGCGGGCCGCTTCGGGTGGGCTGGGGAATGCGGAGCGCGGAGGTCTCCGTGGTCCCTACGCGGCCGAAGCGCACAGTCATCCCTGCGTGGCTGGGCCCTAGCCCAGGCCTCATGGTCTCTGGGGTCGCTTGCCACGCGTCGCCGGCCTGGCTTGGAAGTTAATGGTCGCGGGCGGGCTCCGGCCTGCTCTGCAGGGCCTCAGTTTCCTGCGGGCTCGCAGTGTTGGCGAGACTTTGGGCGCTGCTGCAGTCCGCGTGGAGGAGTCGCCTGGGGGCGTGGCTGTCTCGGCGAGTGTCTGCGGGTGGCCTGGTGGATTCAAGTGACCAGCTTCCAGATGGAGCCCCACTGAGGTCGTGGTGGCCCTCCAATTCCGCTTCCGCAATGGTGCGGTGCCTGGGGGTGGGGGTGGGGGACCTGCCCGGGAATCAGCCCACGCCCCACTGTTGCTGGGAGAAACTACCTGTGGGATTGTGGCACAAGTTTGGGGTCTCTTCACTTTTCGTAGTTAACTTACTGTAAAATGGGGATTTCTTAGGCACTTACTGCCTTGTTCACTAGCATGTGGTAAATAGTCACAAAGTAATTAATTTAGAAGACAAGCTCCACCAGGCATGAAATGTTGCACACTTCTGATCCCTAAAGTAACACCCATCTCTTAGTGCTCAGACACATACAGTAATTAATGTTAGAAAGAACTGATTGCATAAATGTCCTTGGCCAGCCTACATCTTAGGTAGACGATGACTAATATTTCTTGAGCACCTACTACAAGCCAAGCACTGTTCAGCATTACAAAATGTCTCATTTACATGTCTCACATTTTTCAGCTGAGACTTTGGAGGATAAGTAACTTGCTGAAGAACTCATTAACTACTAATTAAACAGGTAAAGACTAACCCTATTTTATGGATGAGGACTTCAAAGGGACACCAAATGTGCTTAATGTGTGAGCTTTCTGATGTACAGTCTGCTGACTGTAGCATTTAAATAGCCTCCCAGACATTAGGAATTTTTACTCCTTTAACCCTTTTTAGCACTCCGGAAGCAGAAGATCTCTGAGTTCGAGGCCAGCCTGGGCTATATAGTTCCAGAATGACCAGGAATAAATGTCCCTCTTTCAAAAACATAACAAACAAAAAGAAATGAGATGCTCTTACAGGCACTGTAAGCCTCCGGGCTAAACAGAAATGCTTAAGAGAAAAACTTCTATCCCAATAGATCATCCGAACTGAAGCTCTTACCTGTGTGGTAACTTGGCTACCAGTGCCAGGACTTGAATGCAGTTCTCTAAATGTCAGTTTAGTGCAGCGCCTAAGGTGGCACATGACTTCCCAGGAAACTGGTTATATTATGTGAAGAAGACCTTCAGGCTGATTGTCCCATGACAGCTCATTGCCTTCTATATGATTGGTTACCTTGTGGACCGGAGGTGCCTCCTTGAGCTCCTTGGGACCTCATTGTTCTGTCTTATCTCTTTGCTTGGAGAATGTTTATAAATAAATGCCTTCTCATTGAGTTGGTGATGGCCACAAATGGCCAGAGGACTCATGACAAAGGACTTCCGTGTGTGTGAGGCTAAGGTGACTGCATTTATCTTAGCGGTTATCTCCTTTAGTGTTACAGGTTTGGTGGAACTGCATCCCCATTGCAAACAAGAAACTGGGCTTCACAAAGAAAGGAAATGTAGCATCTATATGTCCCTATACTGTCACTTCTACCTCTTAGAACATAAGAGTGAGGGCCTGAGCATACTGCCTGGGGTTGAACCTGACCCCATTTCTTACCTCCAGAAACTGTTTTCATTTTGTAGTCCTTCTATGCTAGCTATAAAAAGAGACAACCTGACACACAAATAACAAATAGATGGTGGTCTTATTTTATGTTTTCCATATTAATTCCATATTGATCTTATTTATTATCTTTATTCGCCATAGTGGGTGGATTCCCCTGAGGGACATATCCCCACCTCCACGTCCAGGCTAATACATGTCTATTGCCTTTCCCTCTAGTCTTTGGTTCCAGGCATAGGAATTTTTTTTTAAGTATGGTTTTTGTCTTCATGTTTTTGTTCCAGTGTCAGATATGTGTCAGATGAGAGACTGGAGGATTCCAAAGTACTCTCTCTTTGTTTCAGATTGCACTTGCAAGCTTTTATGAGGATGGAGGGGATGAAGACATTGTGACCATTTCACAGGCAACCCCAAGTTCAGTGTCCAGAGGCACAGCTCCTAGGTAAGGACCAACTTCAGTTGCTACATGAGTGTTTCCAGAAAAGGGACTTTTCTTTCTGACTTGACAGAAGGTTCAGGTCCAGATTAATGAACCAAGAGGTTTGAGGATCTACTAAAAGAGAACTGAGGGATTCAAGGGTCAACTTAAGTTTTTTGTGGTTTGGGTTTGTTTGTTTGCTTGCTTGTTTTTGTTTTTAATGTGAGTGGGTGTTCTGCCTACGAGTATGTCTATGTACCATGGGGGCCAGAAGAAGGCAATGGATTTCCTGAAACTGGAGATAATGGATGGTTGTGAGCCACCATGTGGGTGCTATGAGTTGAAATGGGGTTTCTGAAAGAACATTCAATGCACTAACCACCAAGCCATCTCTCTAGCCCTTAAGATTTTTAAGAACTATGTTTATGAACTTCGAGGAATGACTGTCTTATCTCTGGAAGTTTTCATTCCTTTAAGAGTGGCATACTATAGATGAAGTCAATGACGTTAGGAATGTCTGTCACGTTACTAAGATGATCATGGAAATAAAGGGACGCTAACTGACAATTATACCACCTTTCCTGGATCTTCAGCTTCAGTCTCCAATCACTGCTGTGATCTTCTCATGAGGAGAATGTTGGTCTTCTCAGATGCACTGAAGGATTCTTCCACAGATGCGTCTGAGCTCCTGGACACTTCTTTCTGTAATGTTAGTCTAATTGCACTTATTCCAGTGTATGTTTTGTCAGAAAATTTTGCTGGGTTTGAATTCAGCTCCAGAATGCAGAAAGAGTGTCTTTCTACCCTGAAATAGTGAATTCTCAGAGAGTCTCTGAGCTTTAAACTACATTTGTTCCCTTGAGAAATAGTAACACCAAATCTCACTGTCCTTCATGTCTTTCTCTGCCTCCAGTTTCCACAGAAAGGAGGTCACAGAAAAGTGATCTTTCAATTACTTGCAGTGAGATACTGATGAAATATTGTAGTGTTATTGCCTGAGGCGTGAGTTGTAAGGTTGCTGGCAAAGGGGGCTGATTTGTGATCTAACTCTTTGGGTTATTGACATGTCAGAAGTACCAGGGAGGAGGAATTGAAATGTACCATCTGATGCTAGCCATTTATTACTTCCTTTCTTCTCCCGCAGTCCAGAATAACCCTTAGCACAGCAAGGGTTTGGTTAAGCCCTAGATTTGATTGTGGGCTTCAGTGAAATGTAAAAGGGGGGGAGGGATGGTTTGTTATGTCATTGTCTTTCTTTAGGAGGAAAATGCTGACTGAATTTTCTCAGAAGAAACTAAACTGTAGTAGCACCCCAAAGGAATTTGGTGGTGGTCAGGGGAGCAACTGCTGTCCAGCCTTTGACCTAGCCATTACAGGACACTTAGCCTGCTGCTGACTGACCTCTGTTCTCCTGTCATCTACCTTTCATGTTAGCGCTAAGCTCTTCCTTTGACTCTGGAATGGGGCATTTAGTGTGGAGCCCTTGAGCCTCCAGGAGGACCCTGTAGAAAGGGATAGTAGATGTCTTTAGATCAAAATTACTGTAGGTATGGGTTTAACTATACTTTGGTAGGTATCTTCTGGCAAGAGAGTATATTAGATTCCCCTAAGAAGAATCTAATAAGATGTTTTGCATAACTTACTATGGAAGGAATTCTAAGATCAATGTAAATCTTTATCATTACTGAGCACTTAGTGCCAACCCATGAGTTAAGCCTTTATATACATTTTTTTAGTTGTCTACCTTGTGAGGTGAGTACTGTACCCTTCCCCCAGATAGATGCAGACACACAAGAGCTGGGCTCCTTCTCCAGATCACACAAGCCAGCAAATGGAGGAGGGTAAAAGTCAGAGTAGTTCTGCTTCCTGAATCTCAGTTCTCAGCACAGCATGCTACTTGTCATGGGTTTTCAGAAGTCCTCCAAAGTTTTTCCTGAATCTGCCTTTCTCATCTTAACCCCTTTCCTTTTCTTAAATTCTTTGTTCCAACCAAACCAATTCCTTTGATGACCTACCCATCTCTGTGATATGCGTGGTTCTGTCTTTGGTGGTGTTCTCTCTAAATTGCTGTAGTGGCTGTCTTGCTTTCTGCCTGTCAGTCTCAGCTCACATCCCACACCCATGTCTGCCTTATCCTTGATCCTCTGCTGAGCAGCACACCACAGCCCTATTCCTCAGAACTCCAGTTGCAGCTCTAAATCTGTTTACTTTAGCCATGTTCATGTATTAATAAGTAACACCTCTCTCGTGTTGTCTTGAACAGTTTAGCTTTTCATATTAATAAAATGAGAAGTAGAGTTATTGTACTAGCCATCTGTCTGTTGAAGCTAGATAGCCTCACCTCCGTTCTCGAACACCCTTCAGCAGCTTTGAAAGTGGGGGGTGTACTCACTACCCTCAGATCAAGAGACAGCATCTTAGAAAAGCTGAGTCACACCTGCTGCCTGCTGTGTCTAAAGTCAGAGCTAATGATGCTGCCTTCCTGTCCAGCACTTCACTGACTCTAACAGGAACAGGCAGTTTCTATTTTTTATTCTCTCTTTCACCTCCCAGAATCTATACTTGTTCAAGTTTCAGGACTTGCATTTTCTCCTTCTCTATAGCTACCTTGTTTACGAGGCTACTGTTAGCAGTCACTGCATTTATTTTTCCAGTCAGGGTCTTTACATGTAGCCCAGCCTGGCTACCCATAAAATAGTTATCCTTCTGCTTTGGCTTCCTAAATGCCGAGATTATAGGTTTGTGCCACCATGCTTCGGCCTAACCACATATGCTGAATGGCCAAAATGATGTCTTGTCCCTTCCTGGCTTTGCAGATAGATAAAGCATTTCCATGGTCACAGAAAGGTGTGTCACAGAACCAAGATGGCCAGCTTTAAAGCAGAAAATATAAGGAACTTCTGTACTACTTCAGGATACCAGGTACCCTAGGAGGTAGCTTAAGGCCTCCAAAGGAAAACCCTCAAACACAGGAGTCTGTCATTAATAATGTACCCCAGCACATCGGGGCCATAATATGACTCTCTAAAGCATTACCGGAGAGCAGTTGTCCTCAAACTCGAGGCTCCTTCTCCTCCTCCTCCTCCTCAGCAGGGACTATGCGAACACCACTTCGAGATTCCCAAGCCTGGAAATTTAAAGTGGTGTTGAGGATTCACAGGCTCACCTCAGAGCTCTTGGTACTCCTGATCTAGCAACCACACTTTAGAATTACTTCCAAAAAGTAGTTCCTAAGTGCACCACGGAATGCAAAGGTCTCTACATACCAACAGTGCTCAGAAGACCCAAAAGGTTAGTATTGGCCTTATATCCATTAATATAGGAGAAAGCAAGCGATTAGAGAATTTAAGTAGCATGTCCCAAAGTACAGAGCAGAATTAGCACGGGATCCATCTACAGTCGCACCAAATATGTCAGGTGCTACTGGATTTCGGTATATACGTTTGGGAGAAAGGTAAAACCCATGTGGAGAGTATGCTGTTTGCTCAGTATATATGAATCTATTTAACAACAAAGCAGTAGCAACTTTGCCATGGATTCTCAGTCCTAGCTTATCACTCATTCAGAGACCTGAGAAAGAGAGTGGAAGTTGCCTCTCTAGGCATTAGTTAGATGTCATTACTGAGATCCTTATACTATATCATATAGCCCTCCAGGAATACCTGGAGGTTACTCCCAATTATCTCTAGCAGGAACTGTATTTGCTCTGGCTTTGTCTTCTTGTTTCCAACAGATGAAACCTCAGACTCTCTCTCTTGTCCTCTGCTTGCTCCCTTGAAACATGGCTGTCACTTTTCCCTAGTAAATAGCTATTCCCTCTCTGCCCGGCCTCATGAGCCCTCCCATTCTACATTGTAAAAAAACTACTTCACTCACGAAATTAAAATTGTTTTTTTTTTCTTTATAAATGAAATGCTTGTCTTATGGTCCTTAAACCTTTGTTTACTGAGAATAGATTCAAATTGAAAACAATTGCACAGTTAACCCCTCAAACCTCTCCTCTACACCCTGTGGGATTTGTGGGCCCACCCCACCCCCGAATACTAGTAATAATACTTGCCAGGTGAGGTACCCTGTGCCTATAGTCTGAGCACCTAGGAGACTGAGAAATGGGGATCTAAATCTAAACAAGAGATCTTTTTTTTTTTTTCTTTCGGAGCTGGGGATCGAACCCAGGGCCTTGCGTTTGCTAGGCAAGCGCTCTACCACTGAGCTAAATCCTCAAACCCTAAACAAGAGATCTAAAGAAACTCTTTAAAATCATCCTGCAGTAGAAACAGGCAGGGAACTCTCTAATGCTGCCTGCCACCCACACATTCATTCTGCAGGACTCCTTGACCTTTCTCTAGTGTGTTAGACTTTTGTCTCTGCATTTACATACGTGTTTCCATAATGCCATTTTAGTTCCCGTTTCCCACTATCTCCACCATCCTTTCCCACTCAATTGCCTGTTCATCAGTTCTTGGTAATGGTCCAAATGTATCTTTTTGTAGGAAGTCTTTCCCTCACAGGAGACAAGAGGCTTTGTGTTTATAAAGTCATGTGTACTGACTGCCATAGCCCCTATTGTGCATCGTTGTAGTAGACAGTTGCTTATCTGTGCCACTAACCTGTAAGACCAGTGTCTAATTATCTTTATAAATCCAACATTTAGTTAATGTCTTAAATGTTAAAGGTTAATAATAAAACTTCAGTAGTAAGAATTTTGTTTTAATTTTATGTGTATGGGTATTTTGCCTGTGTTTGTATGTATACCATGTACGTGGCTGGTGCCCACAGAGGTCAGAAGAGGATGTTGGATTTCCCAGAACTGTACAAATAGTTGTGAGCTATCCTATATACTACATGTATGCCCAGAACCAAACCTTGGTCCTCTGCAAGAGCATCAAATGCTCTTAATCACTGTGTCATCTCTCCAGCCCTCAGTAGTTTGCTTTAGAAATAGTGAATAGCTCATTCCCCCATTTCCAGAACAGCTTAAATTGGATTCCATTTTACCTCACAGTAGCATTAGCTAATTTATTCTCAGTCCTGTGTGACCTTAACAGACAAATACCACATCCTTTGTTATCTAAACTTAGGTCAGTCTTCATCTGTGTTCTTCATATCACAACATCTCACTCTAGAGTCCAACTCCCCAATTGATATAGGTGCTGCATTTCTTTAATTATTCCTGAAATAATTTTGCTCCTTTTTGTCTCCAGTGATAATAGAGTAACATCCTTCAGAGACCTCATTCATGACCAAGATGAAGAGGAAGAGGAAGAAGAGGGACAGAGGTAAGGCTTTGAGAGGGAGCACGATTCATAGGAGGTACACAATGGTATTTAAATCACCTAGGATAAGGTGTGGGACACATGCTCACTATTGCCAACCATCACTGTTGTGCATAGCGTATAACATCCTAAGAACAGTTTGCTCAGTGTAGTTTAAAAGTAATTTCTCGTCTGGTTGCTGCTGCACCCCCCTTTGTCATATTCTGGGGCTGTGCTCGCGCAGGCATGCACTCTCTCTCTCTCTCTCTCTCTCTCTCATTGTTACAGGAAGGTATTTATAGAAGATTATTATAAAGAGGGAAGCAAAACCTCTAAGAATGAGAAAGTTACCCATAATATCACAGTGCAGACATAGCCAAGTATTTATTTGTGCTGTTTTTACCCATATAAATTAATTACACAATAAGTAGAAAAATAGGGTTATAAACGTGTATACTCCAGACACAATCATACTGTTTTTACTTTTAGGAATGTTGTAATAGAATTATTGCTTCGTTGTAGAAAATGTGAGTCCCATAGAATGAAAGTATAGTGTTCATTCTTTGATAATTATTGTTAATATTTTGTTATGTTTCTATGCAGTTCTTGTTCTGATTATACATGGTGAAGTTGATTTATTTCTTGATTTGGATTAAGCAAGGTCTTAGATACTTCCCTGCTGACACTAAAATTCCTGTTTTCCATGACTTTGCTAGCCCCTATGTCCCATAGTTTTGGTATGTCTGTGTCTATTCTACTGTAAATGTCAATTCCATGAGCATTTATATTAGTCTTTAACCACTTTTGAATTACGTTCTTAGAGTGATTCCTCTAACAGAAATACCAGGTCAAGAACATAATACTTTTAAGACTGTTATTCACAGGCTCCCAGGTCTTAAGCCAAGACTTAAAATCCCTCAGCTAAGACTTTTCAGCCCAGGCAGAACTGTATTTATCTGGATTGAACAAGAATAAGCTGGCTATAGCCTCATTTCTCAGGCGTTTATTCTTCATGGGTCTGCTTTGGTCTTTCAAGCATTTCTCAGGGAGATGAGAAGATAACCATTGTGGAAATGTAGTGACTTCACTGTGGAGACTTGAGAAGCCTGTGTTCATGTAGTGCTTCACACTATCTCAGAACTTTGCTTTTAAATATACTGGAGACTTGGAGATGTAGGTAGTTTTAAGGTTTTATACTCCTCAAGTAGAAGGCACTAACTCAGCCCCATGTGTGACTGCCGAGCTCCCAAATACCACCTCCACCTTTTCCAGCCTGGTCACAGCTTCCACTGTGACCCTCCACTGTTTCACAGCCCTTTAGATTCCTTGCCTACTTTAGACCCTACACACTTTAGACTCAGCCCTAGCCTAAGTGTTGCCTCCTGTTCTAGGGAAATTGTAAGACTTACATGCCAAGATTGATTCCTACTTAATCCTTTTTAGAGACAAATTGCTGAATTAGTGTAAGACTGATGAGGAAGCAGCTATGTGACAGTGCCCTCTTAGATCCAGATTAATAAAAGTGCTAATTTAATCTCAAGCTGTTCTTGGACTACTAGAGTGCCTGGGGTAGATATCTTGGAGCGTATCTTTGAGATTGGAGCTTCCCTGGCTTCTAGTGCATCTCCTGAGGCTCCCCGTGTGCATCGTAAGAATGGCAGGTGAAGCGAGTCTGGGGGGCGTTTTGGTGTGGTGTCAGTCCGCCTCACATGTACATTGCTCTGCTTGCTCTTTTGCATACATCTGCTGATTTGAACCTCGACCCTGACTTAAGGAGCAGGTAGGTAGGGCATGTAATCCTTTCATTTTAAAGCAACAAAGAGTGCAAAGCAGTGCACTGGCTTATTCAGGTCATCAGTTGCAGAGCCAGGACTGGGTCCTAGCTGCTTGTACTAACTGCACCACCACCATTAATCCAGAATTCTTAGAGTTAGCTGCTTCTGACGAGGACCACAGCTGCCTCCTCCTGGAAAGGGGCTTCCATATGATGGTTCCTGCTGACATTCTCCTGCATTAATGTGTTGTCGTGCATGCCTGGAATGTTCTTCCCCCATGTCTTTATCTGATAACTGCATCCTCAAGAGGTCCAGGAGATGTCTCGGCAGCCTTGTTGTTGTCCCTGTCTCTCCATCTCCATGCCACCACCGCCATTGTCCCCAAGACCCTTACTGACTTCATGGCTGTTCCCATTGCATCATATCTGCCTGCACCCTTCCATGTTTTCCTAGCTAGCCAATAAAGACATTATACCCGAACCTGGTACATCTTCTGTTCATTTTTGGTGTGTTTGGCATTTTATACACAGGTTTTATGCTGGGGGCTCAGAGAGAAGTGGACAGCAGATTGTTGGTCCTCCCCGGAAGAAAAGTCCCAACGAGCTGGTGGATGATCTGTTTAAGGGTGCCAAAGAGCATGGGGCTGTAGCTGTGGAACGAGTGACCAAGAGCCCTGGAGAGACCAGTAAACCGAGAGTGAGCATAAGGGTTGTTGTACCCAAAGGAATTGATTCCACAGTGACGAGTGAGGCCTCCTTCTCTCTAGCAGAGATTGGTTTCTTTGTTTTTTCACTTGGCTACTTGTTCTCCTGTGTAGAAGACTAATGTGTCTGTGCTGGATCAGAGCTCAGAAACATACCTATCCAGTTTAGCCAGCTTAGTGATTTCCTTTCACTGTAATTAAATTCATTACTGGTTTCGGGGGAGGATTTTTTGGGGGGGGGTGGTTTTGTTGTTTTTTTTAAAAAACAGGATTTTTTTGTGTAGCCCTTTCCATCTTTAGAATTTTTTTCTGTAGACCATGCTTGCCTCAAGCTCACAGAGATGCCTGCCTCTGCCTCTGCCTCTGCCTCTGCCTCTGCCTCTGCCTCTGCCTCTGCCTCTGCCTCTGCCTCTGCCTCTGCCTCTGCCTCTGCCTCTGCCTCTGCCTCTGCCTCTGCCTCTGCCTCTGCCTCTGCCTCTGCCTCTGCCTCTGCCTCTGCCTCTGCCTCTGCCTCTGCCTCTGCCTCTGCCTCTGCCTCTGCCTCTGCCTCTGCCTCTGCCTCTGCCTCTGCCTCTGCCTCTGCCTCTGCCTCTGCCTCTGCCTCTGCCTCAAGTGGTGGGGTTAAAGATGTGCTCCATCATGTCCAATTTTGTTACCAGTTTTTATGTAAAGATTTCTGTCCTTCAGAAAATCAAAAAGTCATTGTTGCTGTCCTGTCCCCATATTCCTGAATTATTACTGAGTTTACACTGAGAGTGGTAGCCGTTCCCTTTAGCTGGGCCTTCTAGCCTTCACCTCTTATCCTCGCTTGTGACAGTCAGTGTGCTATTCAGAAGTTAAGGAACTTGATCAGATGCTGCCTTTCTGCTTCATCCCTTATATGTCTTCGTACCTGAGTAATTCCACCACCAAGTGTTTATGAACTTGTCCCTTTACAGCCATTTGCAGGAGGGGGCTACCGCCTTGGAGCAGCACCAGAAGAGGAGTCTGCCTATGTGGCAGGAGAAAGGAGGCGGCATTCAGGCCAGGATGTGAGTCTGCCTTGCTCAGAGACGTTTGTGAACTGTTCATTGTGCCCATTTCAGAAGGGGCTGGTTACATGTGTGAACGATCAACTTCTGAAAGATGAGCCTGCTGTGGTCTCTACAGGGCTGTTCACAGCAATGAGACAGTTTTCACTTGGTGGGCAGAGGGCCAGGGCAAGGGGCGGGGAAGAAGATGGGCACAGGAAGGTTTCTTGAGTGTTCTTTGGATCACAATAAGGGGGCAATATATGTGTGTGTTGGATGGGAAGGGGGTTCTCTGATGTTTGGGGAATGGTTGAAGAACCTCCTTGAAAGTGCCAAAGAAACCTGAAATATGGATGGATTTGGTTGGTTGTGTCCATTTTGTTTCATTTTGCTTGATTTTTCTTTATCTTCCACACACATTCACACACACACACACACATTCTCCATGCAATATTGTATAATTTTGAGTCTATAAAAATTTTTAACATTATGTTACAAAATACTTTGGCCTTCCTTTGTGTTTATTCATTTCTGTGATGTATATTTTATATTTAAATCATTTTAGTTTTACTCCCAAATAAAGTCAAGCAGGAAAACAGTAAAACTTTTATAGACTTGTAGCAGTGGCCTACAGTACATTAGTTGTTAGCTTTTCAAACCTTTTTCTCTAAGTGCATATAGGAAGTTGGCAAATTATGTATATCTTCTTGAAATTTCTTTAATGTCAAGGGGGCAGGGGATATGCACATGAGGACAGAGGTTATAGGGGGTATTTAGATCTTCAGGAACGAGGGTTAAAGACAGTTGGGAGGGACTGGCATGAGTGCTAGTAACCAAACTTAGTTCCCTCTATCAGAGCACTATTTGCTTTTAACCACTGAGCCATCTCTCCAACCCCAGATATCATTTTTAATCACTGCAAAATAGCTGAGGAGTGGATTTGACACTAGCAGTCCTTCAGTTAGGGAGCCAGAGCTGGGGTTGAGTCATCTCTTGTATACTCACCTCGCTAGCAAACTCCTTAGAACAATGCCCGTTTTCCTAACCTTCATCATAGCATATTCCTAGTTTAAGTTGGTGCATATGTACTTGGTTGATAACCCTTGATGTGTGTGTATCTGTCTCATGATGTTTTTGCAGTGACATGGTGAAATAGTGAAAACCCACTTATTTGTAGGTTCAATTGCATTTTCTAGGTTCCTCACATTGTAACTACCTGCTTATTACCTCCTGTTGTCACAGGTTCATGTAGTGCTAAAGCTCTGGAAAACTGGATTCAGCCTAGACAATGGTGACCTTAGAAGCTACCAAGACCCATCCAATGCCCAGTTTCTGGAGTCTATCCGTAGAGGGTAAGCAGGAAAGCCCACGTTAGTTTCACATTAGTAAATGAGTTGTCGGCTGGGGATTTAGCTCAGTGGTAGAGCGCTTACCTAGGAAGCGCAAGGCCCTGGGTTCGGTCCCCAGCTCCGAAAAAAAGAAAAAGGAAAAAAAAAAAAAAAAAGAGAGAGGTTAGTAAATGAGTTGTCAGGTGGGGAAGGAAGAAAAGTTATTAAACCAGATTTAGCACAATTGGCAAAAGATTCACAGATCGCTCTAAAAATCTTTGTCCATGTTTTGGCTTTTCCCCTGAGGCATAGCTAAGTAGCCAAGTAAACAAACCATGCTGTGACTGAAAGGTGGAAGCAGACCAGTAGCACTTTCATAACCAGACCCTGGTGACCATAGCATAACCAGTCTCCCTCTTCTCAGGCTGTTGGGGTGAGAGATGCTGTCACTGCCTTGGGGTGGGGCTTCCCTCATCTTCTCCCCAGTTCCTCTCCTCATGAAAGTCCTTGGGGATAGAGAAAGAGAGAGATGGAGAGACAAAGGAGAGGGGCTTGAGAAAGCAAAGGACTTGAGAGGTTTGGTCTCACCTGTGTGCTCTTCTAGTGTGCTTTCTGTTGCTGTGATAAAACAGTAACCAAAGGCAGCTAAGGGAGCAGCAAGTCTGTAACAAGGCTTATTGGTTTGCTTGCCGACTCCTGCTCTACTGGCTCGCTGACAGAGCTACGTTCACCTGCCCAGACAGTGTGGTCCCTGGTGGCTGGGCCTTCCTGCATCGCTTGTCAGTGATACAGTCTCTCAGAGATATGGCCACAGGCCAAGCTGGGGAAAGCAGTTCTTCAATTGGGGTTCTCTCTTCCCAGATGACTGCAGAGGATATCAAGTTGACAATAACAACTTAACCAGCATTTCCATCCTTCTCACAATAACCCCAACATTGCCTTTTTCCTTAGGGAGGTTCCTGCAGAGCTTCGGAGGTTAGCTCACGGTGGGCAGGTGAACTTGGATATGGAGGATCATCGGGACGAGGACTTCGTGAAGCCCAAGGGAGCTTTCAAAGCCTTCACTGGCGAGGGCCAGAAACTAGGCAGGTGAGAAGCCGTGTCAGCTGGACTACCAGCCAATCCTGTGTCCTCACTGTGAGGAGCTTCGTGTTGTTTGCAGGGTAGTTGAATTTTGTTTCAGGGGAGGGAGAGTAAGGAGAGTATGGGTTCTGGAGTCGAGACCTGAGTTAAGTCTCTGCTTGTCTTTCCTTTACAGCTGTGTGACCTTAGACTGCACAGCTTCAGTTTCCTCAGCTATAAAGTAGGGTGGATAAGAGTCCTTGCCCTCAGGATTGTACTTGGGAAGAATAAATGAGCCAGTGCATGTAGAACTGCCTGGCGTGAGCACCAAAAGGAGCATAGCTGCTGCTCTGACTCGGAATCCTGAGTATTGGAGAAGCTGCGTCTCCTGGCTGCTGTAAGCCTAGAATAAGCATGCAGGGCTTAGAAACTTCCAACTTCCTATCCAGCACAGCCTCCCAGGAGTGTTGCTCAAGATAGATGGGACATCATAGCCCTTGGAAAGGTTGCTACTGCTTTGGAGATGAGGCTTTTAGTGTGTAGCCCAGTCAAGACTGGGGTTCTGTTGCCCACAGCTGGTCCTTATCTCAGTATCCTCCTGCGTCAAAGTGCTAGGGCTAGAAACATGTACCACCCATCACACTTAGGTTCACTATCATGTTGTCATCCAGAATAATTAGGAACTAAAACATCTTAGGTTTTTTTCAGGTTTATCTCAAATATAAAATAAACTTGAGATTTGAGGGTTTGTTTTTGAAGTTCTATATAAAACGTTAAATCGTATAGTGAATGGAACATTGATCTCAGTTTAAGGCATTAAGAAAATCGAGTTGTGTTGAATATTTGTAGTAGATTTAGGCTTCACATCCATTGATTTGAGCGGGAGCTTACCTGACAGTTCGGTAAAGACTGCATGTATTTCTGTTTACACCAGGCATGTCTAGGGCACTGTTAGAGATGAGTGGTAAGGTTTGCTGCTCCCCAGGCCTTCTACAGTGATGGTTTTATGAAGGCTGGCACTGAATTCTAGTGTCAAGGATTATTGAAAAACTACCTTAGCACCAGATCATTCCATTGTGAAAGCAATGAGCATCTGAATGACGGGTTCTTCTCATGAGAGATGCTTCCTTTCCATTGCGTTTTTAGGGAGACACCAAAGAAAAGCCTCTGGTTATAGAGGTTAAAGTTTACCTTCCCTGCCCATGGGTGAAATTCCATTACTGTTGTATAGGTGGTCAACTGTTCTGGAGAGCAGTAGCTTAGGTGGAAGCAGTTCTTGGAAGGAGTAGGCAGAGGGCCTGTCCTGTGAACATAGCTGCCCTACAAAGTTATGTGGAGTGGTTTGGAACTAATGTTCTCCAAGCATATTGTTCTTTTATTATTATTATTTTAATTATTTTTACACTCTAAATTTTATTTCCCTCCTGGTCTACCAGATGTCCCCACTCTACCCACCCCACCAGACCTCTAAACTTCTTGGAGCCTCCAGTGTCTTGAGGGTTAGGTGCACCTTCTCTGACTGAACCCAGACCTGGGAATCCTCTGCTGTATATGTATGTGTTAGAGGCCTCATCTCAGCTGATGTATGCTGCCTGGTTAGTGATCCAGTGTCTGAGAGATCTCAGGGGTCCAGGTTAATTGAGACTGCTGGTCCTCCTACACGGTTGCCCTCCTCCTCAGCTTCCTCCAGCTCTCCCCTGTTTCAACCAGAGGGGTCAGCAGCTTCTGTGGTTGGGTGGGTGCACCTTTCAGCTGCCTGTTGGGTCTTTTGGAGAGCAATCATAGTAGGTCCCTTTTTGTGAGTGCCCCATAGCTTCAGTAATGGTGTCAGGTCTTGGGGCCTCCCCTTGAGCTGGATCCCACTTTTGGTCTGTCGCTGGACCTTCTTTTCCTCAGGCTCGTCTCCATTTCCATCCCTGCATTTCTTTCAGACAGGAAGAATTATGGGTCAGAGCTTCGGCTGTGGGATAGCAACCCCATCCCTCACATGATGCCCTGTCTTTCTGCTGGACGTGGATTCAATAAGTTCCCTCTCCTCACTGTAGGGCCTTTCATCCCCCCACCCCCCACCCCATTTTGAGTCCTGAGTGTCTCTCACATCCCAGGTCTCTGGTACATTCTAGAGGGTCTCCCCACCTCCTACCTCCCAAGGATGCCTGTTTCCATTCTTTCTGCTGGCCCTCAGGACTTCAGTCCTTTTCCCCCACCCAATACCAGATCATGTTCCCCTCTCCCGGACCCCTACTCCCGTCCCTTTTCCCTTCTCTGTCCCTTCCTCCCTTCCCCCTTGTGGTTGCTTTCTTCTCCTCAAGTGAAGGGTGTCCTCACTTCAGCTTGTTGACCTTTTTGAGTTCTGTGGACTGTATCTTGGATATTCTGTTGTTTTTTTGTTTTTGTTGTTGTTTGTTTTGTTTTTGTTTTTGCTAATATCCTCTTATTAGTGAGAACATACCATGCAAGTCCTTTTGGGTTAACTCACTCAGGATGACATTTTCTAGTTCCATCCATTTGCCTGCAAAACTCAGGATGTCCTTGTTTTAATAGCTGAGTAGTACTCCATTGTGTAAATGAACCACATTTTCTGTATCCATTCCTCTGTTAAAGGACATCTGGGTTCTTTCCAGCTTTTGGCTACTATAAATAAGGCCGCTAAAAACATAGTGGAAATGTGCCCCTGTGTCATGATGGGGCATCTTTGGAGTATAATCCCAAGAGTGGTATTTCTGGGTCTTTAGGTAGGTCTATTTCCAATTTTCTGAGGAACTTCCAGATTGATTTCCAGAGTGGTTGTACAAGTTTGCAATCCCACCAGCAGTGGAGGAGTGTTTCTCTTTCTCCACATCCTTGCCAACATGTGTAGTCACCTGAGGTTTTGATCTTAGCCATTCTGACTGGTTTAAGGTGGAATCTCAGGGTTGTCTTGATTTGCATTACTCTGAACACTAAGGACTTATGTCTCCCTTTTCATTTCTGATTTTGTTAATTTGGATACTGCCTCTGGGCCTTTTAGTTAGTTTGGTTAAGGCTTTATCTATCTTGTTGATTCTCTCAAAGAACCAGCATTTGGTTTTGCTGATTCTTTGAATAGTTCTCTTTGTTTCTATTTGGTTGACTTCAGCCCTGAGTTTGACCATTTCCTGTCATCTACTCCTCATGGGTGATGTTCTAGAGCTCTCAGGTGTGCTGTTAAGTTGCTAGTGTAAGTAAGATCTCTCCAGTTTCTTTACCAAAGCACTTAGTGCTATGAATTTTCTTCTTAGCACTGCTTTCATTGTGTCCCATAAGTTTGGGTATGATGTGTCAACATTTTCATTGAATTTCAGGAAGTCTTTAATTTCTTTATTTCATCCTTGACCAGATTATCTTTGAGTAGAGCATTGTTCAGGTTCCATGTGTATGTGGGCTTTCTGATATATTTGTTGTTATTGAAGTCCAGCCTTAGTCCATGGTGGTCTGATAGAGTGCATGGGATTATTTCAATCTTCTTGTATTGGTTGAGGGTTGTTTTGTGACCAATTTATATGGTCAGCTTTTGAGAAGGTACCATGAGGTCCTGAAAAGAAGGTGTATTCTTTTGTTTTAGGGTATCTGTTAAATCCATTTGGTTCATGACCTCAATTAGTTTCACTATGTTTAGTTTCTGTTTCAGTGACCTGTCCATTGGTGAGAGTGGGGTGTTGGAATCTCTCACTATTATTGTGTGGGGTTCAGTGTGTGTTTTGAGCTTTCCTAAGTTTCTTTTATGAATATGGGTGCCCTTGCATTTGGGGCATAGATATTCAGAATTGAGACTTTCTCTTGGTGGATTTTCCCTTTAATGAGTACAAAGTGTCCTTCATCATCAAGCTTGATAATATTTTGGTTGAAAGGCTACTTTAATGGATATTAGGATGGCAACTCTGGCTTGTTTCTTGGGACCATTTGCTTTTTAGACCTTTTACTCTGAGATAGTGTTTGTCTTTGTTAATGAGGTGTGTTTCTTGTATGCAGCAAAAGGCTGGATCTTGTTTGTGTATACAGTCTGTTAGCTACTGTCTTTTTATAGGTGACTTGAGTCCATTAATATTGAGAGATATTAAAGACAGATGGTTGGTTCCTGTTATATTTGTTTTTATAGGTGGCTTTATGTGCTTGTGGTTTTCTCCTTTTGGCTTTGTTGTGAGATGCTTAATATCTTCTCTTTTCTTTGGTGTAGGTATCTTCCTTGTATTGGAGTTTTCCTTCTAGGATCCTCTGTAGGGCTGGATTGGAAGATAGATACTGTTTGAATTTGGTTTTGTCCTAGAATATTTTTTTGTTTCTCCATCTATGTTGATTGAAAGTTTTGCTGGGTGTAGAAGTCTGGGCTGGTATTTGTGTTCTTTTAGAGTCTGCATGACCTCTGACCAGGCTCTTCTGGCTTTCATACTCTCTGTTGAGCAGTCTGGTATAATTCTGATGGGTCTGCCTTGTATGTTACTTGGCCCCTTTCCCTTGCAGCGTTTAGTATTGTTTCTTTTTTCTGTGCATTTAGTGTTTTGACTATTATGTGATGAGAGGATTTTTTTTTTCCTGGTCCCATTCATTTATTTGGTGTTCTGTAGGCTTCTTGTACCTTTATGGCCATCTCTTTCTTTAGGTTGGGGAAGTTTTCTTCTATGATTTTGTTGAAGACGTCTTCAGGTCCTTTGAGCTGGGAATCTTCATTCTTCTCTATTCCAATTATTCTTAGATTTGGTCTTTTCATTGTGTCCTGAATTTCCTGCATGTTTGGGTTAGGAATTTTTTATGTTTTGAATTTTCTTTGACTGTTGTGTCTCGTCTACCTTATCTTCTACACCTGAGATTCTCTCTTCTATCTCTTGTATTGTGTTGCTGATGCTTACATCTGTAATTCCTGACCTCTTTCCTAGGTTTTCATTTCCTGGTTTGCCTCCATTTGTGTTTTCTTTATTGTTTTACTTCCACTTTTAGGTCTTGGACTGCTTTATGCAATTCCTTCACCTGTTTGATTGTGCTTTCCTGTATTTCTTTAAGGGATTTATTCGTTTCCTCTTTAGGGACTTCTACCTGTTTACCTGTGTTTTCCTGTATTTCTTTCAGTGAGTTATTTATATCCCCTTTAAAGGACTTCATGAGATGGGATTTTAGGTCAGCTTCCTGATGTTCAAGTGTGTTGGTGTATTCAAGGCTTGCTGTGCTGGGAGAACTGGTTCTGATGATACCTGAGTACATTGGCTTCTGTTGCCTATGGTCTTGCGCTTGCCTCTCACCATCTTGTGTTTGCTGGTCTGGATGACTCTGTCTGAAGTCTACCCCTGTTGTCCATAGGTTGCAACAAGTCTCCTAGCTCTAGCAGACCTTCTGTGGGGCTTTCTAACTGGGGGTTATTCAGAGGGGCAGAGAAGTAGCTGATTTGTTGCCCTGACTGCAGTGGATCTGGGAAGCCTTCAGACTCTTGGGTTTTCAGAGGAGCAGTCACAATGTTGTCCTGTGAGAAGCTGTTCTCCAGAGTGGGGTGGGTCGGGGTCAATGGACTGTGGTTTCTGTTTCCTTGTGTGCAACCACACTCCAGGGAGCCTTTCAGTCTTTTGCGTCAGTTGCCCTACATGCATCAGAGCCCCTGAGAGGTCTTCAGACTGTGGTGTCAATTGCCCAGTTGCCCTGTGTACAGAGGAACTCCTGGGCTGCCCTCAAGCTGTGGTGTCCTGGGTACAGTGGATCTCCTGGGACATCTCCAGTTGTGGTGTCAGATGCCCTGGGTGCAGCAGGTCTCCTGGGATGCCTCAGGATGT
Source organism: Rattus norvegicus (assembly GCF_021556685.1). Classification (NCBI taxonomy): domain Eukaryota; kingdom Metazoa; phylum Chordata; class Mammalia; order Rodentia; family Muridae; genus Rattus; species Rattus norvegicus. Next base: position 139,969,979 of record NC_141536.1, read on the forward strand.
GGGATCAAATGTTTCGAGTATAGTGGTTCTTCTGGTATGCTTCAGGATATGATATCAAATGTCCTGAGTGCAGTGGGTCCTCTGGTATGTCTCAGGATATAGCCTCTTCCAGAGAGCAGACTAGCATTCCGTCCCAGCAGAAAGGAGCAGGCTGAAGGGTAGTATATTGTTCTTAACTAATCATGAAGCTCAGTGTCGGAGTATTTGCCTTTCTCTCTTCTGTCTTTTCTGAAAGATCATTTAGAACTCATGGCTAGACCTAACATCTTGTTCCAAAATTCTGATGACCTTTAAGAATGATAGCATGTTTGAAGTTTTCTGCTGTTTGCTGTGTGCAGTATTAAGCATTTCTATAATTAGTGCTTTAATACTACTTTACCCCGGTCTACATAAAAGAACCATAGCTTAGAGAATGAGGCCTTTCCCTGGGGCCACAGTACTGACCAGTGCCAGACTAGGCTCCTTCTAGTCTCTGTTCTTACTGCCAACACTATCCTAGAGATAACTGTGAACAGCGACAGAAGTTTTTGGGCCTCTAGTATATGCCAAGTGCAACATGTCCTTTGAGCTGCTTTCTCAACTCTTCTGGGAAATCTTAATTTGTTTGTCTGTTTGGCTTATTGAGATAGTGTCTCACTGTGTCACCCAGGGTGGCCTCAAACTCATAAAACACCACGTCTGGCTGTTTACTTTTTTCTTAAACAATTTTTATTAAATCTTTGAGAATTTCTTTCAGTGTATTTTGACCATATTCACCTTCCCTCACCCAATCCCAACCCTACTTACCTACCCAGCTTCATCTTCTGTCATTCTTGTTATCTCTCTCTCTCTCTCTCTCTCTCTCTCTCTCTCTCTCTCAAACACATCAAGTCTAGTTTATTGGTTTTGTTTGATTAAGGAAAGTGAATCTTAGGTCAGTTTCCCCAATTCTGCCTGTGTCTGTAACTCCAAGGCCTAACCCTGTTTTAAGAGCACACACTAGACGCCTCCTGATGGCTAGGATTATGCCCTGGGTCCTCCACCTCAGACCATTGCTTGAGAACTTTACCTCACTGTGCCTCAGCTTGCTCTCTTTTATAATGAAACACAGAAAAAGATTTATTCAGTATGGCTACACTGGGAAGAAGATCAAAAGCATGACTCCCAAGTCCTTTCCAAGGTCTAGTTTTAGTTTTTAAAACTCTGTCTGCCTTTGTAGCACAAAGCTAGCCTTGAACTGGTACTAAACTTCCCAGCCTGAGAAAGAATTTTTTTCTTAAGATTTATTTATCTATTGTGTATACAGTGTTCTGCCTGCATGTATGTCTGCAGGCCAGAAAAGGGCACCAGATCTCATTATAGATGATTATAAGCCACCGTGTAGTTGCTGGGAATTGAACTCAGGACCTCCAGAAGAGACAGGTAGCATGATACTTGGCACTGTCCCAGGATTGGGACTTACAGGTTAGGAATCTGACATAAAAACAGCTCCTCACGAATGAAAGCATGGTTGCTACTCTTTGAGCTCCACTTTTAATTCTCTCAGCCCCCATCTCTTCACAGAAGAGGAAGTCCATTTCTTGGCCATTCTTTGCTATTTATTGTTCCTGGGTAGCATTTCCTAAATACATCCATGAAGTGCTTTTTCTGTAGAAGGTTAACTTGTGTAACATGTGGCAGGACCTAGTACTGAGTGAGTTTGCCTTCACTTCAGTCTCACAAGAACTTGAATAGGCTGGTGTCTAATAATGGAGCTGTTGAAATGTTGTATTTCCTGAACTTTTCAGATTTGTCAATGGACTAGGGTCATGTGAAACACACATTGAAGAGAACTTTCAGTTGGACTTTTTAAGGGTACTCTTTTTTTTTTTAGAGATCTTTATTATTATTTTTAGCCACGTGTACTTGTGTATGTGAGTGTGACTATGTGCATGTAAGTACAGACGCCTGTGGAAGGTGGAGATTTGGATCCCCTGGAGCTGGAGTTAAAGGCGGTTATAAGTTAGGAACTGAACTGAGGTCCTCTACAAGACCTCTTAACCTTTGAGCCATCTCTCTAACTCTCCCTCCCCCTTTTAGGCTATAAAGAGGAACAGGAAGGATAAGGTCTGGGAACCTGCCTAATTGAAAGCTTTGTGCCAAGATTGGGGGCTTTCACCTAGTAGTCTTCCTTCTCTTCAGAGATGGAGGCCAAATCATCTGCTGGGCTAGTAGGCGATTCAGAGAACAGGAGACCTCCGAATGGTTGTAAAGAAATGGGGACCTTGTGTATGTCGTATTTGTCAGACACACCAAGTATACTATGTAATTCTCCCTTTAATCCTCACTAAAGCTTAGCAAGACAGGCATGTGTGACCCTCGTTAAGGTCCTTGCTACTGCAAGTCCTGTTAAAAGTCCTATACTGAAACTTGGATGTGGTAGTGCATGCCTGTACCACTATGGAGGCGATGGCAGAAAGATTGCCACATGCCCTAGGTCAGCCCAGGTACATAGTGAGTTCTAGGCCAGTGTGGGCTACATAGGAAGATCCTGTCTCAGTAAAAACTAAAAAATGGAACTTGGTTTGCCCAAGGCCACACAGCTAATGGGTGAATTTGGATCCTGGTCCATCTCATTCTTAAGATGTGAGCACAAATAAACTGGCAGATGCTCCATCCTGCTCATTGTGTGGCTAACCTTGGCTGACCTTTAGGAATCCTTCACCACACCATAGTTGGCACATATGAAATGCACTTGCGAGTTCATAGTAAAGCAGTAGTTCTCAGCCTGTGGGTTGCAACCCCTTTGTGGGGGACGTGGGAGGGTGTCAAACAATCCATGCACAGCAGTCACCTAAAGTCATTGGAAAACACAGATATTTTACAATTCATAACAGTAGCAAAGTTACAGTTACAAAGTATTAACAAAGATAATTTTATGATTCGGGGTCACTATGCATGAGGTACTATATTAAAGGGTTTCAGCATTAAAGGTTAAGAATCACTGTACTAGGGGCTGGGGATTTAGCTCAGTGGTAGAGCGCTTACCTAGGAAGCGCAAGGCCCTGGGTTAGGTCCCCAGCCCCGAAAAAAAGAACCAAAAAAAAAAAAAAAAAAAAGAATCACTGTACTAGAGGGCGCCTGCCTGAAGAACATAACACAACCAGTCACTCACAATTTTGCCAAGGCTGCCTCGGTCACAGATTTAGAACGCATCCTCCAGCCATGTCACTGAAGCTGAGACATGCTGATCTGGGTTCTACGCCTCACAACCGTCTCATCTCTACAAGTACAAGCTGTCCTCTTTCTAGACTTTGTCACATAGGGCACCTAGATTGAGCACCTGACCTGAGTGAGTGTTGCTTGCAGTTAGAGATAAATTCTTCTGGACAACAAACAGTATGAGACACAGGTTTGGGCAGGTTTGCTCAGTGAGAACTCATAGCTTTCTGCCTTGTGCCTCAGAGGCCTTGTTTCTACACTGCCCTGATGTACTTCTTTCTCCTCAGCACGGCCCCGCAGGTTTTAAACACCAGCTCTCCAGCCCAGCAAGCAGAAAATGAAGCCAAAGCTAGCTCGTCCATCTTAATCAATGAGGCAGAACCTACCACGAACATCCAAATCCGACTGGCAGATGGCGGGAGACTGGTGCAGAAATTCAACCACAGCCACAGGTACCTGCTCTATCTGAACTACCTTTTGCCAGCAGTGTCTAGTCCCAGAGTCTAGCATAGATGTGTGGGAAGCAGGCAGCTGTTCTCCCTCGTGAACACCATCAAGCAATCCATGTTTTCCCTGGAGGAGGCAGTGGGTTGGGATGATGAATGTACAAGTAGCTGGGTCTGTCTGTCTGTCCGTGCCTCATCTGTAGGTCTCATTCCTCATCATTAGGATTAAGCTACCAGGTTCCTTGTTCAAAGGAAGTGTCTCTGTGGCTTTAAACTTAGGGAAAGTAAGGCACCATTGAGTGAAGAGACTAGCAGAGAGGTGTTAAGGGTCTATAACAAGTGTGGATACTTAGCAGCTCTTTTCTTTCAAAGAAGATGTCTAAGTTTCATCCATGGTGGGCCAACTAAGCCAGGACTCAGATGTGCGTCACTAGTAGTTTGGCAATTTTTGAGTGATGACCAAGTGTTCCTAATGTTGGTGCTTCCCTCTCAGAGGGAACCCATCTCACCAACCAGTTACTGCTTTAGTTCCCCTCACTGGTTAACCCTGCCCCGGTGACAGCCTGCACAGAGTGTGGGTGAGGGTCTAGGCTGCACCTTGTGTATCCAGGCTCTCATGAACCACTACTACCTAGTGGCAGGAAGAGACTTCTGTTGGTAGGGTATAAGGAAGAACTCCATTTCCAGGGACTGTATCCTTGTGATTCCCAGTTGCACAAAAGTGCCTGGAGGGGGCTCCTAGGACTGAGGTGCTGCTGACATATAGTTGAGAAGTGCCCCTTATGACACCCAAATAAGGTGTGTCTACCCTGCTGGGATTCATGGCCTGTAGGCATAGGCTGTATAGTCAGATGGTCCCAGAAGTGTGTGCTTACAGCCACTTCTATAGCAAGATGGGAACAATAGAAGACAGCCCTTTGTGAAGAGTCCTGAAGTAGAATAGAAATGATGAAAGAAGGCAGAGTGTGGAAGGAAGAAAGGAGAAGAGATATGAGAGCAAGGAAGAAGAGCAAAATAAGGCCGGCTTTGGGACTTCAGGAGATTGTACCTGCCAGGAATGGGTGGGGGGCCTTGGGCAGGGGAAGAAATGAGACTGATGTGCTTTGGCTGCTTGTAGAGAGGAGACACAGGACAGCAGGCAAGGCGAGAAGGAGCCTTCAGACGTATTCCTCTTCCCAAAGGCCAGGGTTGGGGGCCAAGGCAGAGACCCTATTCATTACCTCCCACTTACCCTACTCCTCCAGGATCAGCGACATCCGGCTCTTCATCGTGGATGCACGGCCGGCTATGGCTGCCACCAGTTTTGTCCTTATGACTACCTTCCCTAACAAAGAGCTGGCTGATGAGAACCAAACCCTGAAGGAAGCCAATCTTCTCAACGCTGTCATCGTGCAGCGGTTAACATAACCGCCCAGCTGCTGCCTCACCTCCCTATGTGTCCCCCATGACTGTGGCCATGCCCGTGGGGATTACCTCCTGCCCCCTGTACACCTAGCTCTTCCAGTGCCACGTCTCGTCCGTAGCTCTGGATTCTTAGACTTCAGTTGGACATTTGTTTTCTCTTTAGTTGTATTTCCTGGGTTTTTGTGATGATCAATGGACTTTAAAGAAAAAAAATAAAAAACACAAAAAATTGAAGAACTACCACCAATTCTGTTATATAGAAGCTCCACTGGAGCTGTGATTGATTGCTAGAAAGTCTTATCTCGGGGCATGGTGAAGGGACTCTGCTTTCGTGCTCTGCATAAAGTCACTGGCACACGTACTCCTCTCCTGGTGTGTCCTCCTGCCCAGATGGTCATGTGGAGGTTCCTCCTGGAATGGAGGGTTTCTTCACATTGGGATGTGGGTTCAGTTAGGTATCTAGGAAAAAAGCAGAAAATGACACTAATGCTAACAGCAGATTCAAGTGTGGGGATGAGTATTTATGCATCTTGAGTGCCATTAACTGTAGTTGTAGTTGCAAGAGTCTTAACGAGAAGCAAATTTTATTTGGGCACATGTAATTAACATGTAGCTTTGGAGCACAAGTTCTGTTTTATACTTGTTGCCTGCCCTGTGGACCTTTTGACTTGCAGCAGCTTAAGGCATAACCCAGCCCGGTGAAGACCTACACCATTGAAGGCAGGAGGAAGATAGTAGGGAACTTAGAGCGAGCCTCTTCTGCCTCCCTGACTCTACTGCACTCTGCCCTGCCCTGCCCTGAGCCAGGACTCACCTTGATACTGGGAGCTACCAAGAAGCATCCTTAGGCAGGATCTTGGAAAACAGTGCCCTGCTGGGGCTGCAGTATCTCCTGCAATATGGCCTCTGGCATGTGAAGGTAGCCAGAACCAAAGGTCTGGAAGAACAAAAATTAGTTGTTAAAAACAGAACAAGGACAGTAGAGTTTGTCCTTTATATTGAGCTGCCTGGAAGGAAGTCGGCAGCACCACTATTTCTGCACTTCACATGCGCAGGTCACACTTGGCAAATGGTAGCGTACATGGGCAAGTTTCCAGGAACTGTGCTCTGACACCCAGGCCTTCCTACAGAATTCAGGCCCTTTCTATTCCCTGGTTGTAGCCTACATCCTCCAGTGGTTTGCCAAGGGTTCTGGTTTTTCCCCACCTGTGAAGTAAGTATGGATGGCAGCTGCTCGAACTTGCCCCAGTCTTGTGCCTGGCCCAAGGCCAAAGGAACTGCATAGAATGGGCTCCATGCCCAGGAAGGCTGTTTCCAGCTAGGGGCTTCTGTTCTGGAGGCTCAGATGGAAACATCTGTCCACCCAGATGGGCTTTCATCAGATACTCCAGCTACTTGTCCTGGGCTGTTGAACTCGGCAGTTGTTCTCAACTGCAGCATTTTGGATCATCCTAGCATTTCATGAAAAGTAAGGGAATCACTTGGAATTAAGTGGGCTGTGCCTTACAATGCCTGGACATGTCTTGATCTGATGGAAGAATACTTCATATTCACCAGAGTAAAGGTAAGTTAGTTATGATGCCTGTTTTGTGTTTTTCTTTTGGGGGATAGGGTCCCACTTTTAGCTCTGGCTGGTCTGGAAGTTACTCTACCTCCATTCCAGGCTCCGTGATGCCTTTTCTCACAAGTGCAGTTCAAGCTTGTCCAGAGAAACGTGCTGTTTGTCTCACTACATACATCTGTTCCTCCTTAAAAGATGATCATGGAAGAAAGGAAGCGTGCAGGCAGGGATGGGCACACTCGGCTTTGGATGATACTGCTGCAGTTCCTTCCAGAGTGTCACTAGCTGTTTCTTGCCACCAACACTACAGAGGATGCCCCTGTCCAGCAGACTCTGCAGGGTGGTGACCTGAATTCACTAAAGGCAGCTGGTGCAGACATGTGCTCCCTGCTGCTCCCACATCCTAACCCGCTGTCCTGACCCCCAGATTGAAGGCAGCTGCTATCTTGAAACCCTTTCTCAGGCCCAAATAAAAGGTCTTCCTCCTTGCAGATGGGTGTGGCTCTGTTTAACAGTCTGACTGCGTCTTCCCATCCTCTTCCAGGCCACACTCCAGAGTTTGAAGCATCTAAGCTGTTCCCAATCTGAGCCAGCTCCTGCATATGGTCAATCTCAGTAGCTCTGTCACCCCCATCACCAACGCAGTATTTTAATTATTTGAGAATTTCACGCTTGCTTCCCATCCCCATTCCCTTCAGGTCTACCCTTGTGCTCTCCCCACACCCAAATTACACCAAGTCCAATTTGTGTTGCCCATATACTTACTGGAGCATGGTCAAACTCCCAGTGGCCAGCCCCCTAAAGAGAACTGAGTCCTTCCCATATAGCAGCAGCCTCAGGTACCTGAAGGGCTCATAGCTTCTCCGGGGACCCTGGTGGACCCAGTCTCAGTAGCTTTATCCTTCATAGCCACTTGATAGGTACTACTTGACATTAGCTCCCTGGCCAGCTTCCTTCATCCCGCACATGGAGTAAGCAGAAATTCCATAGCCCCCTGAATCTGCCCTTGACCAGCATCTTGTCTCACCCAGTAGAGGGCTCCTTTCACCATAGTAACCATACACTATGTCCTTATTCTCTATTGCCCTGTATGCATTTGATTCTGCCTGGAAACTCCTAAGGGACCTGGCAAGATCAGCCCCTGTCCTCTGTCATTCTCTGCCTTGTTTATTTGCTCCTTGCCTGATACAGCAGATATTGTCCATTTGTGTGTTTGTTTACTTTGGCCCTCACTAGAGCTGAACCTCTACCAGGGCAGGGTGTTCTGTATTCTTCACCCACCCCTGGCTCTCTATTCAGCAGTAAAGGGGAAGGTGAAAATGAAATGGAGTTAAGATTAACATAAAGGGTACTCCCACACACACACACACACACTCCCAATCTTTCCAGTAGGCGCTCAGCCGTAGAGGTAGGTTTTTTTTGAAGAACATTGGTTACTCCTTTCTGTGCAGATAGTTTTCTTTAAAAAAAAAAAAAAAATGCAGACTAAAACCAGGTGAACTTAGGAGGTGGGACATGCTGTGAAGAGAATATTTCAGCACCTGGCTTACCAGCTACTGCCTACTGAGAGCCTGAGGTTGTGCCAGGCCACAAAGAAGGCCAGCCATTATTTTAGCACTGACTTTGTACTTTACCTCCAATGGAAAATGGGCAGAACTACATTTGAACCTTTCACTGCTGTACTGCAAAGCCAGACTTCCAGGTTTTTCTGCTGTGAAAAAGGCCCAAGGACAGAGGTGACAGGGATGACAAGCGAGTGTGGAGGAGTCCAGAGGAGAGCACCTATGAATTGGGTGATGAAGGATGCCTGGGGATTGGTTCTTTGAAAGAGGGAAACCACTGGGCTTGGTGCTGCATGCCTTTATTCCCAATACTCAGAAGCAGGGTGATCTAATGAATTCCAGGACGACCGGGGCTATGTAAAGAGACCCTAGAGAGACAGGGTAGGGGTGGGAAGTAGACAGAGACAGACAGATGCAGAAAATTGGGGTCAGGGAAGAAACTTTCCCATAAGAGCCAGATTTAGCAGATGTGTTCTGGACAGACAGATCTGGCTTTGAGCTTAGGTTCCATTTTCTGCTAGATATGATCTTAAAACAGTCACTTAAGTTTTTGTAGTTTCGTGTATCTCATCCATTAGAGACATGATAGTAGTCATGTACCCCTACCCCACATCCTATACTGTAGGGACTAAAGATATCTGGGAAATGTTTGACTCTAGGAGGAACTTAATAATGAATATAGTTGCCATCTATATATCTTTCCTTACCAGAGCCAGGTCATGTGAGCACTTGGGCAGGCATGACCTCCTTAATGGAGTACTTAGAAGGCAAGTGCTTTGATTATCCAGGGGGAAACTCTGCCTTTTGACTACCAGGCACCTTATAAAATAAGTAACTGCAGATGCATAGAATCGGTGAAACCTTTCCAAGGGCATATCTAATAATAACAGAACTAAGGCTCATACCAAGGATCATCTGCATTCATCCTCATGCCCTCTCTATCCTGAGCAGACCCTTCCTGACTCAAGGAGAGTTCCAGCTGAATAGACTACAATGAGAAACTGGGTCCCTGAGACAAGGGGGTCAAGTATCCCTACAACCCAAGGTAAGATGCTGTCCACACACAGGGCTTGCACAGAGATTGAAAGAGTTATGTGATATTTCCCATCCTACAACAAGGTCAACTTATTGAAGAATTTTCTTTAAAGTTGCTGAAAGGCTTTAAGTCTTCAAGGGAGGGAAACAAGCTTTCCTTTCCCCTTGGCCAGGAAGTGGGGTCTCCAGGAGACAGCTTGAGAACTTGGAGGTGGTATCAGTGCTCAGCCTCTGCCTCACACAGACCTAGTATGAGAGAGATTCTGCAGGCACAGAGAGAACTCGGTGCCTAGGAAGGGTCTGGACCCCAGGAGTCTACAGAGCCTGCTAAGGGCTATAGGATGGTCCGTAGACCCTGGCCTCACTCTAGGGAACTGACTACTCTAAGGACTGAGAAGCCTGTGTGCGACTAACCTTGGATTGAGGAACAGGGAAAAGGCTAGTAGACAGACAGGAGTTTGTTTGGCTTTCTCCAAAGGCTTATAGACACGTGTTCCCAAGACCCCAAAGAGCCCTCTTTCTTCGGAGAGGGGTTCAAAGCACCTGGCCTACTTCTGGAAGCCAGCAGGTCCTTCCTGTCTTCTCCCTCTCCTGTGACCAGGGCCCTGACAGAGTGAACCTATGCCTCTAAATGAATACATTCTCTTTTTTCCATTGTTGGATATTTTTGTTCTTTTTTTTAGATTTTTGGGGGATTTTTAAAATTTATTTATTCACTTTACATCCCAATATCAACCCCCCCTCCTCTCCTCACACAGATCTTCCTCTCATTCCATTTCCCCTTCTCCTCTGAAAAGGGGAGCCCCCTCCCTCCCCCATGTATCAACCCAACTCCCAGCACATAAAATCATTGCAGGACTAGGCGTGTTCTCTCCCACTGAGACCAGATGCAGCCACCCAGTTGGGGGAAGAGGATCCACAAGCAGGCAACAGATTCAGGGACAGCCCCCACTGTCATGCTGCACATCTGCTACATAGTGTGTGGGATAGAGGAGCTGGGTCCAGCCCATGCTCCCTATTTGATTGGTGGCTTAGTCTCTTGGAGCCCCAAGGGTCCAGATTAGTTGATCCTGTTAGTTTTCCTGTGGAGTCCATGGACTCTTTGGGTCCCTCAATCCTTTCCCCCAACTCTTCCATAAGACTCCCTGAGCTCCATCTAATGTTTAGCTGTGGGTCCTTGCATTTGTTTCCATTGGCTGCTGGGTTGAGACTCTCAGAGGAGAGTTATACTAGGTTCCTGTCTGCAAGCATAAAAGAGTATCATTAATAGTGTCAGGGATTGGTGCTTGGCCATGGCATAGGTCTGCATTTGGGCCAGTCATTGGTTGCCCATTCCTTCCGTCTCTGTTCTTTCCTTGTTCCTACACATCTTGTAGGCAGGACACATTTTGGATCAAAGGTTTTATGGGTGGGTTGCTGTCCTTATCCCTCATTGAGAGTCCTGCCTGGCTACAGGAAGTAGCCAATTTAGTATCCATACCCCATCCAGCCCCCACTGCTAGGCATCTGAGCTAGAGTAGCTCCCATAGATACCCTGGGCCCTTCCCCATCCAGGTCTCTGGCATTTCCTAGAGATGCCCCACTACCCTCAAATCCCTGCCAATTTTCATTCTCCCTGCTCTCCCTACACCTGATCTCCACCCACCTTACCCACTTCCCTCCCAATCCCTTCTCCCACCCAGTTTCCTCCTTCCAACAACCTCCAATATCTGTTTTGTTTCCCCTTCTGAGAAAGATTCAACTTCCTCCCTTGGGCTCTTCTTACTTGGCTTCTTTTGGTCTGTGGATTATGGAGTGGTTATCCTGCAATTTATGGCTAATATCCACTTATTGGTGAGAGCATACCATGCATGGCCTTTTGGGTGAGGGTTACCTCACTCAGGATGATATTTCCTAGTTCCATCCATTTGCCTACAAAAGCCATAATGACCTTGTTTAATAGTTCAGTAGTATTCCATTGTGTAAATGAACCACATTTTCTATAGTCATTCTTCAGTTGAGAAACATCTAGGTTGTTTCCAGTTTCTGACTTTTACAAATAAAACTGCTATGAACATAGTTGGGCAAGTGTCCTTGTGGGATGGTGGAGCATCTTTTGGGTATATGCCCAGGTATGGTTCAGCTAGAACTATTCCCAATTTTCTGAGAAACTGCCAGATGAATTGATTTCCATATTGGTTGTACAAGTTTGCACTCCCACTAGCAATGGAGGAGTGTTCCCCTTGCTCTACATTCTTGTCAGCATTTGCTGAACTTTGAGTTTTTGATTTCAGCCATTCTAATGGGTGTAAGATGGGTCTCACAGTTGTTTTGATTGCATTTCCTTGATGACTAAGGACTCTGAACATTTCTTTAAATGTTAAGCCATTGGAGATCCCTCTCTTGAGAATTCTTTGTTTAACTCTGTACCCCATTTTTTTATTTGGGTTATTGGTGTCTAACTTCTTGAGTTCTTTATATATTTTGGATATTAGTCCTCTGTCAGACGTAGTGCTGGTGAAGATCTTTTCCCAGTCTGTAGGCTGTCATTTTGTCCTATTTATTGACAATGTCCTTTAACTTACAGAAGCTTTACAATTTCATGAGGTCCAATTTATTCATTGTTGATCTTAGAGTTGAACGTTGGTGTTCTGTTCAGAAAGTTGTCTCCTGTACTAATGAGGTCAAGGCTATTCCCCATTTTTTGTTCTATTAGATTTAGTATGTCCAGTTTTATGTTGAGGTCTTTGATCCACTTGGACTTGAGTTTTGTGCAGGATGATAAATGCTAATCTATTTGCATTCTCCTACATGCAGACATCCAATTAGACCAGCCCCATATGTTGAAGATGTTTTCCATTCTCCATTATATGGTTTTTGCCTTCTTTGTCAAAAGTCAAGTGTGTGTGGGTATGTGAGTTTATTTCTAGGTCTTTAATTCTATTTTATTGATCAACCTGTCTGTTTCTGTACCTATACTATGCAGTTTTTATTACTGATGCTTGTGGTACAGCTTGAAGTCAGGGATGGTGATTCCTCCAGAAGTTCTTTTACTGTACAGGGTTGTTTTAGCTATCCTGGGTTTGTTTTTCCATATAAAGTTGAGAATTATTCTTTCAAGGTCTGTAAAGAATTGTGTTGGAATTTTGATGGGAATTGCATTGAATCTATAGATTGCTTGTGGTAAGATGGCTGTTTTTACTATGTTAATCCTACCAATCCATGAGCTTAGGAGATTTTTTCCATCTTCTGAGATCTTCAATTTCTTTATTCAGAGACTCGGAAGTTCTTATCATACAGGTCTTTCATTTGCTTGGATAGAATACCAAGATATTTTATATTATTTGTGGCAGTTGTGAAGATGTCTCCCTAAATTCTTTCTCAGCCAGTTTATTATGTGTATAAAGGAGGGCTACTGATTTATTTAATTTTGTATCCAGCCACTTTGGTGGAGGTATTTATCAACTGTAGGAGTTCTCTGGTAGAATTTTTGGGGTCACTTATGTATACTATCATATCATCTGTGGATAGTGATACTTCAACTTCTTCCTTTTCAATTTGTATCCCCTTGATCTCCTTTAGTTGTCTTATTGCTTAAGCTAAAACTTCAAGTGCTACATTGAAGAGATAGGGAAAGAGTAAGCAGCCTTATCTTATCCCTGATTTTAGTGTAATTGCTTTAAGTTTCTCTCCATTTAATTTGATGTTGGCTATTAGCTTGCTGTATATTGCCTGTATTGTGTTTAAGTATGTACATTTTATTCTTGATCTCTCTAAGACTTTTAACATGAAGGGGTGTTGGATTTTGTCAGACTTTTTTAGCATCTCATGAGATAATCATGTTTTTTTTTTTTTTTTTTGTTTTTTTTTTTTTGGTTCTTTTCTTCGGAGCTGGGGACCGAACCCAGGGCCTTGTGCTTCCTAGGTAAGCGCTCTACCACTGAGCTAAATCCCCAGCCCCAATCATGTTTTTTTTCTTTCAGTTTGTTTATATGATGTATCATGTTGATGGAGTTTTGTACATTGAACTACCCCGGAAGGCTTAGATTTTTCAAAACCTACTTTAATAAGGGTTCTTAAATGCTTTAACTTCCTTCTAGCTCACCACTCACCAGGGGTAGTGGAAAGAAGTTTGTAGACCTGTTGAGAAATAGTTCTTTGGAGCAAATCCAATCTGCATTGCCCAGATATCAGCAGTTCAGTTCACAGGAATCAGTGGTGGCAGCTTTATCCACTCAAACACCATTCAAGAATCAGCAACAGCAGGTTACTCGAGAAGAAACCGTGAGACTCTGCTGTTTGCTGTTTAGAAGTAGTTCCTTGGAGCAATTCCAATCTCCATTCGTTAGGATACCAGCAGTCCAGTTCAGTAGTATCAGGATAGCAAACATGAATCAGCAGCAGTGGCATGATTCAGCAGAAACGTCCTGGCCTCCACCAGATAGGCATGAGTCAACTGGAGCAACCAGGACCAGCAGGGATGCCAAGAGAAGTTCTCTGCCACACTGCTCTCAGTGAAGTGAAGATCAACAAAGTCGCAGACAGGAAACCAAGGAAGCTCTGCGAAGTTCCCTATGCGAGTGCATTTTCACTGTCCATCGAGCCCTATTTATACGTCCTCCCACATCACGAGTCCTCCCACAGGTCTCGCCTCAGCAAAACACCACGTGAGTCTGTCTTAGCAAAACTCACATGTGTCAGCATCTGGTGACATATTCAGAAACTTCCTCTTCACTCTGCCAATCATCCTGAGTCTGCCAAAGCGGCAAGAAGCCCCAGAACACCACCAGAAGATTTTTGGTACGTTTCTCTCTATGCGTTCAGGACAAATGATGGCCAGTAAAGAGTGGGAAGGCGAACCAGTGCCATCCAGTGTCATTGTCTGTTGGGTTATATTTATATTCCTTTCACATGTCCGCTCTAGCAAGCCATCCTTTCACCTGTGGCGGCTTCAGGACGCCTCCTTTTACGTGAATGCTTTAGCAAACCAGCCTTTCACCTGTGTGCCCCAGTAAACGCATTCGATATAACTACTTTCCAAAGAAACCTGAAGTTTCCACTTCACTCCCCTGCATCCTTGGGAAAGTGTTTGATCACGGTGGATGATGTTTATGATGTGTTCTTGGATTTGGTGTGTGAGTACTTTACTGAGTATTTTTGCATCAATGTTCATAAGGGAAACTGGTCTGAAGTGCTCTTTGTTGAGTCTTGGGGTGGTTTAGGTGTCAGGGTGACTGTGGCCTCATAGAATGAGTTTGGCAATGATCCTTCTGTTTCTATTTTGTGGAATATTTAGAGAAGTATTCGTATTAGCTCTCTTTGGGATCTGGTAGAATTCTGTACTAAAATCATTAGGCCCTGGGCTTTTATTGGGGGGTGCAGGTGGGGGGAGCTGGGAGACTTAACGACTGCTCCTGTTTCCGTAGGGATCATAGGACTGTTTAGTTTGTTCTATTTCCTTAGGGATCATAGGACTGTTTAGTTTGTGTGCTGGTCTTGATTTAGTTTGCTAAGTGGAGTCTGTCAAGAAAATTGTCCATTTCATTTAGATTTTCCAATTTTGTGGAATACAGGCTTTTGAAGACCTGATGATTCTTTGGATTTCCTTGGTGTCTGAGGTTATGTCCCCCTTTTCATTTCTGATTTTGTTGATTTGGATACTGTCTTTCTGCCTTTTAGTTAGTTTGGCTAAGGGTTTGTCTATTTTCTTGATTTTTCTCAAAGAATCAGCTCTTGGTTTCAGTGATTTATTTTCAATTGTTTGTTCTCTTTGTTTCTAATTTATTGATTCCAGCCCTAAATTTGATTTTTTTTCCCTGCCATCTACTCCTCTTGGCTGTATTTGCTTCTTTTTGTTCTAGAGCTTTCAGGCGTGCTGTTAAAGTTGCCAGTATGAGATCGCTCCTGTTTCTTTATGAAGGTGCTTAATGCTATGAACTTTCCTCTCCTTACTGTTTTCATTCTATCCTGTGTTTGGATATGTTGGGCCTTCATTTTCATTGAATTCTAGAAAGTCTTTTGTTTCTTTATTTCTTCTTTGACCTAGTGGTCATTGAATAGACAGTTGTTCAGTTTCCACGAGTATGTAGGCTTTCTGTTCTTTCTGTTGTTCAAGTCCAGCTTTAATCCCTGGCAATCTGATGAGATGCAAGGATTATTTCAGTCTTCTGTATCCTCAGGAAGAGAATCCGTGGCAGAGAGAGCCGTGGGCCATACACTGAACGTCATGGGACCTGACCCTGCTAGCTGTGCCGCAGGCAGACCCAACTGGCAAGGGATTGCTGGAGCAGTCCAAGCTGGTTGTACTTGTGGTCCCCACAGGCCCACACAGAGAAGCAGGATGCCTCTGGGGTCCGAAAAGGCTCCTCGGCATGGACCGGCAAGCCCAGAGCCAGACAGTGGAGGTCAGGGGACTGAATGCATACATCTCACCTCTGCTGGCTGTGCCCTAGGCAGACCAGACTGAGAAAGGGATTGGTGGGGCATGGAACCCTGCCGGTTGTTCTTGGGGTCCCCAAAGCTCCCAGTGGATGACAGGGTGAGCCAAGAGCCAGATAATGGAGGTCAAGAGACCACATGCAACTTTTTTTTTCTCCATCTTTATTAACTTGGGTATTTCTTAGTTACATTTCAATTGTTATTCCCTTTCCCGGTTTCTGGGCCAACATCCCCCTAACCCCTTCCCCTCCCGTAACTTTTTTTTAACAGTAATATATTGATATGCTCTTAAAAACATGATTTCTCCTTTCTGCTTGGTGTCCTGAGATAATCCTTTCCTCTTCACCACAGGCTCTTAGTTACCCTGTCAGACTCCCTAAACACAGACCAATACTCACCGTCCACTCCAAGATGCAAATGCATTGTGATAAAAATGCATTGTGCAATCAGGAAACCCTGGTGTCACCTAAAGCCTTAACCTACTTATTCTACCCATAGTTTTCCTTTTCCTAGTCTCAAAATTGATAAATTCATGCCAGAATAAGCAAGCTCTCAAGTATAAAATTCTAATCATTGTACAATTAATGAGCAGTGTTCTGTCTTTATATACGTTGATGATGTCTTTGTCATCCCTGGAATCATAGGGTCAGTGAATCTGCAGTGGTTCTAGTAGACAGATGACAGCCCACCTGCCTGTTTTCATCTTTTCCCAGTAAACATTAGATTTGGGGGAGCCTTCCTCATGAAGGGCTTGTTGGTGCCCCTGGTGTTTTCGCTATTGCCAACAGTGCTGCAGTGGGGTAGCTGGTACTTGCTAGTGCAGATGTTAAATTCCCGCATGTGGAGATAAGGCCAGAGGCAGCGGATGGAGACCGTGTCCCACAGATGGACCAGTAAGGTGTGCTGTGGTAGGGGGTTCAGTAAGTGAAAGTGCATTCCTCTGGTAGTCTCGCATGTGCTAATAAATATAAAAAATAAAGCATTTATTGTGCTCTTTCCTACATTTCATGATAAGCTTATTCCTTCCCCTGCAGGATCTCATTCCATCCTCAGACCATCAGTCCTGTGATTCAGAACCACATTTTTTCTTTAAGAATCCAACCAAATATTTCTGGAACAAATACAGAATAAGTGAAGTAAGGAAGTTTCAACCTGAAGATACAGTCAACAATTTCAGATACCAGAGGGATGCTATATGCACGGGGAAATGAGACTTGACTAGCATTTCCCCAAAAGGTGATTTTGAACTAAGGGATAAACAGAAGGGCCCATAGGCTACAGGATCATAGCACCAAGCATATCTCTCTACAGGATCATAGCACTAAGTGTATCTCTTGTTCATGTAACAAGGAAGAGTTCCCTGATGCCCCCTTCAGAAAGGTTGATATAAACAGCATTTGGCAAGAGTGTCTTACGTGAGTTACGTTCATGGCAAGCTCTCCACAGCTGGAGTCGGATGTACTCAGGCTGTTGGGGAAACAGCTGAAGTTAACATGCTGATGCACTAAAGAAATGGTCCGTTTGTTCCTCAGCTGTCCTTCTGGAGGCTATACTAGTGAATCTCAGGAAGTGAGGAGAAGAATATATTCCCCCAATAGGGTGAGTCACAATCCCAGCAATTAGGGTTGGCTCCAAGACAATCAATCCTAAAGCACAAATGTTGCATTTCTATGTCCTTTAATGATTGACTGGAGTGCCTCAGACCAGTGGTAAGCACTGATGGTCATGTTACCCCCAAGAAATCTCTGCCAGATTCTTTTTCCTACTGAAAAAATCCTCCCGACTCCAAAATTTGCAGCTTTTACAACAGATGGTATCCTTTTTTTTTTCTCTTTTTTTCTCAAAAAAAAAAATCTCTTAGATTATTAATATCATTATAAAGCAACTAGCAAGTTAGCCATGTACAGGGGAATATAGCAGTTCCTTCAGAAGCTTAGAGCTAACTCATGCTGATAAGAGTGACTTTTGTCATTATTGTTTGTTGTTATTTGGGCTTTCCCCCCTCTGATTTATCATTGTATAGGTGCGCATGTGCAGGCATGACCATGCATATCCAGAGGCACATATGTGCATCAGAGGACAACTTGCTAGAGTTGTTTCTCTCCTGCCATGTGTATCTTAAGGATCAAAAGCTAGCCATCAGGCATTACATAGGAAATACCTTGACCTGCTGAACTATCTCAACAGCGCCATTGTCATTTTTAAGACAGGATCTTGCTGGGCTGGAGAGATGGCTCAGTGGTTAATAGCACCGACTGCTCTTCCAGAAGTCCTGAGTTCAATTCCCAGCAACCACATGGTGGCTCACAACCATCTGTAATGAGATCAGATGCCCTCTTCTGGTGTGCATGAAGACAGCTATAGTGTACTCATATAAATAAAATAACTAAATCTTTAAAAAAAAAAAAACCAGGATCTTTCTATGTTACCAGGCGGGTCTTGAACTCATGGACTTAAGCAGTTCCTTCACTTCATTCAGCCTCCCAGGTAGCTGGTAAGTGATGCCAATGCATCTTGCTGATCTAGCAGCTTTAAAAGTCTAAAGGCATTCCCATCATCCCAACAGGCCTAGCTGCCACAACAGGTCTAACAGACCCTGTACTCACAGGTACCAATTTGTAAATATTTCCATTTAAAAATGTTTATGTATAGGGGGCTGGGGATTTAGCTCAGTGGTAGAGTGCTTGCCTAGGAAGCGCAAGGCCCTGGGTTCGGTCCCCAGCTCCGAAAAAAAAGAACCAAAAACAAAAAAATGTTTATGTATATGGATGTTCTGTCTGCCTGGATGTCTCTGTACCACATGATGCCTGATACCCACAGAGGCCAGAAGAGGGCATTGGATACCCAAAAAATGGAGTTACAGATGATTGTGAGTGCTGAAAATGAAACCTGAGCCCTCTGGGAAACCACCCAGTGCTCTTAACCACCTCTTTAGCACCCTGCAGGTACCGTTCATCTCATTGTCCAGAGGAGGAACACAGTCTAAGCAATTAGACAAAGCCAGCATATGCAGGTCCATGGTTTTACAATAAATTTGGCCATCACGATTTAATATCAAAGCTTATTCATTAGCCACTCAGAACATTTGTCTTCCCAAATATTTATGCTACAGTTATGAAGAACACCATGTTTCCATCTGAGTGTCCCCTGGAGGTTGGCATATATTTTTATGACTGACTATAGCATCTGTGTAAATTATAATTCTTCCTAGCTTGAGAAAGATAACCACACTCTTCTTTCTCTGGTGAGGCCAGGCTTTGGTGAATTGGTCAAATACATATTTGCCTGTTACTATCTCAGGTGTCCTAGTACACCTAACCAGGG
Organism: Rattus norvegicus; assembly: GCF_021556685.1. NCBI lineage: Eukaryota > Metazoa > Chordata > Mammalia > Rodentia > Muridae > Rattus > Rattus norvegicus. Next base: position 139,988,908 of record NC_141536.1, read on the forward strand.
ACTAGCAAGATGGCTCAGTAGTTAAGGTCACAGGTTGCTCTTGCAGAGGATCTAGGTTTAATTCCCAGCACTCAGCTCCAGTGGCTCCAGTGCCCTCTTTTGATTTCCATAGTTACCAGGCAAGTGTGTGGTACACGTGTAGAAGGAGCTCTCATACACATAAAGGAAAATCTAAAATCTAAAAAGTACTCCAACAGAGGCAGCTTACGGGAAAACAGTTTTATTTTAGCTCACATTTCCAGGTTACAGTCCGTCTTTGTGTGGAAGACACAGCAGCATGAGCCAGAGACAACCATTCACACCACATCCACAGTCAAGCAGCAGAGAAGAGCAAACGAGTGTGCACGCTCTCTCAGCTCACTCACAGTTCAGGATCGCCTGCCGAGGGAGTGCTGTCACCGGTGGGTCACATAGTGGGTGGGCCCTCTCACCGGTACTCACAGACTTGCAACCAGGCCCACTGCTCTAGACCACCACTCACACGGCTGTCCTTGCAGGTAATTCTTGATTGTGTCAAGGTTGACAACTAAGAATAACTATCATCAGCTATAAGAGCAAATAGTATTACTTTTTAAATGTTGCCTCCGGGATTTTCTATCTTGTTTGTTTCCTTCAATTTTATCTTCTTTTGTAAATGAATGTATGTTGTATGTGGAGACACTTGTGTACCAAGTGTCTGGCTTAGTCGCTTCCTACCGTCTGTACTGATGTGGGATCTCTCGCTTCAACACAGATCACGGGTTTGGCTAATTTCTAGGTGGGATGCTTCCTCTGGGAGTCTCCTGTATCTGCCTCCCAGGTGCTAGTGTTACAGCCAGGCTGCTGTGCCCACTAACATGGATGCAGAAAATCCAAGCCACCGTGCTCATCTATCCATCCAGACAACATGGGTGTGAACACACATGCATACATGTATAAATGCCATGACATGCATGTGAAGGTCAAAGTACAATTTGAAGTCTGTTCTCTCTTCACCCTTTGGCTTCCAGAGTTTGAACTTAAGTTAGGCTTGGTGGTAGACATCTTTACCCACTGAGCCAGCTTTTAGGGTTCTAAAACATATTTATCTTTAAAGAGACTCATGATCAACACTCATATGATTTTAAGAAATCTAGCTGCTAAAAATCTACATTAAAATAGATTTTTCTCATCACACCATGTATAAAATATAATCTATAAACCAGCTAAAAGATTGAGAGGAAATTAGTCTCCATTCCCAGCTGAGAAACATCCGCCCCTGTGCTCTGCTCAGAGTTAGCTCCGAGTTCACTCTTAAGAAGCTTTGGGAATGGACGCGGGGCAATAATCTCGGTACTGCCCGTAGCTTCAGGATTCTAGGCAAGTCACAGCCCTGTGGCCTTCTGCAGAGTGGAGATACCACCCTCAGTCAACAGTGGGGACAAAAGTGAGGTATTACATATACAGCCATGTGGTCAAAACTGTATTATACTTAGAAGTTGGAGAACACAGAAAAATGACTGTGTATGACCCCAAAGGCATGAGCAACAGAAGGAATATACAAACCAAACAATTTTAAAACGTTTGAGTGAGGGGTTGGGGATTTAGCTCAGTGGTAGAGTGCTTGCCTAGGAAGTGCAAGGCCCTGGGTTTGGTCCCCAGCTCCGAAAAAAAGAAAAAAAAAAAGTTTGAGTGAAGGGCATTATTTATAAGAAAATTAAGGGTTACAGTGGCTAAGAGCACTGGCTGCTCTTCCCAAGGACCTGGGTTCAATTCCCAGCATACACATAGCACCTCACAACCGTGACTGTAGCTGCAGGAGAGCTGATGCCCTCTCTGGCTCCCCGAGACACTAGTTTTACAGGTGGTACACAGACATTCATGAAGGCAAATCACTCATACACAGAATGACCTTTGAAAATTGAAGTTATAGAATATGAGAAAAAATTTGCAAATCAAGTCTGATACAAGGGCACAGTAGCTAAAAAATGGAAAGAACTCTTTTTTTTTTTTTTTTTTTTTTTGGTTCTTTTTTTTCGGAGCTGGGGACCGAACCTGGGGCCTTGCGCTTCCTAGGTAAGCGCTCTACCACTGAGCTAAATCCCCAGCCCTTGGAAAGAACTCTTACAATTCAGCAAAAATAGATTTCTAACAGACAAAAGAAGTAATAATTCCTAGCCCTTTGTATGAGACTAATACAGTGATATGCAAACCAGACAATAGGTAAGTGCCCAGAAACAGACCAGTATCTCTCATAAACAGATTCCAAATTCTCCACTAAGTATCTGGGAAGAATATCTCACAGCTTACCAACAGGATTAGAACCGTGACAAGAAACTCTCACAGAAAGGATGGCTGAGCACAAGTCCGTCAGTGTAGACACCATGCTAACGTGACATCAGGGAGAGGGCATGATCACCTCAGTGGACACAAAAATCCAGTGCCGAAGCATGGCTCTTTTAAATCCATAACTTAAAAGGAGCAGTTTTTTAATGTTTAAACTCTCTGAGGGAATGAACCTCGGGTCTTCAGGCTTGGGTGGCAAGAGGTTGACTGACTCCCCCGCCTCATTTCATATGATTTTGAGACTATTTCCTAACTCCAGGTAACCGCAAAAACATTTTGCTAAATGAGAGACTAATTTTAAAGAGTTACACACATAATATATGTTTTTATCAATATAAAATGACCAGAATGGGTAAATCCACAGGAGCTGAAGTCCAATAATATTGCCAGGATCTGGTAGGAGAGTGGAATAGGAAGGAGAGCCCAATGCCTGCTGGGACTGCATAGAGGTGGTGTTTATATAGCCCTGTACTGTGCTAAATGCTGGTTTTAAATGGCTCACTTTATACCACAGGAAATGTATATCCTTACTGCATGGAGTACATTTTGTCATAGAGCCTCAACAGCCACACGTCACCTGAGACTGAGTGGGAGTGAGAGCCTACTTTTTTAATTTATTTTCAGGCTATTTTCTTAACCTCTGCGTGCTGAGATTATATTATCTCATCATGTTCCGGATGTACTGGTTGGTAGAAGATAGCCCCTAAAGGTTTGTGGTATGTGCCACAGTGATAAAAACCTGAGTGATTTTGGATTCTGTCCTAAACATTTGAATATTATGTTACAGAACTTCAGTCTTTATTAAATTCCATGAAGAAGTTTTGGTATTTCCTTTCAGGTAGGAAAACAAAACCTGGTCAACTTAGACCACAAGGCCATCCCTTCCTCCTGTGATCAGGGTTCCATTGGCAGTTAGGTTGGCAGCCTTTTTTCTGTGCTATTTGGATCTGCCACACACATACGTCCCATTGTGGGAGGTATGGAAGTGGTCTGTCTTGCAAGACATGGCTGAGTGCTCACAGTGCTGTCCTGACAGATCTCCATGTATATGGCTCAGCAGTGAGCCAAGGAGTTCACAGACTCTTCAGGAGGTTGCTTCACCATCTCCTTCTCCCTGTTAGCAACCTCCCTGGCACCTTCCAGTTTCCAAGGCTCCCCTCCCAGCCTGCCAGCAGAAGAAAGCCCCAGTACCCACCTCAACACATGGGTCACAGCCCAGATGACTTACTGGGAAATCACCCTTCCTTCAGGGTTTTGACTGCAGTCTCTTAGTGGCCAGCAGCCTCTGCTGCCCTTCTCACCAGGGCCTGGCCATAGGAGAACAAGTACAAAGGAAGGATCAAAGGAACGAACGAAAGAAGGAGAATTCCCCTTCCAGTTCTTGTGCCAGAACTAGGATTCCCTGGCATTTCTGCCTAGGTTCCCACCACTAACAAATACACAGGTGTGAGGGAACTCAGCTGCGTTGTAGTTCATCCCAGGGAGAGGTGTGCTGTGTTTAGTTGTGGTTATATCAGAAGGACAGGAAAGGTGAACCATGGTCCTTTCAATCCTCTTCTTGTCCTCAGTTCAGTCACGTATAGACCCACTTGCCACCCATTTTTACAGCTGCCACTTACCTTAACCTGATTACAAAGGACATTGAGTGTCTTTGCATACTCTTGGAAGCTATTGCACGTTTTTCCTGCGACCCTCCATTCCTCGTCCTCTGGTTTTTCTATGGAAGAGTATTTCAGAACCAAACCGATGTGTGTTGAAATATGAAGCTATGAATCACAAATGTTTTTCTAATTCATTTTCTTTTGTCTTGTAACTCACTTCTACTTTTTTTCCTTTTTTATCCTGACAGTTTATTTTTGTGACTGGATGAACTAAGACTGCTTTCAGGGATAGAGGGCCAAGGCGACTTTGAAAGACAGGAGTCATTGGTGCCAGCCATCAAGGTGTACACACACCCTAGATCAAGCAAAACAAGAGCTGCTGTAGCTCCTCAGTGTAAAGGTCAGGCACACCGGAGCGTGCAGTGACGCCTCCTCTGATTCTTGCTATGGCTTCTTGGCCTGCTTTGTCAGGCAGAGCCCTTGTCTGCCACTCTATCTCTGCATCCCTTCCTCAGATGATGGGGAGCTCATTACCTGTCATTCTGTTACTAGGTCTGCCCATCAGAAAGTCTTTTCTGAGCCCTAAATTGACCTGCCTCCCCTCACCCTCTGAGAATCTTTACAGTGGTCTAGACACACTTCAACGGCGAGGTCTTTAAGGGTACAAGGCATGGTTGCTCAAGTCTGTGGAGAGTAGGCTGCTGCCTTAGCTGGGCCTAGCAGTAGGTGACCTTTCATCCCAGGGTATCCAGTATCCAATGGACAGGCCCAAGTGGCCCCTGTTTTGTCACTCAAGCAACCTTTCTTCCTGGGATGCAAAGGACAGGTGAGTTCCCTGTGTGCTTGTGAGTTGTGGGAACCTGGGTGAGTTGCCTCTTGGAGCCTTGTTTATTTGATCTGCAAAATGTATTTGCTCATTCATCAATTACACGACGGTTCCTCCAAACATTGGACTTGTAAGAATAGCTATGCCATGATCTTTTGGTTTAAAAGCTGTCTGAGGGATAGTGGTAGAGTGCTTGCCTTGCATTTGTGAGGCCCCAGGTTCAATCCCTACCATCGAAAAACTGAAACTGAGAAGCTCTTTCTCCCTGGAGAGAAAATACTAATTGGACAGAAGCAGCAGCAGGAAAACTATCTATGCCAGCCCAATGCCCGCTGCAGCCAAAGCCCTGAAAGCCCATGTCCCTACCGCCATGAAGGACCCTTCTAGGAGGAAGAGTCAGGGGGGTTGGGGATTTAGCTCAGTGGTAGAGCGCTTGCCTAGCAAGCACAAGGCCCTGGGTTCGGTCCCCAGCTCCAGAAAAAAAAAAAAAAGAGTCAGTTAGTCCTATACATAGAGATGCACATGGATAGACAGACACACAACACAGAGGGAGAGAGACTAGCACACAGACATGAGCACTGTACACTACACAGGGGCTTCTGTGCTAACCCTCTAACAATCCCTCTCCAGTCTGTCACAGACTTTTGGGTCACAGGTTTTGAGATTCCTCTTCTTTCTCACTGCAATAGAAATTCCAGGTTTTATAGTAAACACTACACTTCCCACCTCCCATGCGGCTAGAAATCTCTGTGTGACAAAGTTCTAGCCAGTAGGATATAAGCATAAGTGTACCCCGTTTCTTCCCTTCTCTTGTTTTCTAACTGGACTGCAGACATAGTGGGGCTTTCATGTACACCAAAAAGAGTCACACCCTGGGGACAGAATGCACTGACCACAGCTTTTCCAAGCAGAGCAGCCACAGCATTGAGAGAGCCACTTTGGATCACTCCATTATAAGTTGACCTATCTATAGCCTCAGTAAATGCAACTTTTACCTGGAGCTGTGAGAACAAACTGTAGCCCGATGGAGGCTTCACTACCTGGAGATGTCACTACCTGGTGACGAAGACACAAAGGAGAGCAGAACGGTACAGGGACCTCGTTCTGTTGGGAGCACCTCTGAGCAAAGAGTTGTAGGAAGAAAGTACAGGACAAACCAGGACAGATGGACAGATGTTCCACTCTCCCAAGTGGTTACAAGTACCAAGCATGGTCCTGTAGGCTTACACTCTTTAAACCTACTTTAATAAGGACTTTCAAATGCTTCAGCAGCCACTCCCATGCCCCCACCTTCTAGGCTCCCACCATCCAAAGGCAGAGGAGAAAAGATGGTAGATAGGACAAGGGGATAGAAGAAAATTCTTGGGATGATTCATATCTCTCTTTGTCAGGATACCAAACACAAATCAGCAGAGGTGGCAAGATCCAGCAGAAACCACCAGGCCTCTGCCTTATCAGCATGAGTCAGCAGGAATGACCAGGACCAGCCTGGGTGCCAGAAGTTCTCTGCTGTGCCTTTCTCAGCAAAGGGAAGATCAACAAGAAGGAAGGCATGAGACCAGTGAAGCGCTGCTGAGCTAGCTATGCAAACACACCGTCACTGTCTGTTGAGTCCTATTTATACTCTCTCCAAACATCACCTGTCCTTCCACGGATCTTGCCTTAGCAAAACACCATGTAAGTCTGTCTTAGCAAAACACAACGTGAGTCTGCATCACATGACATATCCAGAAACTTCCACTTCATGGTGCTGAGTCCATGGTAGGTGTTCAGTGATTGGTTATCACAACTAAAAATGATTGGTTGTTCATTTTTCTTTGCAAAAGTATGAGTGGGTGAATAATCAGTAGCTTGCAGTAGCCACATCAGCTGCCATCGGTGGGTGCAGGCTACATGCTGGGCCCTGATTTGATATCAGCCTGATAAAGGTCCTCAAAGCAAATTGTCACTTACAGAAGAAGCAGGTCAAACTCAGGGCCAAACAGCCTGATTGTGGCAGAGATGGAATTTGGATCTAAAGGATTCTGTATCGTTTGCACAATCATGCTCAATCTGTCCACCTCTTCCCTGGTGACAGCCAAGCCCTTCCTAAGAGGCATTTATGGGGCAGCAGTTAACACACACTGGAGTCAGCCAGCCTGCATCCTAGCCCCACTGCTCTGCCTGTTCTAAATAAACTGTCTTTCCCAGGTATAAAACAGAATGGGGGTGGAGCAGCAGCATCTAAAATTCTGTAGATGCTATGAAGTCCTGAGGGGTTATTTTAAGTGCGAACACAGCGCCAGGCCCCCAACTGTGGCTCAGAGACAACAATCTAGGCCATAAGACACAAACACCTGGGAACAGAGCCCAGGAGAGGCACCCACATCACAGGGCAGAAATGTGAGCTGGAGGTCAGCCCTGGAAGAACTAGAGCAGCAGTGGGAAAGCAATGGCTACCAGCCAGGGTAGACACAAGAGCTTCAGAAATCAGAGAGAGAGTTCAGCTCCTCCCCCTCCTCCCATGAAACCTGTCGGGATCAGAATCCAAGCCAGATTGTCTCCTTCCCTCTGTTCCAGACTGGTTAGGTCCAGTGAGTTGCTCCTAGAGTGGCCCCAACCACCTCTCACCAAGTTTCATCCTTTCACCCAACATGTGTCACTGTTGGCTGGCAGCCAGGCCAACTGCTCTGGTACCACAGTGTACCCAAGACCTAGGAGGTGTGGGGTGCAAGGACAGATGTGGCCCACCTGTGTAAGGTGCACGTGTTCACACAAGTGCTCACTTACAGCCTGGCACTCACGTTGGTGTACCAGTGGACTAGGTCTGAGGTGGGAAAAGAAGTTGGAGCATCATTCCATGGGGGTTGGTTTCCCCAGCCCGGAAGTCTGGCTGATATGTGTGTGGAGCACTGTTCCCAGTCTCATGATTTCTTCTTGGGTAACTTAGAGGGCTACATGGTCTGAGGTCCCAGGGAACCTGAGGGCAACTACTCACAAAGCTTTGAACTGACCCCTAACCGTGGGTTCCAGTGTTTGCACAGGATGAGTGGATGATAGTCCTAAATTAAGAACAGCAGCAAATTCAGAAACTCCACTGCTTGAACCTTCAACCAGGCAAGCTCCCATATGGCTGGGGACTTGGAGCACCCAGGAATGATCGTTAGGCTGCCAGAAGTGCAGTCCCTGGGAGAGACACAGGAAGGCTCAGTCTGGGGCTGCCAGGGATGAGCATTGCTGATGGAGTCCTCAGGATTTGTGGCTTCTGGCCCTCACTGAGTCCTTGGCTGTGACCACAGGAGCAGTGGCTCTTAATCTGTGGGTCATGATCCTCTTGGGGTCACATATCAGATCTCCCACATATCAAATATTTACATCATGATTTGTAATAGCAAAATTACAGCTATGAAGTAACAACAGAATACTTTTATGGTGAGGTGTTCACCACACATGAGGAACTGTATTGAAGAGTTCAGCATTAGAAAGGATGAGAATCATTGCTCTAGAGTGTAGACAGCTGGGAATGGATGGGCTACAGGAAGGGGTAGGCAGGCTGCCAAGCCGGGTCAGCAGCTTCCAAGTGAGGCCTCTTGGCCTTGTACCCCCTTTCCTGGCTGCAGTTACCAGAGGCACCAGCCTTTCAAAGGAGGTCCAAAAACTCTGTGGACAGGTCCCAATTCTGGCTCTAACATTGAAGCACTGTGTAACCCTGAACAAGTGACCTTCCCTCTCTGAAGTTCAGCTTTGTCATCTGCCAAATAGGGTTGATGTGTGGGTTTTCCTGGAGTGGTGTGAGGAAATGTCTAGTAACCCCAGACAGGGAACTGACAACAGACCAAGGAAACAATGCCCCCAGAGTCTAGTGAACTAATGAGCTCGTTGGGGTTACGGGAGCACGGGTGACTCAAAGGCAGCTGAGCCACTGGACAGCCTGCCAAGATTGGGTGACAACACATGAAAACCATATTCCTGGAGCTACTGCATTACTTAGAGGAACCTGGGCTGCTGGGAAGGTCTCTTCTCAGGGAAGTTGGGCAGCCCTAAGCCTCCCTTACACCCCCTGCCCAGGATGGTCCCTCTGCCTTTGGGCAAAGTTGGAGTGGGCCCTTCACCAGGCTTTAGCACTGCCTGTGTCCATGCATGGCTTACTCAGAGCTAGTCCCTCTCCGTTTTTCTGGGAATTCCACTAAAAATGCTCATAGAACAATTCCCACCAGCGGACAGAGCTTAGCGTCTCTTGGAAATAAAGGATGACTTTTAGCCCTGTGGTACAGAAGAGGAAATGGGCTCAGAGACAGGAAGTAAGGTCTTCTGTCTCACAGCAGATCAGAGATAAGGAGGAGTTAGTTGCTACATCCAGACTCTTTGTGTAAGCCAACAGCAGAGAGGCCTCGAGCCACAGCCCTCCCCAGTGAAAGCTCAGTGGGCTGCACCCTGGGGCTTCTGCTGAAAAGCAGGGTCAAGAGGCAAAGCTGGAGCACCACCCAGACAGCCTGTGTTCTACACACTGGTCATGATGTGAAGCAGGTGCCAAGGCCTTTCCCCAAATCTACCTGCCTTGTCTCAGAGTCCTACAGACTGGGATGAAGGTCAGATACAGGGTCATTGATCTAGAATAGAGGAACAGGCCTCCACGCCCCTAGATCATTGTGCTGGGAGTAGTGGCATAAGCCTCTAGTCCAGGCACTCAGGAAGCATATGTAGGCAGATCTCTGAGTTTGGAGCCAGTCTTGTCTACATAGTGAGTTCTAGGCTAGCAAAGTCTACACGGTGAGACTCTTTCTCAAAAATTAAAACATCAAAATCATCATAAGAAAACAACTGCCATTCGTTGCCAGCACTGGATTGGGAATTTTAATGAGCAATCCCTTACTCCTTCCTTGGGTTTGTTTCTAGACTTCCTTGCAACTGGCCAAGCCTCAAGCTCAGTCCCAAAGTCAAGGCCAGGGACACAGCAGAATCAGGATTTTTCTCCTACCCCTGTTTCTGCCCTAAACACTGAGAATGTGGGGCTCCTCCACACCTGGTGAGGGCCTGCAAAGAGACCCCTCCCTTCCTCTAGCTCGCCCTTACGCCATAATCTGTTCTTCACCTCAGCTGAACCACAATCTTGGGTCTGCTTCTTGTGGTTCCTCGGGTCATCGTTGCCTTCCTTAACATGCATGTCCTCTGGTGCCCAAACCCTGCCTGGCCCAGCCAAGCTGAGCGGTCCTCCCTGCTGGCCCGCCTCACCCATTCCCACCCTCAGCCAGTATGGATAGACCAGCTACAGTAACCTATACCCAGATGGGCACTTCTGAGGACAGCCCTTCATGCCACCAGGGCCTCATGAGGACAGTGTCACTATCCTCTAGAGAGATTGAGATCACCTGCCATCCTCCCATCCCATGGTGGATACTCAGCCCTAAGTGCTCACTGAGCCTCTGTGTGTAATGTCCCTGACATAACAGTGTCAACCACACACAGGACAGCCATTCCAGAAAAGGGGTCTGGTAACTGCTTTAAGTTACAGTGTTTTGTACTGAGTGCTGTGAAAGGGGATGGACTCAGAAGGAATTGAGTGCTGAGCTACTGACACAGCCTTACTTTGCTTCCCTCCCTCTCCTCCCCCTCCCTCCCTCCTCCCCCTCCTCCTCTGTCCTCCCTTTCGACAGTGTTCCACTATATAACCCAGGCTGCCTACCTGCTGGAATAGGCCAGCACTGAGCTAGACCAGCTGTATCTTGTTGCCACCAGTTCTTAGATGTTTTGTCATAGGAACCCTTTGCACTTAAATACATATAATATATGCATATATATTATATATACACATATACATTATATATACACATTAAATATATGTATGTATATACATATATGTATACACACACACACATATATATAGATACAAACACACACACACACACATATATGTAGCCCAGCCATGCTGGTCTCAAACTTATAACAGTCTTCCTGTTTAAGCTTCCTGAGAGCTGAGATTCCAGGAGATCACCACCATACCTGACTTTCTTCATGCTCTTAAAGGCTTCAGACCTGAAAGGATTTTTTTTTCATTATAATTTTGAATACGAATGTTTGTCTTGTCTGCATGCATATCTGTGTACCATGTGTATGTCTGATACCTATGGAGACCAGAAGAGGGCATTGTATCCACTACAACTAGAATTACAGATGGTTGTTGGCTCCCATGTGGATACCAGTAACCAAACCCAGGCCCCTCTGGAAGAGCAGCCAGTGTTCTTAACCACTGAGCCATCCTTCACAGTGCACTACTCTTGTGTCTAGAGTCATATTCCACTCTTTCTTAGCATGAGGAATAGTGCTGCAAATCCTCTGGGTGGACTAGCTCAACAAAGCACAGGAGGCTTTCCCCAAAGCTGCTTCAGCTGGCTGCAATGCCCTAGGCCATGCTTCTGGAAAATGGCATTCATAAAACAAAAATGAAGCAAGACAAGGGGTGTCCTGACGTTATTATGAAATGTAATGTGTCCTTGTACATGCCCTGGAAACTGTCTGAGGACATGTGGGAACCTGTGGACCCTGATCTGAGGACGTTTGTGAGGCAGAGACCTGTAAGGGGGGGGGGGGGGGGAGAGAACAAAGCATCCTGGGTAGGGAGACAGCTCAGCTGGTAAAATGCTTACAGAGCATGCCTGAGTCCAGTTCCCCATATACATGTTTAAAAAAAAAAAGCTAGGCATTGCACAGTGGTTTTAAATTGCAGTATAAGGAAGGTGGAGACAGATGGATCCCTGGGGTTCACTGGCCAGGCAGTCTAGCCTAATTGTCAATCCCTAAGTCCCAGTGAGAAAGTCTGTCTCTATAAACAAGTTATATGGCCTTAAGGAATGACACTGAAGGCTGACCTCGGATATGAGCCTCGTGCACACACAGAGAGGGGGCGGGGAGGGAGGCAGATTCGTTCTAGGAACAGCAGCTATAAGCACAGCTGAGTCATCTTCCCCATTCACACCGAGGAAATGGTGCCCAGAGCGGAAATCGGTTTCCCAGTGGTACACACCCCTCAGATGCTGGCCATGGTGACTGTCCCCAGAATCTAGACAGGCAGATCCAGGGCATAGAGCTGGGTTATGACTACAGGCCTCCTGCTCACTCAGTCACGGCCTCTCCCTTCCTAATAGCCCCTTTTTGCTCATCCCTCTCTCTCTGGCCCAGGCCTGGGATGCTGCATGGCCCATGTGCAGATGTAGCAAGTGGACTTCCTGGTGGGTGCTGGCCTCATGTCCAGCAAAAATCTGGGCAATCTGAGAGACAGCCGGTTCCCAGGACAGCATCTCACCTTCATGAGCATCCAGCCCTTCTTGGATGTTGGCAAGGGAGAAGGACTGCAAAGCTGAGAATGGATCTCGGAGACCTGGGCTCAGTGCCCATCCCTCGTTCATTTGCATGCTCTGATACTGGCCCATTTGTAAACTGGGCTCTGAGTGGAATTCAAGGAGCCGACACACTTAACCCCAGCACCTTGCCTTAACACTCGGTAACAGCTTTCTATACCTGTCAGCTCCCACATGTCACCCAGGCCTGGTGGCTTCGGCAATTACAGTTCAGCTCCGAGAGGCCTTGGGCGTGCCCCACAGGTGAGGAGTCAGGTGGGGAGGGCAGACTTCAAGGACATGTCATATGAGTCAGCCCAGGGTGTTCATGGCCCAGTACCCCTGGGCCAGGACTTCATCCTTTGATCAGAAACAGGAGGGTATGGCACATCTAACTGAGGCGCCCATGACTCCTACTGGTTAGTTGATCAGCAGTCTCTCAGCCCGAAGATAGGAAACAGCTACTCTTCTATGCAGGCTAACAGATTGATCTCCAGGTTCACTAAAGTGACCAGAATTCGAAAAACACTGGCCATTTTTACCTTCACCTTCCCCGCCAGATGCCAGGAGGTAGAACTGGAGTTAGGGAGAAGTCCCTAGAGCGTTATCAATAATCTAACACAATGCCTAGGACCCCAAGAGTACAGGTGGAAGTGACCAACACACAACCCAGGTTTCTCAGCCAGTCTGGGTTTGAGTCATCCCCACACCCACCCTGTAGGCTGTTGTCCTTAGACAAGCTGCCCTTCTCTGAGCCTTTGTGCCCTTGTTTCTAAAGGAAGGTAATGACTCTCTCTACCTATGAGCTCTCTGCGAGAATTTAACAAAACAGAGAGTTGCCTGTACTGGAGTACCCAAGGGAGCAGGAGGCGGGTAGGCTCTGATGCTCAGACAAAGAGCTTGCCCAAGGCAGCTGGAAGATTGAGCACAAAGGAAAGGCAGTTTTTAGAATGCAGCTAGCTCTCTTCTGGGCTCACTGAGCAAACTGCGTGCAGCCCGAGGACCTGTATATTGATGCCCAGCCCCTATGTAAAATGTGGGCACAGGGCATGGGTCTGTACCCCAGCACTCTAGGCTGGGAGCCAAGAACAGAGACAAGCAGAGCATGGGGCTCAGTGGAGAGCCAGTCTAGCCAAAACATTGATCTCCAGCTCTAGTGAGAGACAGTGTCTCAGAAAAATAAACAAAAGAAAAGTGGGGAGTCATAGAGGAAGACACTGGGATTGACTTTTGGCCTCCACCTGTAATCACAAAGATGAGCTTACACACACACACACACACACACACACACACACACACACACACACGTTTCTCTTATAAGACTTAGGATATTAAAACAAATGAGAGAAATGGACTCTAGGGTATCCACTAGTCAGTCAACAAGGGTTGGTGAGTTCCTGTCCTGTACCAGACCCAAGAGCCACCCATGTTTAATCTGCAGGGAGACAACCATGGGGGCAATAAGGTAATGGGAGCGAGGAAGAGAGTCTCATGTCATGCAGACATGACCTCCCCGAGATCTCAAGTGGAGACCTGGGAACAGATTCAGGTAGTTGTAGAATACAGGGGAAATGCTCTAGGAAGAGCAGGTAGCTGGAGAGAATCAAAGGCTTCTGGGAGCTGAGTGAGGCATGCACAGAGAAGAGTCCTGCATCTGTCTGTGTCTTAGTTAGGGTTTCACTGCTGTGAACAGACACCATGACCTAGGCAATTCTTATAAGGACAACATTTCATTGGGGCTGGCTTACAGGTCCAGAAGTTCAGTCCATTACCATCAAGGCAGGGACAGGGTGGCATCCAGGCAGGCATGGTGCAGGATTAGCTGAGAGTTCTACATCTTCATCTGAAGGCTGCTAGCAGAGTACTGACTTCCAGGCAGCTAGGATGAGGGTCTTAAAGCCTGCACCCAAAGTGACACGCCTACTCCAACGGGGCCACACCTACTCCAACGGGGCCACACCTTCTAATAGTGCCACTCCCTGGGCCGAGCATATGCAAACCATCACAGTCTGTAATAGAGGTTCACAGTCAAATTGAGATGTCTGTCACCCAAGGTGCTTAAGCAACATGATCCATATCTGCAGGGGAATTCATGAAGAACAGCAGTTTGGCGTGTGAAGATGAAGACTCAGATGAAGTAAGGGGATTCTAGGAGTCCAGTCCATCTGTGCGGTGGACTGTTAAGGTGCCTTAGGGCTAGTGACTCAGAATCTCCAGGATACAAAAGCAGGTTTATTTTGTCTGCCAATCACAAATGACCAGTTTTGTAAAAGGAAAGGTTTATTCATGAGGTGTGAGACCATGGGAGACCTGAGCTCCCACCTGCCTCCCCGAGAGGTGGGATTTGAAGTTGCTCAGATTTTCCTTGGTTTCCTTCACATTAACTCACTAAAGAAGTGAAATGTGGGCTGTGGATACTCCCCAAAGTCCCACAGCCTGAAGGGGGGTGCATTAAGATGAGAACCTGTGCTCTCCAGTGCTTGCAGAGCAGGGGGTAGAAATTTCATGTAGACACTTTCGTTCATACAAAGCAAAATGTTTCTAAAGCCACATTTGCTTTTCTCTAGGGACGTGGTACTCTGCAGAGGCTAAAGCAGTGGTTCCCAACCTTCCCAATGCTGCAACCCTTTAGTGCATTTTCTCATGTCCTGGTGCCCCCAAGCCTAAGATCATTTCATTGCTACTTCGTAACTGTAATTTTGCTACTGTTATGAATCGTAATGTAATTATCTGCTATGCAACCACTGTGAAAGGGTCATTCAACCCCAAAGAGGCCATAACCCTCAGGTTGAGAACCACTACACTGGAGTATAATTGTAGTTTCCGGAGGGAGCTGAGGGACAGGGTATGGGGGGGGGGTTTATTTCACACTACCCATTTTCCTGTTGAAACTTTTTTTTTTAAAGAAGGGTGTTTTTGCTATGCTGCCAAAGCTGGTTTTCGACTCCTGAACTCAAATGGTCCTCCTGCCTCAGCTTCCTGAGCAGCTAGAACCACAGGGAAATGCCATGTCATGAACTTTTAATGCGTGTGAAAGATCACCCACACTGTAGGAGCCTGGACAGGCAGAGCACTGTGAAGACCATTGGATGCCAGGATTTCCCAAGAGGAACAAGCATGTTCAAGTTTAGGTTTTTTGTTTGGGTTGGGTTTTTTGTTGCTGCTGCTGCTGTTGTTGTTGTTGCTGCTGCTGCTGCTGCTGCTGTTGTTGTTGTTGTTGTTGTTGACATTGGTGACCTGGAGTAATCTGATGAGGGAATTTGCTGGTCAGGTATGAAACACGGGACAGTCTTTACTCCCTATTTCCTAATTTCCTACCATTTCAAACAATGAGTTAGGCCTCTGGCAGCCTCTAAGCGACCAAGACGCCTGTGCAGCTTGTTTACATTGTTGCTCTAAGGCTCATCTCTAGTTTACTGACTTACACACACACACACACACACACACACACACACACACACACGCATGCACACACACACGGGGTGGGGGGCGTGGATCATAAGATCCATCTGCCATGGGATCCTTACAGGATGTGCAGTTTTGTGTGCTTTGTAAACACTTTAAACTGGGACTCTTTCCAGGTATCAGAGTCCTCATTTCTACCCAGGGCTCTAAGAAGCATATTTTGTTTTTAGAATGTCCCAGGCTCTGGGTGACCATTGCTTTGCTTAATCTATAGGATGCTTGAAATGTTTATGTTAATGTACAAGGCAATGGGCCCTATTGTGCCATCTCCACGTGTGTCTTCTGCACAACAAGGGGAATTTTACTTAATAGATAACCTACAAAATGAGGGAACTATTAGTAAATTAATCCTTTATCAAGGGATTAACATCTGAAATATGAAAGGAACCCAAACAAGCCAGCAGAAAAAGCATAACAACAAATCATACGATTTGAAAATGGCAAATGGTCTGAGTAGATATCTCTCAAAAGAAGACACTCAAATGGACAACAGGTATATAGAAATACTGCTAATGTCACAGTCCCAAGGGAAGAGCATCACAACTAAAGTGATCAACTCAGTAACATGGGTACTGCAAACTGGGTGATGGTGGTGCATATTTTTAATTCCAACATTCAGCAGGTAGAGGTAGGCAGATCTCTGAGTTCAAGGCCAGCCTGGTCTACAGGAGAGCCAGGGCTACACTGAGAAGCTCTGTCTCTAAAAACAATAGGGGCAGGTGGGTGGGCGGGGCTGGGGGGGTGCTCTGGCTCAGATCTAAGTACCACTAAGGCAAATATGCGGAAGCTGGGTGCCAGCCTTTAGCCTGCTGGGAGCTTACGAGGCCTAGAAGGTGGGCCTAGGGGTCAAAAGAACGTCCACTGGAAACCAGTCCTGGACTGGTATTGGGACCCCAGCTTCTTCCTTTCTCCTTGCTTTCTGGCATCCACGAAGTAAAGAGACCCTGTCTTCATGGGCTTCCACCATGCTGCCCTGCTCTGCCACAGGCCCAAAGCATCAAGGCCGAGTGACCAGGAATACACATCAGAAACAATGAACAAAATACACATCTCTTCCTCTTACAGGAAGTTGAGTTGGGCAGCGGAAAGTTGATTAGCACAGCTGTTATACAGAGACGAAAAGTAATATTGGTGAAGTTGCAAGAAAGAGGAACCCTCAAGTAGCGTTGGAGGATAGGTAAATTAATACAGCCTTTGTGAAAAAGAGCATGGAGTTCTTTAAAGAAAGCCAAAACTAGAATACCAAGTGAGCCAGCAATTCCACCACCAGCATTCATTCAAAGGAATCAGCAAGTCAAGAAGCGTGTGCACCCCAGGTGTACAGTAACATTGATCACAACTACCGAAGCAATGTCTGTTGGCAGGTAAGTAGATGAATAAAGAAAACATGGGGGGGTGGGGGGGTTGGGGATTTAGCTCAGTGCGCAAGGCTCTAGGTTCGGTCCCAGCTCCAAAAATAAGAAAAAAAAAAAAAGAAAAAAGAAAACACGGGTGTGTGTGTGTGTGTGTGTGTGTGTGTGTGTGTGTCTGTGTGTCTGTGTGTCTGTGTGTCTGTGTGTCTCCCCACAGTAGAAGAAAGGGCAATAAGTGAAATATTGAGCAGAATACCAAGTCCCCACCCTCCCTAATTTTTCTTCCTTCTTCCCCTCCACAGACAAGGCATCACTCTGTAGCCATTGTGGCCTTGAATTTGAGGCAATCCTCCTGCCTCTGGTTACCAACTTCGAAAATCGCACGTGTAAGCCCCCTCTTTTAAATTGGGGGTACAATGACTTTCTTCAGATCCCCAGAGAGAAGACATCTGCTTTCCTTAGCTGGAGTTGTTCACATGGCAACCTCTAGCAGCAAAAGAGCCCACACACAGGAGGAGGAGGAGAAGAAGTAGGAGGGGAGTTTGGAAGCCCAGCAGTGCTTTGCACAGTCTGGTGGAGGGTGGGAAGGAGACTGGAGAGATGGCTCAGCAGGTGAGAGTGAGTACCGCTTTTGCAGAGGTCCTAAATTTGATTTCCAGCGCCCACACTGAGTGGCTCACAACTGCCTGTAACTCCAGCGTCAGGGTGTCTGATGCATCTGGCCTCCACAGGCACCGGCGCTCTCCTGCAAACACACCTACACATATGCATCTACACAATTTAAAAAGCTAACCTTTGAAAAAGGGAGTTCGCTTCTGAAGTGAACAAGAGGGAAGGGCTGGGGTAGGAGCAGTGTCTCAAAGGCCTAACTAGCAAATCAAGTACTCCTGCTCTCTGCCTCAGACTCTGGATCAATGCCAACAGTGAGGTTTCCTTGTAAATAATGAGTCGGAACAAGTCGGTAAACAGTAGTAGCCAACTGTCACTTTGTGCTGCCGCTTCTGACTCAGGAAACAAGGCTTAAGGTAGAAGATTCTTCACACAATCTTTTTTTTTCCTTCATCTTTATTAACTTGGGTATTTCTTATTTACATTTCAATTGTTATTCCCTTTCCCGGTTTCCGGGCCAACATCCCCCAATCCCTCCCCCTCCCCTTCTCTATGGGTGTTCACTCAATCTTGACGTTCCCTACAATAGTCAAGTTGAGGAGGCTCTCAAACACACATAGCAAAACAGAGGCCATTGCGTGACCACCCAATTTTGGTCCCCTCTCCTTCTGGGCATACCTTCCAGCCGCCCTTGCAGTTAAACATGGCTGAGGGATAATGGAAGAGCTGGTATCATTCCAGGCCTGGCCAGGAAAAACTCTCAAGTTCCCTTTCTTTTTGTCCTTAAACACAGATCACAACAGAATGTTCATGGCAGCCACCTGCTAAAGACTACAAGCTCAAAGGCAGCCTAGAAACAGTCACCCTATACTGTAGTACCCACTGCAATGGACAGGTGCCTTGGCTCCAATGTTCTAAGACAGAGAAATAAACCTGTGTTCAAGTATTCACATAATGGGTATATTAAGTATATTCAGCCCATTGAACCATTAATCTAGACAGTTATGAAGTCTTAAAATACAGATGATGTCCTTTCTTCCACCTCCCTGCCAAATTTTCTAGACATGACAGACCTTAATTCCTAACCACTGAGAGGGAATAGCCCTGGAAAACAGGGAAGGAGCTCTAAGAATTGGAAGTCTGAGCTTTTTGTTCATTCTCCACTAAGAAGCTGGAGAGAAAATAACCCTGGACCATAGAAGGGTCCACTACAATGGAGAGAGCCTACCCCAGGCTTGGGAATGTTCAGAGAGTCCATCATATGCTGAAATAACATTCTACCCCATGTCCACTAGATGCTAGGGACCAGGAACTCACAGTGGCTATTTCCATGAAGGGACTCTGAGTTTCGTGTCTCTCACAGACTCCCCTGTGTTCACTGAGAAGGCAGATAAAAGACAAATGGCTTCTTGTGTTGGAATCATGAGCAGGCAAATTGTGTTTTCACAGAAATGTGTTTTCTGAGAAATTGTTAAGAATAACATGGCCTTGGGTTGGGAGGTGGAGCTATTAGTAGATTGCTTGCCTCATATGCATGAGGCTCTGGATTCTATCCCGGCACCATGGAAGACCAGACATTCCTGTAATCCTAGCGCTTAGGAGATGGAGGCAGGAGGGTTACAATTTCAAGGTCATTCTTGGCTACATAGTGGGTAGCCTCATCTACAAGAGACCTGCCAAAGAACAAAACAAGAGTGACAGGCCCTTCTAGAATTGACTCCTTTCACAATAAGTTAGGAATCTGGGCACTGGATTAGGATTGTGTGATTTGCATAAGTATAACCTCTAAATGCTGCATTTATTTGTAATTTGGGGGGAAGGGCAGATTGTACATTTAGCCAAGCATTCTACCACTCAGATACTTCTCTAGCCCTTGTTGCATTTCTTGCTGTCTAAGCTGCCTCTCTTCTTGCTGGAGCTTGAAGACCTCCCTGACCTTCCAGGGCAGTTGTTTCTTGGTCATGGTGCTTTGTAACTCCCTTGGAACCATGAGTCCCTGTTTGTGACCACAGTCATCACAATTTCCAGTCTAGTCTCTGAAACTCATGGGTATTAAGGCTTTTTCTGCAGCCCTAAAAGCCCTTGAGAAGTATAAATCAGAGCTACACAGAACTAAACCTTTCTGATATTTAAAGAGCCAAGGGGAGCAGCAGAACAGAACATTTTCTGTTAGCACAAGCCCAGGAAACTCCAGCACGTGACGCTCAAAGCTATGGATATAACATGTGAGAGTCAGGAGCACGAGGAAACTCGGTGGTTGGTTTTTCTCTATTCAATACAGCTAGCGTTACCTGGGAAGAAGAAACTACAATTGAGAAAACGTGGGAGGGTTCAGCTCAACATGTGCAGTGCCATCCCCAGGTAGGTGCTACTGGGTTGTATAACAAAGCAAGTCATGGAGAGCGAGCCAGTGAGCAGTGGTTCCTCCATGGCCTCTGCTTCCAGGTTTTTGCCTTGAGTCCCTGTTTCGACTTTTCCTTCAGCAGTAGCCCAACTGTCACTCTGTGTCACTGCTCTGACTCGTGGACTGTAAGCTGAAATAAACTCTTTCTTCTCCAAGTTGCTTTTGGCCATGGTATTTCTCACAGCAGTAGAAAGCAAACTAGGACAGGGAGGTAAGTCTTTTCTGTTTTTCCAAATAGAGCTAGATCACACAGGGCTTAGTGAGACCCTGAGTTCTACCTGGGGACAGCAGACAAGGGAAAACAAGGCAGACATTTTTAGGAGTTATCTGAGAATGTCAGTTATAGAAGTCTGATGCCTTCCCTTAGGAAAGCAGGAATTACATTTCCTGTGGAACTCATAGGACTTACTAGTGTGCATCATTTCACTTAGGCTCTGTCCTCTCCTCTGACTCAACCTCAGATCACTGAAATTTCAGGTGTCCTCATTTCAGGAGTGGGCAATTCCTCTACACTAGTGGGTTTTCCAAATGTGGTTTCCAGGCCAACAAGATTGTCATGGCTTGATGAATTCGAGTGTGAAATGTTCCTATTTTATGTGCTTTATTCCACAGCTGGTTGCAATATTTTAGGAAGATATAGCTTACAGCTAACTGATAGTTCACCACGAGTGGGCCTTTGAACATTACATGCAGCCCCTGGTTCCTCATTCACTCCTGTTTCCTGGTCCATTGTAAGGTGAACAGCCTCTGGAGTTGGGGATTTAGCTCAGTGGTAGAGGGCTTGCCTAGCAAGCGCAAGGCCCTAGGTTCGATCCTCAGCTCCGGAAAAAACAAAAAACAAACAAAACAAAAAAAAGGTGAACAGCCTCTGTCTGCTACATGCTCACTTTGTGCCATGGAGATAGAAATTCTCTGGTGTTACAAGCCCAAATAAAGCTCCCTCCCCCCTTTTTCTGAGACAGGGTTTCTTCTGTGCAGCCCTGCCTGTCCTAAACTTGCTCTGTAGACCAGGATGGCCTGGAACTTAGAGATCAGCCTGCTTCTGCCTTTGGAGTCCTAGGATTAGAGGCATGCACCACCATCTGGCTCTGACCACAATATTTCGATACCCAAAGCCAACTAACTTGAGTATTACTTTTGAATTTTTAGAAATACAGACTCTCTGGTCATACCTCACACTACAGTGAGATTCTGGGGGTGAAGCCCAACAGTTAGGGTTCTAAGAAGAGTGACTCTGGGGCATGTTTCGGCAGGGGAGTTCCCTGTAGTCATTACGTACACCTTCAGGCAGCTGAGAAACAAACAAGGGTGGCCTCTTCAAGGTCAATATCTAGGAGCTGGGATATTACATAAGCCAAGAATCTATTAGCTGTAAGCAGCAGAAGGTCCAATTCAAACTAGCAAGAGGAAAGCTTTCCCATAATGAAGGGTCACCTAGGTTCAGACATTGCTAAATATATATCCATTGTGTGAGTACATATGTACATTCAAAATTGTGTGCACACATATGCGTGGAGCCTGTGTTAATCCCAAAGATGGGAGGAGAAAGACAACCACCATTAATTAAAACAGGAGTGTTTTTTTTTTTAAACATGCACAAGGGCTGCCTCTCCCTATGGCAGGGTTCGAGATTAGATGTGATGTGAGGAAGACAAGGCTTTCATAGCTCAGGGGTACGGAATTTCCAAGTGGTGGATTTGATGGGCAAAATAGGTGGCATTATAGGAGCAGGGCAAACAAGTCAGTCCTAATGATCTCTTGAAACACAGACACGGTTGCAAGGTGGGAACAGCAGGCAGTCATTGTCATAACTAGGTAGTCATTAGGTGGTCATATAATCTTTTGCAACAAGGGTAGGATTGCAAGATGGCTATAAACCACTCTTTGAAACAGGGACAGGATTGCCATTCCTGGAACAGGTGGTAACCAACTACTATCTGTAGGTAAGGGTGCAGGTAGGGCATAAGCCCAATCCTTGAGAAGCAGAGGCCTAACCATAGACAGGAGTGGGCCTCCTTTGTCTTTATGATAAGATGGCTTTTACACCAAAGATTGAGGCAGGCTGGATCTTCACTCCCCGCTTGTCTCCTGTATCCCTGTGGAATCTTTGGTGGGGTCCTGGCATTCTTTATCTGGGCGAAAACAAAATATGGAATGTATCAAATGATGAAATCATAAATTATATCTGTTTGGTTAGCATAGATAGGCCACATAATCTCAGTGTGTCAGTGACTTCTACAAGTATCAGATTTGCCTCCTTTGCCAGGGAGTTAGTTCCCTTAGGCCTAAAATTCCAACCCTTTGTTGAGAACAAGAAAAGATGTATTCTCCTCTATACCTACTTCCTGCAAAAATTAGGATGCCACTGTCAGAGCCCAGGAAGGCTGGAATATTACCCAAAGGCCGGGAGGGCATTAGGGTAGTTGGGTATTCACTAGAAGCATCTTGGTTAGCTGACCCAGCTGAAGAGACAGGAATTATCACACTGACTAGACTGGTTTACATCAGCTTTCAACAAGTCCAGGGCTTTCTGGTTCTGTTTGTTTATGGGACTGTCCTGGTGCAAATCACCTTTGGAGAAGTTTGTAGTTCCTAGATTGGAATTTGACAGAACCAGAAACCAGATGTCACAAAAAAAAAAAAAAAAAATCAAAAGCTTCTATGATTTATCAGAGGAAGACTCCATAAAATGTTTTAAAGGTGTTTGCTGGTTGGTTTGTTTGGATTTTTTTTTTTTTTTTTGATACTGCAATTTGCTCAGGCAGTCCAATAAACTGAAGGTGTGTGCCTCTCCAAGGTGTGCACCCACTAAGGTACAGTTCCTCAGGTCCCAGAGGGCCAGAGGTAAGGATCGAGCTTCTGAGTGTCTGAGCTTGGCTTTTAAGTCTAAGATGGAGGAGACTGGGTCAGCTGGACACAGGGTCTCCGGGAACGTAGTCCCTGCCTACCTCTTTTGATACTGGGTTTCTCACTGGCCTGGAGCTCACTGAACAGGCTAGACTGATTAAGCTCCTATCCTCAGCACCGGGGTTACAGGTCTGCACCAGCACCGCTGGCAGTTTTACTTTATGTGAATGAGTGTTCTACCTAGGTATGCATCTACACACGGAGTGTAGGATTCCCTGGAACTGGAGGTAACGGACAGTTGTGAGCGGCCATGTGGGTGTGGGAATTGAACTCAGGAAGAGCAACCAGTACTTTCAACATCTGAGCCATCTTTCCAGCCCGTTAAGTTATTATTCTTTAAAGCACTGAAGGTATTCGAGCAGAACTCACAGAGCCCCCTTGGAAGCTGGTGTGAGGAGGGAATTCAAGTATTCGAGTGGATGGGTACATATACTTTTTTTCTTTTTGGTGTTTTGAGACAGGGTTTCTCTTTCCTGGCTGCTCTGGAACTTGCTCTGTAGACCAGTCCTGCCTCTGCCTCCCGAGTGCTGGGATTAAAGTCCTGCGCCACCACTCCTTTCCATTAATATATACGTACTCGGGGGAAGGTGGCTTTCATGCAAGACAGTGTTAATATTGATTGACTCTTCCAATAAGAAGCTCGGAACCTAAGGCCACTTGCAGACGTCCCCTTGGTTCTACAGGTGCAAGGCCTACTCACAACTATCCTCTTTACAGGACAATTAGATGTGCGTAAGAGTAAAGCATCTCTAAGTGAGCTCGTCAGTAGCTGATTTGTCCCGTTATTAATGCGGCGTCTCCGAAGCGGAGAAACGCAGAGGAAAGCTGGGAGTAGCCAACAGGACGCGCCTTCCGCCGCAGCTGCATCCGGGGGGGGTCTGTGGCCTCCGGACTTCCGGTCCCTCCGCCCAGCTGCCCCGCTCCAGGGATCTGAGCGCCTCGCGCAAGTAGGGCGGGGCGTGCTGTGAGGTACGGTGCGCGTGCGCAGGAGACAGGAGAGGGACGAAGCCGAACCTCTGAACCGCCGCCAGGTCCGCTTCGGCTCCACGCCGCCCGTCGCGCCTCCACCCGCGTCCTTCTCCTCCGCCAACGCCGCCGCCGCCGCCGCCGCCGCCATGGGAGTGCAGGTGGAGACCATCTCTTCTGGAGACGGTGAGTAGACAACCGCTGCCCCGCTCCCCCGCCGCCGCTCGCAGCCACTCACCTGCAGTCTGTCTCTCCTCAGGGCGCACCTTCCCGAAGCGCGGCCAGACCTGCGTGGTACACTACACGGGTGAGTCGGACCGGCCGGGTGGGGCCGGGCGGGAGGGGCTGTGGCTGGGAGTCGGGGCGTGGTGGCCGCGTGGCCCGCGGCCGAGGCCTGGGCGGTGGCCATGCCCCGAGGGACAGGCTGGGCCCGCCGCGCGGGACCGGACTTCGGGTTGGCGCAGTCTCATACACCCTGAACGGTGAGCGGCCTCGGATGCCGCAGGGAGCCTACTGTCCAAGCGTAGAAATTGTGGCTGAGCGAACTCATCGCCTGGCGGAGGTCACGCGCTTCGGGCCAGGGACCCCTTCAGGAAGATTTAAACCGTTTCCGATCCCCGATGGCATGATGCCTTTCCCCGTGCTTTGGGATTCTCTCTCCCTTTAGTAGTTAAGGGAAGAAAATTCCTAGTCTGCCCAGCCACCCTTTGGGACCCTTGAATTCACCTTTCTGGGGCGGGTGGGAAAGGACCCACTTGCTAAGTCATTATTGTGGCTTCACGTGCCCTTTCGGAAATAGATAATGCAATGTCTATTTCTCTTTGACCCACTTGCAAATCTCAGCCTCCATGGCAGTGATTACCAGACCAAAGGATGTATTTACCATGTCATTCCCCTTTCCCTTTTCTGAGAGTAGAGACTTTCTCAACCCCATTTTTAAAGATAAAGAAAACTGAGGGGTCGTGAATGCAGTGCACAGTAACTAAATCAAAAGAAAATTTAAAGACACGCACTCCAGGCCAGAATTCGAGCATCAGGACCATCAACACTGCTGGCCCTGGGACCATCTTTTACTCCATGCCCTTACAAGGTCTTCCTGGGTTGGGGAGGGGGAGGGGTAGCAGACTGTGACTTCATAGGCTGAGTGCTGTAGCCACAGCTGATATGAATCGGCTTCCCTCCCCCTCCTTCCCTTTCCCACCCTTTCCTTTGTCCCCCTCCCCATCCTTCCTCTGTTTCTTCTGCTTCTCCCGGCTCCCCTCCACTGCCACCACCCCCACCTTTTTTTCTGGCTGATCTGGCTGAGCTGTTCTGGCTCCAGTTGCCTTCTCTCCCTAATCAGGGGAGGCTCCCGCTCTTGAGGGACAAGGCAGCTCACATCCTCCTCCCTGTGCCCCCTTATTTCTGTGACTTCTTGAGTAGAGAAGTGGGCAGGAGTTAAGGACTAGGACCTTTAAAAAGCTGCCAGTGGAAGGAATATTGAAATACATCTTTGGCGAGAACAGATCAAATCAAAGTAGCTGTTGTGATAGGACCACAGTCAGCATCTTGTCTGGGAGGGTTAGTAGAAGAACAATCATCAGTTCAGTCATCTTTGATAGCAAGTTGGAAAAGAATACTGTTACTTTAAAAAAAAATAAACATGTGTTTAAGGCAGTTTTAATAGAATTTCTCATGTTGTGACACCTCCCCCCCCATAAAATTATTTTCGTTGCTGGTTCATAACTAATTTTGCTACTGTTACGAATCATAGTGTAAATATCTATATTTTCAGTGGTCTTATGCAACCCATGTGAAAAGGTCGTTGGACCCCTCCATGGAGTTGCAACCCACAGGTTGAGAATGTGAGCGACTGGACACATTCTCAGGAGGAAGTCATTCCCTGACTTCTCCCAGTCCTCTTGGTGACATCTGTCTGTGTCCAAGACTGCCCCTCATCCTTGCCTAACCTATGTGTCACTGCTGTTGAAAACCAGGTACTGGCATGTAGGCAGAAACAACTTGCTGTGCTCCTTGGTGAGCTGTCCCTATAAGAGTATCTAGAGCCCCCCCCCCCCCCCCAGAAAAAAAACAAAAACCCAGATGACTATGGGTCCCAGAACTCCTAATGCCTCTTCAAGTCTGTTCTCCATGTGGGCGGCACCCACCCACACGTTCCCAGAACGACAGCAGGACCCTGGCACACATTAGAACAAAAGCTTTCTTTTTTATTTCATTTTGATAAACTCCACAAAGACGCCTGAGAAGCCAGCTGTGCCTCACAATCACAGAATAAGCTGTTCTGAGGGCGGGTGGCTTTGTTCCCAAGAGTCTTTGCCACCAGCCTCCCAGGAAGAACCTGTTTGAGACCTGTGGGGGCGTGAGAGAAGGGGGTAGATGTGCTGTGAGATCACTTCCGCAGCATTAAGGCTTTTAAGTCACTGAGAATAGATTATCTCAAAGAGATTTCGAAGAGAAGAGAACGTTGTCTTTAAAATTGGAGGAAGAGGGTCTTCAAAGACAGGAAGCCAGCAGAGTCCCACAGAGGGAGGAGAGAGCCCCTATCTCTTATCTCTGGTTTTCTCTCTGCTCACCTCAGTCATTTCTCTGTTCAAGATCTATGCTTCAGGCTGGTGGGTGGTAGAAGCCTTCGTGCCCATGCTCAGTTTTTCTGTTTCCTTTTGAATGTCTGGCTCAGGTTGTTTGCCTGAGTGACTGAGAGGAAGGATATGAATGACTGAGGCTTGGGTTGGGTTAATAACTCTTGGTCATGTGAGTTTTAGCCAAGTGTCCATTTCTGCTATTTAGACTGGGTCCAGAGAAACAGCAAAGGAAGTAAGGTGACCAGCCCCTCAGCCCCGAGCCCTGCATGCCAGGGATGAACCCAGGACCTTACAGGTACTAGCCAAATGTTTCAACTCTGAGCTCTGTCTCCAAGCCACAACCTCAAGGATGTTTTAGATGCCAATAATGACTTTGTGCCACTGATAAGCCTTTCTCTGGTGTTCTCTGTGACCTCTGCCAGGACCCAGCATGAGTACAGGCTTGAAGAAGACTTGAGTGCCACTGAGAATATCTAGTGATTTCTAAGGGGTATTACAAGCCTTGACTGAGACTTGAGGGAGGAGGCGGAACAGTAAGCCATACACTAAGTCCTTGAAGGCTGAGTGGATTTCCACAGCCCCTCCCTCCCTGCCTCGTGGTTGCTGTGAGGCTTATCCTAGTGCATGTCCTTTTCACGAGGCCCCAGGAGTCCATTGCCACTGTGAGAACAGTCTCAAGTGGACTGAAGGATTTCTTTAATCTTCCTAAAATGTAGCTGGACATCTTGCTCTTGGGATCAAATTTAAGTCTTCCATCGCCTCTTGGTGTCTGATGAAGAAGCCAAGAGTCCCTTGGCATCATCTCCAGTCTGCCCAGGGCTGTCAAAGCTCCCAGGCCAAGTCTGGCCTATTACTTTTACTTTTTCTTTAGTTTTCTTGCTTCTTCTCTGCGTTATTTTCGTCACTCCTCTACCAGCTGTTCCGCAGTTGGTGACCTGATGTCTGAGGGAAGCTCATATTTAAGAAATGCCTCAGGTGATACTTTTCTAGTGTGTAGTGTTTGTCACAAAACAGGCTGGAGCTGTATGGGTAGTAGTGACAATGTTTTGTTATTATTGTTTTGTTTTTCCCTTTGTGCAGCAACAAACCAGCCACAAGTGGCTCGTAAACTAGAGTAGGGTTTAGCTCAAGAGGGGGACCGGGATGACAGTGTGACATGTCAGACAGTGAAAGACACAGTGGAGAGAGTGAAGCAGGGAGGGATGGGGAAGGAGGAGTTTGCTTTTAATGGAGACAGGTGGGAAGTCCTGATGAGTGACACCCCCTCCAGCATCACACACAGCAAGTTTGGTAGTGGACTTCATGGCCATCTGGAGAAGAGTTCCTGTGCAAGGCCCAGGAACTGGAATGGATTGTGTGAAGGAGTGGTAGGCAGAGGATTAGTTAAGGGAACTTGGTATGTTGCCATAGAGCACTCTTCTTCTGAGTCTGGAGTCATGCCTTGAGCTGACATGGATTCTATCCTCCCTTGGAGGGATATATAGTGCCCAGCTGTATCCCAAGGGTTAGGGTGTTCTAGCCCAGGCCATCAGCAAGTGATGAATGCTGTCAGGCAGGAATTCAGGAGAAGCAGCACCTCGTGAGCAGAGAGGCATGGGGCTGCTACGGTACTGTTTGAGTTGTACTTAGATCCTTACGCTCCATGTACCAGGCGGTGGAGCTCCTGTCCATTGTGATGTCTAGAGTAGGAACAAGGTTAAGTTGTGGTCTTGGCACCAAAACTGCTCAGAGTAGTCAGACTTGGATGCTTAAGATTGAAGCATTTGGAAGCCAGGTGTGGTGCCTCAGGTCTTTAATTCTAGCACTCAGGAGGCAGAGCAGCTGTATCATGAACTTGAGGGCAGCCTGGTCTACCTAACATGTTCAAGTTTTCACATGGTGAAACCCTTTTTCAAACAAAAAAGATTGAAGTGGTTGGCCCCAGCCAGGACAGCCTCCTGTTTGACAGGTTGGGAAATAGGAATGCAGAAGAGATGGAGTGCCCATCTACTAGCCTTACCTCAGGGTATGTGCATGAGGAAGCTCCCTGTGTGAGAGTAGTGCAGCTGGCCCGAGCTACCTTGGCTGTGTGAACAGGTTAGGGTTTGCTTCTGTTGCCAAATTTCCTTAGCTTGCTAAGATGTTGGCACTGTGAAATGGATCCTGCTGTGGAAGGGTTGCCCTCCATGGCATTGTGAGTTCCCAAATCAATTACAGACTTGTTGTTGTCTTCCTTTCACAGGTAAGGGCAGGAGAAACTCTTTTGTCTTACCCCCAAAGAATGCTTCTCACATGTGGGTGCCACTTCCTGGAGAGCTTTTTAAAGAGAGAAAAGTGAAAATAGCAATAATGTGTGCCTAAGTGCTACTGCCTCGACACAGGTGGCCATTTTGCTGTATGCACTGTTGCTATCTAGTCTGAACACATCTGAGGTTTAATAACCTATAACCATAGGGCCATCTTTTTGTTTGTTTCCCAAGACAGGTCTCACTGTGTAGCTTTGGCTGTCCTGGAACCATGTGGACCAGGTTGGCCTCGAACTTGCAGAGGTCTGCTTGCCTCTGCCTCCCAAGAACTGGAGTTAAAGGCATGTGCCTCTAAGCCCAGCTTAGCTGGACCATATTAACTTGAAGTATCCTGGAATCTTAGGGCATGAGGGTATTATTTTCCTGCTTGTCACATCCAAGACAATGGAAAGTGATCCTATCCCAAACCAAACTCAGTGAAATCATCAGTTTCCAAAGCAGGTTTTACAGCTTTGCTTCTTTAGAGGTTCACTCACTGTAGTGGGACGCTCTGTGTGCCTCTAAATGTGCACTCTGTCCCAAGAGCTCCAACCACTCAAGTTGTTTTCCTGAACTGGAGTTTGTTCCCGGGGTGGGGGCTGGGGGGCGGGGGGCAGGGTGAGGTGGGGTGTGTGGCCTCCTTTGTAAGTACTATACACTACCTCCACTCCTACATGCCTGGTACTGTGGCAGGAGGTTTCTGTTTTCTTCAGTCTAGAAAGAGAAAGTACTTAAGCTTCTCTTTGGACTTTGTTGCACTCCTAGTTCACCCCTCCTTCTATTCAGTGATAGTGTCAGGAGGTAGGAGAGAGCCATGCATTGGAATCGCTGTGGCAGCTGGCACCTGTAATCCAGAACTGCCTGGAAGCAGTGGTCCTTGGTTTTGAGTGTCTGTGCCTCAGGCAGGCAAGAGGAAAGAATTATCCAAGTGTGTATATGCCTAGAATTAGGAGTTATCTTTGATTTCTCTATATGAACTCATGTCTGTGTACACGGTACTGTATGGGCACCAGGAATTTAAGAATGAAGGCGAACACAATCCCTACCCTTGTAGATTTTTTAGCTATAGTGGAAAAGGTATAATTAATGTAATTGTGCAAAAATGTATTCATTAACGCTAAGGAGAGAGACAAGAACAGGTCAAGATTTTAGATGGCAGAGGGCCCATGAGAAAGTGAGAGTAATACAGTCGAAGGAGTTAGGGGATCAATGCACAGGGCTGTGTGAGTAAGAGTGTGGGCAGCCCAGCAGTAAGTACAAAAGTGGAAGTATGTCTGATGTGAATGCAGACTATAGAGAGGTGGAGGAGGTGGGCAGCAAGATCAGAGAGATGGCAGCTCCTTTGAGCCACTTTAAGGAGTTGAAAGCCTTCTGAAAGAGATGGCAAGCCATGGGAGGGCTTTAAAAAGCAAGGGTCTCCTTGTATTGTTTCAAAGGCTCTGTCTGGCTACTCTTGTTAGGTTTATGCTGGAGGGAAAGCAAGAACAGAAGCAGAGAAGCCAGGGAAGGGGATGAACCATTCGCGAGGAGTATATCCTAGAGCAACACATATTATCTCTGGCTAGCCACTGTTTATTTTATAATTAACATGGGAACTGAATGACACACCCACAGGGGAAGAATTAACTCTACCAGTGTTCTTCATATTGTTGCACAGCTCCTCCCATTGTGGGTTTTGACTTTGAAAACTTTTGGTCATAGAATCTAAAGGGATTTGGCCAAAGACAAAGGTTTTCTCATGGTTGGGCATGTGCTTGCGTTTAGTGAACCAGGCAAGTGATGGGATGGAGTTGGTTCCTACTTTGGATAGGCTCTTGACCTCTGGCCCTACCATTCACCCAGGGTATCCTTCTAAGTGCAGAAGGTTTCACTGGGTTTAATTATGTAGTCAAGGGAGCCTAAAACAGCTCAGACAGTTGCTGAAGAGCCGATGCTTTTTCTTTGAGTATGGTGTTTTCCAAACACCAATTATGTTTTTTTATAATAAAGTCTATTGTGAGAAGTCTAAATGCCAAGCCTTTCCAGTTCATTACTAGCAGCAGCATTCTTTTTCTTTCCTGTACTGACTCATTGTCAGCCCCACTGATTTTCTGGTTATACCCATTCTTATGTGTATGCTGTTGAATCACATCAGTGTAACCATCATGACTAGCTTTGGAAACATACAGCTGACTGCTCCCCATCCCCTTTGGTGAACGGAGCATGGGAATGCTGTCTTTCTAACACAGAAGTTATGCAGAAGGGGTTTTGGGAAGCTTCTGTGTCTAATGAAGAGGGAAGAGGGACAGGTATGTCATGAGGCCTCTGGCAGTGCTCACCTGGGGTGTCTCGTGGTTTCGGCTGCAGGCTGCAGGCTGACATGCCTTTGGGTGGCTCCCCTTCCATTCAGCAGCTGCACTGGTTGCACTTAGGAAACTAATCTGGATTTCGGCCTTAGCAAGTCCTTCTCCCTCTCCCATGGGCAAGTAACAGGAACTTAGCTTTGGTTTTGTCCTGTTTAGTTGCTTGATCATCTTATTTGATTTAAATATGGGGGTTTAAAGTTTTCTCTTTATACCATCCTGTATTTTAGTCAGTAAAATAATGCCTCTGAAAACCTCGTGTAAAGATTGATGAGTGCTGTGAATGAGATTTCACTACTGAAGCTTGAGTCTCGACTCAAGTAGAGGGCACTGAGACTCTGCTTTCCGAAAGGCAAAATGCCAGACTAATCTAACATGATAATCAGTGGTCCTCATGGATTTGAGTCTTGGTCTTGGCCCTCACTTTTTCTGTGGCCTGAGCCAAGCACCGGGAGCACGGTCTATGGTAGGTACAGGTGCTCCGGTGCTTTCCAGGCGCTGCCTGTGTTTTTTCCCTTTGCCAATTACTCATGAACAAGAGCACACTCCAGAACTGGGCGTGGCTGATGGGTGCTTGCCTGGCATGCTGTTGTGGAGATAGACTTGAGTCTTCTCCCCAAACTCCTCTAAAATCCTTCTCTCCTGCAAGGATTTGAGCCTGATTCCCCCAGGTGAGAAGCTGCATGGAATAGAAATGGCGTGGGCTGTGTGCAGAGGGAGCCTTTACTCCTCTTGTTGTCTTGTGAGGGTGTCCAAACCCCCACTTCCTCCCATTTTTCTCTCTAATTGGATACTTAGAGGTCTGGAAAGTAGAGCCAGCCCTTCCAGGAGCGTCCCTCGGCTGCTGCTTGCCATGTAGGGAAGAAGGTCTAAATATGGAAGCCTCCTGCTTATCCTGTCCTGTTGGTCCATAAGTCAGGCAGGGGGAGCCAAGGGTTGAGCCAGATGCCACTGGGACGTAGGACAGAGTCCAGGTCTGTGATTTTGAGCTTCAGTCGCCCCTTAGTACCATGATTTAAGGCTGGAAACGCAGAATCTACAGCTCTTCAGACAGCTCTCACTCATGAGGTGGAGTTTGTGTCTAATCAGAAATAAAAGTGGCTACTGTTACCAGCAAGTGTAAGTGTGGCCTTGAGAGGAGAAAGCTTGCTGTCTGTGAACAGTAGCCTCGGTTGCCCTCTCCCAGCTGAATCTGCTTTTCCTCTAGGATACTCTGGGGGCAACTTGGCAGTGGTTTCCCCACTCAAGAGCTCCAGGTGCTTAGGAGTCCAAAGGGATGGAGCACCGCTGAGACCTGACCCGGTCCCGTGTCTTTGTCCTTCCATTCCCTGTGTGAAGCAGGGACTGCGCATATGCAGGGGGCTGGTGAAGATCACTGCCTGCTGCTTTTCTTCTGTCCTTGCAGGCAGGGGACCTCAGAATGATCTCTCCCAGCCTTCAGTATAGACAGGCACCTCCATGGTCTTTTTTTGTTAGTTTTGTTAAGGTTCAGTTGTCATAAAGTAAATGTCACATATTTAAAGTGTTCAGTTTTAGCTACATGCAATGGTTATGGATATGTACTAAATAGTGAAACACTGTCTGAAAGACCACAACAGTGTACAGTTTCTTAGGCCCAGCTAAATAAATTCCCTGCGAAGCTCCCATCTGTATCCTACTCTAGCTGCTACTGTGCTTTCTTTGAGCTTAGTTTACTGGATGTTTGTTTGTTTGTCTTGGGTTTTGGTTTTGTGTGTGTGTGTTGTTGGGGGGGGGGTTGTTTTGTTTTGTTTTTTTGAGCAGGGCCTATAGCCCAGGAACTTGCTGTATAGACCAGGCTCACCTGGAACTCAAGAGATCCTTCTGTCTCTGCCCCCTGGAGTGCTGGGATTAAAAGATGAATGCCTGTATGCCTTGGCTAGTTTGTAGTTTAGACATTATTCATAAATGTTAACTATGTAGTATTTGGTTTCTTTTACTCCCTGTGTTTCAGATTCTTCTGACTTCTCTATGGATAATTTGTTCCTTTTTGTTGCTGAGCAGTTTCTGTGTATGGGTCATGTGTTCATTTACCATTTGGTAGGTGGTTGGGTTGTTCTTAGGAGTGAATGTTAAAAATTGCTCTAAACATTGTGTATGAGTCTTATAGTCGAATAGATGTAGATTAAGATGATACTGAAATATAGGATGGCTGGGCCATATGGGGCACGAGTGCTTACACTCGAGTCCTTCCAGAGTAATTGGCTATTTTGCACTCCACAGTGTGATGTTCTCCCTATACTTGATGTAGCCAGTCTTTTAGTTATTTATTTTAATCAGTAATATCCTTGATGGTTTTAATCTGCATTTGTAATGATTGAAAATGTTAACATCTTTCCTATGCTCACTTGCCCCCTGTGTGTGTGTTTCAGGGAAGTACAGGTTCAAAGCCTTGTCTTTTTTTTTTTTTTGTAAGATTTATTTATTTATTATATATAAGTACACTGTAGCTGTCTTCAGACACACCAGAAGAGGGCATCGGATCTCTTTACAGATGGTTGTGAGCCACCATGTGGTTGCTGGGAATTGAACTCATGACCTCTGGAAGAGCAGTCGGGTGCTCTTAACCGCTGAGCCATCTCTCCAGCCCAAGCCTTGTCTTTCTTAATCAGCTCTTTCTTACTCAGTTTTGGTAATCTGTTGTGTAGCCCAGACTGACTGTGTTGTATAGCTCAGGCTGGCCTTTGAACTTGACAGTCACCCTTCCTCATTCTTTTTTTTTGGGGGGGGGGGTTCTTTTTTTCGGAGCTGGGGACCAAACCCAGGGCCTTGCGCTTCCTAGGCAAGCGCTCTACCACTGAGCTAAATCCCCAACCCCTTCCCTTCCTCATTCTTGCCTTTATTGGTTTTGTTGTTGGTTGGTTGTTAAGTGGATTTCAGTGTCTAGTTTTTTTCTTTTTGATGGCTTGTGTTTTTTGATCCTATACTTAAGAAAATTTTGCCTAGTCTAAGATTATGTGTTCTTCCAGAGAATTATGCAGGCTTAGCGTTTACATTTAGGACCATGGTCCATTTTGAAGTAACATTTGAGGGCTGGAAAGATGATGGCTCAGGACTTGTAGACTCCCCATATAAAAGCTGGGCTTGATAGCACCTAACCCCAGTGCTCCCTCAGTGAGATGGAAGATCAGGACAGAGTCCTTGGAAGCTTGCTGGCCAGCTAGCATGGAGGATGAGATAGTGAACAAGAGACTGTCTCAAACAAGGTGGGAGGTGAGGAGTAATATCTAAGGTTGTCCTTTGACCTCCGTTTATGTATTACAGCACATATACACTCACACATGAACACACACATAACTTGAAGTGTAGTATTTGATATATGTGACTATGAATCCCAGCTTCCTAACTTCTGTATACGTAGCAGGGGGTGAATAAGTGGTGGTCCATTAAGTTGACTCTTGCTGCCTAGAGTGCCATCCCTGTTCCCACCTCAGGAAAACTCCCAGTGATGTGAGCTGGAGCCATTGGAAGATAGCCTTGCTTAGTTCCCAGCTTTCAGAGACTACTATGTCTCATGTCGTAAATTATATCGTTGAGGTTGTTTCTTAGTTATAGTGGAGAGATGGGTAGTTTGGTCGGTTGGCTATTCAGAGACAGTTTTGTCTATTTTCTCTATCTTGGTGGATAACAGAAATCCTATCGAGCTGATTTCCATCCACTTTTCTTGTGTTCTGCCATCAGAGCTGAGTAGCATAATTATCAGAAAGCTGCATTCACACTCATGCCTGTCTTTCAACATTTGTTTTCTTCTGCATCTCTTCCTTCTAGAACCTTTTTACCCATCGTGACACACACTCAACTACCCTATAGATGTTTATTTACTTTAAGAGCTCTGGCTGCTCTTCTAGAGGTCCCGAGTTTAATTCCCAGCAACCACACGGCAGCTCACAACCATCTGTAATGGGAATGATGCCTTCCTCTGGTGTACATCCATACATGTAGTCAGAGCACCCTTATACATTAAGTACATAATTAAATACAATGATACAAAAAGAATTCAATTATGGGGGGAAAATCCTTCAACCCCAAAGAATACCTCCTACTGTCACTCCTTCCTGGGAAAATAAAATAGATTGACAAGAAATGACTGTGGTCTGAAGCTCTGGAGCAAGACTCAAGTCCTCTTTATTTAGACAAGAGCTCATGTGAAATAGTGTAAGAAAATAAGGCGGTGATCCCGTTTCCTGAGCCACACAACAGATTCAGCCTTTTCACTTCCATGTCTCATATGAATTTAAGATACAGAAGCAGGCATCCCTCACTGAAGAACTAACTACAGGTAGAAGCTCCCTCTGAGCTTCCTGCCCGCTGTTTTTAGTCAGCTGAGGTAACAGGCAAAGCAGCACCAGTGCATGTCATGTGCAGGAGGCAGCTTTCTCCTGCCTTTGGGGATGAAGAACTGTGCAGAGTATATTGTACATTTTCATTGTAATTAAAATTGTGGCCCTGCTCAGGTCAGAACCATGCTCAGATGTGATAAGAATTAATAGAATTCTTTTGGAGATTGCTTTATTTCTTAAACTGTGTGTTATAACCCATTGATGTATAATGAGATTTATTTAGTGCAATCCTAATTAGGTTACTTTGAAAATGAGAAGTAGTTACTCATAAGGACGTTCTTATGTGTTTTGATTGTTTGAGTTACAGTGTAGGTGTGCATCAGGGAAGCACTTTTGGCCTTCTTGTTCCATTCACTGGGGCTGAGTAGATCAACTGAAGCTTTGTTTCACATAGTTTATACTCGGCCATAAGTATCCACAAACCCTACTGAGAAGGCAAAGCATGCTTGCCTACTGTCCTTTGGAGTTTTTTCCTGAAGTGGACACAAGTGAAAGGCTAACACAGATTTGTGAAGGAATATTTTACTGAAGCAGACACAATTGAAAGGATGTCTGTTAAAGCAAGCATGTGAAAGGGCACGTGATGAAGGATTTTTTGCTAACCACACACATATATTACCCACCTTACATTGTGTAGTTGAGCTCCATTTTTGGGACTCTGTAGAGATGCATCAAAAAACTTCTGGTGGGGTGTTTCAGCTTTTTGCTGCTTTTGCAGACTGGGGCTGATTTGCACAGTGATATCAGCTGAGACAGATTCATGCTGAGGCAAGACCCACAGAGGACACGAGTGCTTAGAGGAATTATAAAAGGACTCTACAGACAGTGACAGAGGCTGAGCTTGGCTTATTTATAGAGCTAACTGTACACTTGTTCTCATGTCTTCACTGATTTTTACTTCACTAAGAGAGACATAGCCGGTGTCTTTTCTGACATTCTTATTGACCCTGATCCCTCCTGCTGTCTTATGCGAGGCTAAGGCCTGGCTTTCTCTATGTGACAGTGCCACCCCTACTGATTCATGTTCACCTTTCCCAAGTCTCTCAAGTTAGACTACTGATACTCCATAAAGTGTTCCCGGTAGATTGAGCTGTCCCTATCGACCTGTGAACTGAAAATGAGATCTCCAGACCACACAGATGAGAGTTACTCCAAAGAATCAAAGTTAGACTGGCCTGTATGTTTGGTCTGAACCCATGTATAAGTGGCACAGAGAGAGGCTTAGGGCTAGAGCCCTTAGGGCTGGGCTAGAGCACTCCTAGAAACCTGATGCTGCACTGGGAGAAGTGGGGCTCTGGGCCTGAATTATTTTATAGCCTTGGCTCAGATGCCCCTCTGGTCCAGTTTTTCACAGAATAATGTGTTTAATCATTCATTTTGGAGACAGGGTCTCTGTGTAGCCCTGGTTGTGCTTGAACTCTGTAGACTAGGGCTGGTCTGTCTGCCTCGTAAGTGCTGGGCTAATGGTATGTGCCACCACACCTGGCTCAGGAGTTTTTAAAAGAAATTATGTGTATAAGTGTTTTGAATATATGTGTATGTACCATGTGTATGTTTGGGTGTCCATGGAGATCAGAAAGAGGGCTTCAGCTTTCTAGAAATGGAGTTACAAACTGTTGTAAGTCACTGTGTGGGTGCTGGGAGCAGAAACCAGGTCCTCTGGAAGAACAGCCAGTGAGTGTTCTTCTCTCTGAACATCATTCCAGCTTCTTTTATCTGGATTTTTTTTCCCAGCAGGTTCTTGCAGACAGTTCAGCTTAAAGGCCAGGAATTGCTCTTTTGTCCTGGGTCCTAACTCAGGGTCTGCTCAGAAGAGCTCAGACCAGGAAGAGTCTATTTCTAGTTATCAGTTATCCTTCATTGTTCACAGGCCCCCTGTTCATTGGCTATGCCCTTAAGAGAGCTGCAAAACCTTACAGTAGGTTTCCTTAGGTCTGTTAAAGCAGGTCCAAAAGCAGAATGGAAAGGCTTGCACATATCCAGGGAAAGCATTCTGAGAATCTTGGTGTCTTTCTTTCCCTACCTTTGGAATCAGTTGGGGGAGCTCCTGTGGCAGGAGTTGTACTGGCAGTGGGCATGTGTATAGTAGGTATTGTGGCCTAGAGACTGGTTACAGATAGAGAGGCCATTCAAATTTATTGCTTGTTGGTTCTTCTGTTGGGAAGTGACTATATTCTGGTAAAAGCAAATTAAATGTATATCCCAGTTCAGCAGTTCTAGGGTTCCATACTCTGTTTCTTCATAGATTTGGAACAAGGTAGCTCCTGTTTTCCTCTTGTGCTTCACCTCCAGTCTTCAGGCTGTGTGATGTGCGTTTTGCCCAGGATATTGGTCTTGAGCCTTGCTCAGGACAGCAGCCTCCACCATTTCCTTTTTGGTTAAAAGTCTAGAAGTTCAGCACCTGTAATAGTGCCCTCAATTCATCTCGTTTCCACAGTCTGCTGACCAGGGTTGACATTGTCTTTTAGGTTAGGATATTTTTTTCAGGGTTTTCCACTTTTATTAACACATACACATGCACAAGAGAGTTCTTTTTTTTTTTTTTTTAAATGGATCTTCAAACCCTATTGTGTTGCATATCAGTTCTGGGCCCACCACTAGCCCCCTCCAGCCTGGGGTTACATTTGAGAGCTTTCAGGAGCTCAGGGTCAGTTACCTCAGTTGGCTGCCACTGGTTTCCAGAGAAATCCATGCCAGGGATGTTTTTGAAAAGGGAGCTGCAGATGTCTGCCACAGATGTCTAACTCCCCTTTTCTCATGGTGCTCACCCTTTGCGATCTCCATTGCTGGAGTTCACCTTTCATTGTGGTGTGCTTGATCCTTGGGAAGCAGTCTAGTAAAAGGAGCATGGTATGAGGGGCTTTGTCTCATTTTGTCTCTTGAGCATATTATGACCTGTGAACTGGGATGTGCTGTGAAACATGGGCTTCAGCAGTAGGCTGGGTGCTAGCGTCTTCCACTGTCTCTAGATAACCACGTTATTTGCCACTTTCTCAGGAAGACTGACAACTCAAAAGCTAGCCCATGCTCAGGTTCCTGTTTGTTTTTGTTGGTTTTTTTTTTTTAAAGGTTTTATTTATTTTATGTGTATGAGTGTACTATCACTGCCTTTGGACACACCGGAAGAGCGCATTGGATCTCATTACAGATGATTGCAAGTCACCATGTGGTTGCTGGGAGTTGAACTCAGGACCTCAGGAAGAACAGTCAGTGCTTTTAACCTCTAAGCCATCTCTCCAGCCCCAGGTTCCTGTTTTTTAAAATAAGACAGCACCAGAGTGCTTAGTAAAGCTGTTCTCCTGTTGTCTCTTTCCCCATGATGCTGAGAGCATTTCTCTCTCTCTAGTTGAGGACTCAGTCACCACCATAGAGAATAGCAGTGTATATAGTCACAGCCAGCCATGGAGAAGGGTAGAGAACATGCCGTGTGCTTGTCACATAAGTACTACTGCAGAATTGGGATTACTGCCCTTGTACAGGAGGACCTTATACAAGGAGACCACGTTACCACCTGAGAGGTCCATGGTGTGGAATAGTCATGGCAAGGAGCCTACTCTCAGAGCAAGGTAGCAGCTGTACCTCAGAGTGAGGTAACAGGCTGCATGGCATCGGCCATCTGCAGAGCTGCCCAGTAAGGCCATAGGAAATCCTCCAGAGACGGCTCAGTTCCCAGATGAAATGCCTGACCAGGCACACTGGCCCTGCTGTGCTGATGGGGCCTGTACCACTGGTTTCTGAATGGCTTCACACCATTTCTCT
The DNA here is from genome assembly GCF_021556685.1 of Rattus norvegicus. Taxonomy (NCBI): domain Eukaryota; kingdom Metazoa; phylum Chordata; class Mammalia; order Rodentia; family Muridae; genus Rattus; species Rattus norvegicus. The sequence goes on from NC_141536.1 coordinate 140,027,960, forward strand.
TGGCTGCTCATGCTACAACTGTACTTTCTTACAGGGATGCTTGAAGATGGGAAGAAATTTGACTCCTCTCGGGACAGAAACAAGCCTTTTAAGTTTACACTAGGCAAGCAGGAGGTGATCCGAGGCTGGGAAGAAGGGGTAGCCCAGGTATGTTCTTTCGTTTCCTAGGATCTGCCTAACACCCCACACGTGACACTCAGGGTTCATTCTTTATTTTAACAAATGTATTACTTTTATCTGTATGTTTACCTACCTATATTGGGTGAGTGTCTCATGCCCTCAGAGGTCAGAAGAGGACATTGGATTCCCTGGAACTAGAAGTAGAGATAGTTGTAAGCTGCCATGTGGGTGTTGGGAACTGAACTTGGGTTCTCTACAAGAGCAGCCGTGGAGAGAGAGCCATCTCTCCAGCTTCATGGGATTTCTTGCATTGTTTAGCACACAAATACACTTTCCTTGCCTTTTCCTGCACAAAACTGCCTGGGGATTACTTTGTTTCCTCAACTTTGACATTCTGTGGCTGAACATGGTCATATCCATATAGCTGAATGCTCTCTGAGAGGTACAGGTGCTATAATTCAGTTAACCAGAACCTTCGTGTAAGCCATTTGAATCTTTCACAGTATTTTGGTAACATAAAAAACACCGTGCGCCTGTCTTGCAGTCTTTGTTTCACATGTATGCAAGTATTACTGAAGGGTAAGTTCTAGAAAATAGACTCAGTTCCAGCCTGTATCGGGCTGTACTCTGAGGCGTCCTCAGGCTGTGCAGGTGCCTTCAATCTCAGGTCATCATGTACGATGGGGTCAGGGCTGGGCTGAAACACAGATGGACAGACACAGGGGATAGGTGAGGCACATGCCCCTTCTCCTTTTGGTTTTTTGGTTTTTCATGACAGGGTTTTTCTGTGTAGCCTTGGTTGTCCTAGAAAGGAACTCACTCTATAGGCCAGGCTACCCTGGAACTCAAGAGATAAGAGGTACACATAAAGACATGCGCCACTCCCACCCGCCTCAGTCTCCATTTCTTGATGCTGGTTTGGTTCTGTTTCCAGGTACAGGATCCTGTCATAGGTGCAGTTTTGAAAGGTTCTCTTGTCATTTAACAGTGTTTTAGCTATGTCTCCATGTTGTATCTTAAAAGCCCACTGGGGTGTCTCATTCTGATTACTAATCCATAGTGTGGATATGTGTATGAAGTCATTGTCCTTTGTGATGGCATAGATAGGTTGTTAGAATATTCTAGAAAGTAGAATTGTTGTGCAATGGAAATAGGTGTTTTGAATTTTCTTAGATCAAGCCAAGGACTTGAGTCAGCTATGGTATTTATAATCTCAGTACTTCAGAGGCTGAAGCAGGGGTACCTTCCAAGAGTTGAGGTCTGCTTTGGCTGCACAGTAAATTCCATGTTATTGAGAGCTACACTGCTATCCTTCTAAAGATATTTTCCCTTAGTTAGTATAATTGTATAAATACTATATATGAAATATATGGTATCTTGTTCCCCAGAAAAATCAGTGGGTTGTGGGTTGGGTTGTTTTGGTTTTTTGTTTGTTTGTTTTTGTTTTGTTTTTTGAGGCTTGAAATACATTTATTGGTTCATGTAACCCTTTAATTCCCAATGAGAAGGACATGCCCTGGGTCTCCACACTTAGGCCTTGGGTGTTCATGGTGTATTAGTCTGCGATTCCTCTGAAACATTCTTTTTTTTTTTTTTTTTTTTTTTAAGTGTCTCACCATAAGACTGTAAGTGTAAGCTGGGTGTGGTGCTCTTTAAAACCTATAATCCTGACCTAACGTGAGGCAAGAATATTATTAAGAGTTTGAGGCTAGACTATGCTACACTGAGCTATAGAGGTCCTGTGCTAAATCTAAATATAGGAAGCATAGAATTGAGGACTCTCCTCAGATTGTAATTTGTGTTTTTTTGTTTTTTTTTATTTAAGCTTTTTATTAAAGTGCTGTTGAGAATGCCACATCGATGGGTTACACTAACCACACATGAAAAGGTTGCATCTGATAAACACTGCTCCCCCTTGTCCTAATTGTACAAATAATACAGTATGAGAACCGTTTGTGTGACACCAATAAGTACTGAAACTTCAAAAAGTCAGGAGGGGTTTTTCATTGCCATTGGGTCCCATCTAAAGTGGCTGCTCCCAACTCCGGAGGTTTTCAGTGTGGGTGCTGCCTGCTGGATGGGCAGCTGCAGTCACTAGATGTCTTGGTCAACACTGTCCTGGCCAAGGACACCTAGTAAGCAGCTCAGCACAGAGATTGGGAATTCATCCAGGTAATTTTAATCCTTGCATGTGTGTTTGTTCTTTCACAGATGAGTGTGGGCCAGAGAGCCAAACTGATAATCTCCCCAGACTATGCCTATGGAGCCACCGGGCACCCAGGCATCATCCCACCACATGCTACTCTTGTTTTTGATGTGGAGCTTCTAAAACTGGAATGACAGAAGTGGCCTCCTCCCTTAGCTCTGCACATGGGTAAGAGTACTTAATGCTGAAGGACTCTAATTACCTTCCTTGCTCCCTTGATAGGTCCAGTGTGTCATGTCCCCACCCCCAACCCCCGTGTTAGTGTCAGTGTCAGTGTAAGAGTTGACCATTCCAAGAACAGGATAGCATGTGTATTAAAGGAGCTTGTGGGAATGGCAGCTGTTAAAACTTTTTATATGTAGCTTATTGAGTTGAAGTCTGTGGAACCACAGGCCAAATAACAACTCTTTCTGGATTGGTTCTGACCTGTGCTTCTAAAAGCTAATAAGAAAAGTACCTTTAGAAGAGCAGCACGTCAGCTTGAGCTGCCTTAGGAAGAACCTTCGCCTAAGGTCAGACAGTTCTAGGAAGAAACTGTAGGAGCCTGAGTTGTTCTTTCTAGTGAAGGAAACTGGGCCTGGTCACATCCATATGGTGGCAAAGAAGAACTGAAGCCTGTTTCCTCTTCTTTCATTCTTAGAACATTAAGCTCAGTATCCTAGTGGCATGGCCTTATTCTTGTGGCTATTAGACTCTCTTCACACATGAATGTCACCCTTAAAACTGACCCAGACTTTCCTGATTGTTCTACCCCTGGAATCCAGAGGCCACAACCAGGGGCTGGGTGAGGATGCTTTTGTTAGAAACCTGAAGCCAATTTGGATTCTAGTGATCACTGTGATAACAGCATGGGGGTGGTAGGGGCAGCCTCCTCCTGTCCTTAGCATGCTAAACTTAATGTTAGGTTAACACAAGACATATGAACCACATGTGGCAAATTGAGCATAAGAAAGTTGCTTGCCTGAAAACCTGGGCAATCCATCTGCTTTCTCCAGCTGTAAGAATTGGCCTGGTCCCAAAAGACCTCAGCTGCTCAGGACAGGACTTGGCATGACAGATAATATTGTGACTGTCCACACAGAGAACAGAGTTGCTGGAACTTACAGATTTTCTGTCCCCAACAGATCTGCCATGGAGGAATCTGGTACCTCCAGATGGGTGCACATGAATCCATGGGAGCTTTTCCTGATGTCCCACCACTCTTTGTATAGACACCTACTAACTGAATGTGTTCCGTCACTCAGCTTTGCTTCGGACACCTCCATGTCCTCTTCCCCCTTCTGTATGTGTGTTGACCTAAACTGTATGCCATAAACCTCAAGTTACTTTGTTTTGGGGTGAAGACTCAGTTTCTGTCTTTGAGATCTAAGTTTCCAATGAAGTATATTATCAAGTGTTAACAGCACAAGCAATGGATTAACTCTAGAATAGGAATTGGTGTTGGGGGTGGGATTTGCAAGAATTTTTATTTTATTTTATTTTTATTTTTTGGATGAAAATTTTATCTATTATATATTAAGACATTCTGCTACTGTGCTGCAAAGCCATAGCAGATTCGAGATGCTGTTGGGGGCTGGATTTTTCTCCAGTGAGGGAAGTCCTGTTAAACCGAAAGCCCTACCCAAACTGAAGTGGGAAGGGAGGGAGAGCCTTTGCTTCTGACAGGCCTTCCACCTAAAACTGACTGCCTTTTAAAGCAGGTCCCTTCACTGCTGTGTTGAACACTACAATATCTGTCCCTGGGTCGGCAGGGACCTCTGAAGCCTTCTTTGTGACCTGGCTTAATTTGTTTTTCATCCTATGGTTTTTCTAATGGATTTTCTGGACTTTTGTAATCTTGTAACTATCACGCTCCACTTACTAAATTCTAGAACTTCGGTGGAAAGTTTAAACTGAAGGTGCTGTTTGTAGACTCACCACCCAGTGGATGCCCAGCCACCACAACAAATCCTTGAGTGTTCTCTAAGAAAATGATGCTGGTCATCACAGCTTCAGCATCTCCCAGGTTTTGATGCTTGGCTCTCTGCTGATCCCAGCTTCCTGGCTTTTCCTCCTTCAGTTCCTTTTCACCCTCTGCTGTCCCGTGTAGTGATTTGGTGAGAGAAAGCTTTTGTCCCCTGCCTCTGCACTACATATGCGGTTCAAGTTTTATTATTGCAATAAAAGTGCTTTATGCTGGCTTTTCTCAGCTCTGTGTCATGAGGTTGCTTGCACATGCCTTGTGCCCCTTTTAGCACATGGTTGGTAGGTGTGTAGTGCTTGTACTTGACAGTGCATCAGTGAGCAGCCTTTTCCCCTCGGCCGTGGTGGGCACGGAGACTGTAGGTGTGACTCAGGAACTGCCTGGAGCTGGGCTGGGGCAGTCATGGTCCTTCTCATATCCCTTAACTGCTCTGCTGCTCTAGACAGGTAGGGAGAAGATCCAATCTGCCTTTAACAGGGAGTCAGCTGCAGTCATGTTCCCATCAGATGTATGAAGGATTGTGAAAGGAGGATGCAGGGATTTAAGTCTTTGCCCCTTATTAGATAGGTATGCAGAGACTGTCTTGTTCTTTTCTTATCCCTACCCCCAGTAATGTTTCTTTTACTGAACGTTAGTTAATGCTGATCACCAGGATCCTCCAAATATCTTGACAAACACCTTGTAAAATTACTCTGGAGCTAGGCACGGTGGTGCACACCTTTAATCCCAACACTCAGGACAGGTAGGTGGGTCTCTCAGGAGGTCCAGGTCAGCCTGTTCTACATATTGAGATTATTGCCTGTTTTGTTTTGTTTTTTAAAATGTTCTCCTTAGTAATTTAAAATACAGAGGTTGTCAAACATTGGAATAATGGTTGATTTTTATTTTTTAACATTGGTGTGGAGGTCAAAGCACACTTTGAAAAAGTTGGTTTTCCTGTTATGTGGGTTCTTGAATGTAGCACCTTCACCAGTTACCCTGCTAGCCTGAATAATGTTTTTTTTAAATACATAAATTATTAAATTATCTTAATTTGGATTTCTGGAGTAATAACCTAGAGTTATACCTTAATTTTCCTCAAAGTTATTTTAACAGATTTATCAAAGTAAGAGTTTTGGTGAGTACCTATTTAAGAACTATTGAAATGTCTGGTTGACACTGCAGTTCCCCTAATGCATATAAGCAAGGAGTGTTTGTTTACATTTTGTCCCTCATGAAGATCACTTCATTCCAGAAAAGTCTCATACTGTTTGCCACACAGATCCTACCATACCCCCAGAGACATTTTTTAAAAAACATTTGTTTTTGTGTGTGAACGTATGCTGCATGTGTGCAGATCGATCTCCTGGAGGCCAAAGAAGGTCTTGGATCGCATAGAACAACAGCCTGGATGCTCTCCCAGAAGATTATAGGTTGATTCCCAGCACCAACATGGTGTCTCATAACTGTCTGTAACTCCGGTTCCAGCCATTCTAGTACCCACTCAGGCTTCCAAGGGAGCCAGGCACCAAGCGGTGGACATACATATGTGCAGATACAAAAACACCCATAAAGTTTTTTTTTTTTTGAATGCACTAAAGTTAAATGCAAAGGCAGCACTCCTGCTTTCTGCACATAATGTGTGATGAGGTCACCCAGGTTGCTTAACTTTCAGGTGTGTGCACCCCAGGTAGCGGGGCTCTGTACCCATTGGAGGCTAGGTTTGCCACAGCAGTGAGCTACATGGCCCACAGCCAAATGACTGTCAGTTTTTGGAAAGGGAAAAATCATGCTGTTGGGGGCATATATCTGCAGATGATATATTGTCAGATATGCTTACTGGTGGGCACTCTGTTTTAACATTTATTTCTAACTCTCCTCAAAAGCAGCATGTGCCTAAGATTTTGGGATGTAAATCCAGTTAATTGCAGAGTGTCTTGTAATTATTATGCCAGTGCATGCTGGGTTGCAGAAGTGATTACAGCCTGACACAGGACAGTGCTGATGTAGGCTCTCAACTTGCAGTGAAGGGAAGGACAGCTGAGTAAATGGCACCACGAAAGCAGCAGAGAGCAGGGAGTGGCCAAAGAAGTGGAGGTTCTCCTGTGGCAATGGAACCAAAGTGAGGGCCCTGGGGCTGGTGTGCTGGGTTAGCTTGGCAGCAGTGAGACCAGCAGGGACTAACCAAAGGGGTATCTGTCACGTCACTGAGTTCCCTAGTGTCTTGTGGGTTTCAGTGTATTCCCACCTCCACTCTACATAGTTTAGATTTCTTTTAAAAGTGAGTTAGAATAGAATTTTCAAAACTTAGCAAAAGTATTGTATCCTAAATATTAATTACATTTCTAAAGAGTTCCGATAGTTTTAAATTGCTCTAAGACTTTCACATTATATTACTGTGGTAACGGCCCAGATAATAATGTGCCCCAGGCTTTTTGGTCTTGTGGTCTCAAGTTTCTAAAACTTTCAAAGGCTGTGAAAGCTGCAAAGCACATAGTAGGACTTCGGTACACTCCATCTAGGCAAACCATGTAACCATTCCAGGTTGAAAGGAATAGATGCCTTGGAGGAATGTCTGGTCAATCTCTGCAGAGTGCTTTGTGCAGGTGTAAGTGCCCACTGGAACTCCAGCCACGATGCCACAGTGTCTAAGTAGTCTACAATCTCAGTGGCAGTTTGTCTGAACTATTATTCTGGGTAGATAATTGTTTGCCCAGAGAACGGAGGTCTGTATTTCCCAGTATTGCTGAGGAAAGGATGCCTTTGTGATTGCTACTTACTTGTGTTTGGCTGGCCTTTCTTATTCTCTGTATCTTGCAGGACCAGCTGTATAACAGGTAAATTTTCATATGGCCTTGCCACAGGTGGTGCGGGGTTTGTTTGTTTGTTTTGTGTTGTTTTTTGTAATTGCCCTGGGGTTCTTGGTCCCTGTGATGGATTACTAGAACATATGTAAACAAACAAACAAGGCATTGTTGTGCTTACCTGTAATCCAGAACTAGGAAGGCAGGTCCTCAAAAAGAGCATCTGAGAACCAAGGCAGTAAGGTGCAAAAAAATACTTGAGCACAACTTCCTGACTCTATAAATAACTGTTCAGAGTACTAGCAGTGACCTCAGTAGCATATGAAGAGGGAGAGGGAGGATATGAGCAGCTGTGTAAAGTATTTGGACTCCAGGGAAGTTGACACTGGACATTGGGTAACATAGTGGCTCACCCATCTGCAACTCCAGTCCCAGGTGCCTCCACAGACACCAGGCACCTACGTGTACATACACGGACAAGATACCCGTACATACTTTTAAAACAATGTAATATTTCTTAAAACTGTGTGAAAGTATAAGGGCCACATGAGGAGTGGGGGTGGGGCTACCCCAGATCCTAATGGCCATGTGTTTGGACAGTCTTCCCTCCCTGGACTTTGTGATCCCTCTGGACTTTTTAGCATCAGAAAGAAATTATACTGAAGTTTCAGTTCTCAGGCATTGATGTGGAAACTCAGAAAGCAGTGATGTCACCTGCCTGATGCCACATCTCAGTCCTGCTGGTCTCAGGAGCTATCTCCCAGAAAGTGGACGACTGGGTCGTGACTAATGCTTACACACTGTCTTAATATTTGTGGAGTGAGGTTGTATCAGATGACTGATATCCCAAGAACATGCCAGCCAGCGGGTGGAGTGCGAGTTATGAAACCAGCATTTCACCAGATCGTATCCCTCACGACTTTATCATCTGAAATGATATCACGTGGAAATAGAGCTCACCAAACATGCAGAAGTCTGATTCCTACAGCTAGGCAACAACCTTAGAAGTACAAAGTGCCAGACTGTTCTCTTTGTATAGTTTGTGATTATAGGAAAAATTGCTAAATGAAGATTAGAGGTGAAGAACTTTGGTCACTTCACTAAGGGGACAGTGTAATGCAAATCTTACAAACAAAAGTTAAGAACTTTTTAAAAGAGAATGTCTGTTTGTTTTCAAACTTAAAAACACTAAGTGTACTTTGTATTTTTCTTTAAAAATCAAGTTGGTGTCATAGAATCTAGGAGAGCCAACAAAAACTACTCTGAATGCAAGCCAGAGCCCAGTGGCCCTGTGCAACAGCGTGAGTGGTTCTGCACGGAAGCACTCCACCCCGCTGTACTCCACCCTCTTCAGGAACCCTGGCCCTGAACGCCATGTTGGAGGGGCTCAGCTCTCAGCAGAGGCATCGAGGTGAACGAGATCTACAGCCTCAGGTCCTCTCCAGGTGGAAGCTCTTAAATCTCTCTGTAATTGGGGGGGGGGGGGGGGTCACAGATCTGCCTAATGTACCAGCTGTAGAAATGGAGAGTTGGTGGCTGGACCTGGTCCCTCCTTTTTCCTAGAATCAGAGGAAAAGGAAAGGAAGCCTCCCCACGGGGAAATGGGAACTGGATACACACACACACATACACTTGCACATACACACACATACATGTACACACACCCATAAAATAGCAAGTAAAAGCATAGGCTCTGGAACCAAACTGCCTGGATTCTAATCTGGCTTTCATTTCTGACCTTGGGCAAGAAATCTAAACTTTGGTCCTCAATTTCTTCATCTGTAAAATTTGACTTGACACTAAGGGTTAAATTGGGGATTCTGAGATAATTCCCCAAATCCAGGGGTTTAGGTCCTAGCATGTACAGTTGAGTGCTCAAAGATGGTGATGGTTCATTTTACTGTTCTCCCACAGAGACCTTGTTCTGATGCCAGTCTGTACAGCCTCACCCCAAGCCCCTCAGGAACCCTGGCTACTGCTCCTGAGGGGACCCGTCCCATCCCTCCAACCTTAATTGTGGCCTATGCCAGCCCAAAATAGGAACACTCAGTCCCTGCCACCTTAGGATTGTAAGCACTGAATTGTGGGTAATTTCCACCAGTCTCATTGCTAGAACAGGAATCAGTGAAACAAGCTTGACAGGCTGGGGCTTAAATGAGATAGATGGTGGGATACAAGGCTCAACCCCAGTTAGAGCACACTCGATTTCTCCCAGAAGAGGAGCTAGACAATACATTATCCCCAGTGTCCTCCCTTGTAGAATTGCAAGTGTCCAAGGCTCTTAAGAGGGTGCGTCTCATTCACCGTGGCTCCATCTTCATGTTTAGTCACACTCTAAGAGCGTTGTGTCACTGGGGTTAGTGCATGAGTTCTGAGGGGATACAACTGTAGGCAGAGCAGTTTGAAAAGTAGGGCCAGCTGCTTCACCCGAGTGAGGAGTACGTTGGCTTCCTCCTTGGGGAGGTCGCAGCAGGTTTGTGTAGATGCCTGTTCTCCCTCTCCCAAGGTCTGATACCAACTTTGTCTGTGTTCTGGGTTCCAGACGCGATGGAATAGCATCTCTGAAACCCTTTTTATATTGTCGGGGTCGCCTAGGGTAGAATGTGACGTTTGGAGTGTTTACTTCCGAGATGGAGACCTCGTCCCTGTGCCCAGCTGCTGACAGCCTTTGAGATACAGTTACTCTACCGCCTTGGAACCTGATGTCAGGAGACTTGCCAGCCCTTGGCAGGCGTGTGCATGTGTGAGAAGTGAGCTTTGTGTTTGTGACCTCGCTGTGGCCTTGCCTACCTGGCCTAGAAAAACTTCAAAAAGCAGGAGAGGGTGGAGAGAAGAAAAAACAAAAAGATGGTGCAGAGAAAGCACAAGGAGCACACATGATCTCCATTTACCGTAGGAACACAGGGCTGTGGAGGTCGTGACTCTTTCATGCTGTGTCCTCAGGACATTGTCTAGGGAGGGCAGGCACAGTTCCAGCGAGGATCAGTTGGCTCAGGCCCTGTGCACACCTGGGCAAGGATGCCTGAGGCTCCGTCCATGCCTCTCTTTGTCTCCCTCTGCAGCCCTGGCTAGCGTGGAACTTTTCTTGCTAAAGGAACCCCAATGTTATCTGGCAGTAGCCAAAAGATGCCACTTCCCAGCCTGTTTTCAAAGCTAAAGCTGCTTAGGACTAGTGGAGTCCTCTAGGTAGAAGGCTGTGGCCCAGCTGCAGGAGGCCAGGGCTGCGAACCACTGCATTCTGCTGTGGCCGTGCTTGACAGTGTGGCCCTTACCAAGTAGGGTGCTTCCCTCAGAGTCATCTGGCAACTGCTTCGAGGAACGTGGAGGCCAGCCTGTAAGTGGCCAGTAAAATGCTCAGCTCGTAGGAATGCCATGGCAGCACCTGGCCCACCATAACCGTCCACAGGGACAGGTGTAGTTGTGGCTCATTAGCCGGGGTTATGAGGCACCTTCAAGATTCCTGAAGTTGGTCAGAAGACAGTGTCTCCTTCCTGTGGAGCAGCCTTTCTTGCTTCTGGCAGTAGAGAATGACACGGTGGTTTTGTGTCTGATTTATTTTCATCTTAAGGTAAAATTTATAATTTGTGTCAGCAAAAAGCATGAAATCTCTAGCTACAGTAACCGGCCACTATTGAATAAACAGCAAACAACATTGCTGTGAAGGTCAAACTTTATAAGCCCCTATCTTCCTCCTGCTGTAGTCAGACAAGTTCCTAGAAAAGCTCTCAAATACTAATAACCTCAAGAAAGAGAAGGCTCGGAGGCCACCATCGGACACACTGCCTCCGCTTGATTACCAAATATCTGAGTTAAAGGTACTGTCTCTTAACAAACTGCAGGGGGCTGGGCTGGCCAGTGAGTGTCAGGAAGCCGGTCACGTGGTGACACGGTCAGGAGGTTAATCTCTTATGTACTAAGTCACATACTTCACTCAAGTGAAAGGTTACTACGTCATGAGCCGCTAGCTGACCAATCCATACAACTAGACCCTTACATGTAATGCCTTCCTGTACTCTTCTAATTCCAGTTGATCTTTCGTTTTCATTTGAAATTCCAATTTTAAGCTAAAAATGTCAGTCTTCAGCTGTCTGTAGATTTTCATGATAAACTCCCCCTCCACGTCTTGAGTTTAAAAGTTAAGGTTTAGAAGCATGTTCAATTAACTTAATTTCTGAAGGGTCTCAAGTTCGCTAAAAGGCTTTTCCAAATAAAAGTGACTTTCAGGCTGGCCATGGGGACACACACCTTTAATCCCAGCACTTGGCTCTCTGAGTTCCATGCTGGCCTAGTCTACATAGTTCCAGGTCATCCAGAGCTGCATAGTGACACCCTGTCTCAGACAAAGAGGGGAAGGGAGGGGAATGGAAAGTGCCTCTCGCATCAATTGTCGATAACTCCTCAGGTAAGGCAGAGCCTTTGGAGCTGCCCCATGATCCGTATTAGAATGCTAACTGGTTTAGATGAGTACAGGTAACCACTGCTGCAGAGAATATAGGTGTGCAGCGGCCACGTCCTATCTAGAGGACAGCATTTCACGGTACCTCTCCTATCCTCCGTGTTTGCTATTTTGAGTCAGAGCAGAGTCTTTTTTCCCTGGCTGGCCTGGAATATATATAGCCCAGGGTCTCCAAACCAAGAAAATCCTACTTTAGTTTCCAAATATATGTACTACCGTGATCCACTTTCGGAATGTTTCCAAATTAGCTTCATATTACACAACTCTGCAGTTTGTGAATAACCTGGTAAGTAGAGAGATGGGCAACCTGATTGAAGGAAACTGTCCGTCTTGCTGTTTGCTACGTCAGAATGATGACAGTTGTCTCCAACGCCAGTGCCTCTGCCTATAGGCACTCAGACGTTTCCCTCCAATATCTCTGCCTGCAGGGAACACATAAAACTCAAGTGGTTTTTTTCAGCCCGTGTCAAAGAAATTTTCTTGTCTGGGTGTCAACCTCACCTTCATTTCTGCTGTATTCTTTTTTGTAGCCCTGGCTGTTCTGGAATTCACTCTAGATCAGTCTGGCCTCAGACTCCGAGAACCACCTGCCTCTGCCTCTCGGGTGCTCCTGGGATTCAAGGTGTGAGCCACCACCTTCCCTGACTGCTGTCCTCGAGACATTTTCCTCCTATACTCTCAGTTGTACATCTCAAAGCCTCTTCTGTTACTGCTCATCTGCTACACCGAGTCTCCCAGGTTGCCATGGTGGCCACAGCTCTCAACACTGACCTGTTCCTCCACTGTCACACAGCCATCCAGCTCTAGACCCATCTTAGTCACAGGGTTGGGACTGTGACAGTGGCCTCCCATTTCCATGTCAGTTTCCCAGGCACTTCACACCACTAATGCATGTAGTGTTGAGGACCAACCTGTGCAACAGGTAGCCATGGGAAACCCAGCTCAGATTTAGAAATCGGTGTGATGTCATAGACCTGGCATTTAGCTCAGATAACCCAACCAAACCTTTTAAGTAACTTAAGTATGTAAGTTTTTAACTGAGGTGGTTTTTTTTCTAGGAGGGATGTGTATTTTTTTTTTAAGTACTTCTTAGGCAGGAAGCTAGGTCCCAGGGTTAAGAAGTTCCCACACTCTTGATCCCAGCACTCAGAAGGCAAAGGCAAGTGGATCTCTGAGTTTAAGGAAAGCCTGGTCTACAGAGGGAGTTCAAGGACAGCCAAAGCTACACAGAGAAACTGTCTTGAAAAACAAACAAGGTCACAGATCTGCACTCTGCCATGGAAGCTTGGGGATGTTACCTTGTAGATAACTTCAGGCAACAGTTGCAGGCTGCAGCCTCTGTGTGAACAGAGGATTCTGGACAAGCTGTGGGGCCCAGAGGGAAGGTCTTGGTGGCTGCTTGCTCAGGCACTGATCTGCCACATTGCTGACAGAGTTTGTAAATGAATGTTTGGTCACCAGCATTTTTTTTTTTTTTGGTTCTTTTTTTTCGGAGCTGGGGACCGAACCCAGGGCCTTGCGCTTCCTAGGTAAGCGCTCTACCACTGAGCTAAATCCCCAGCCCCGGTCACCAGCATTTTAAACCATTAGTTATCCATGCGAGTCTATAGAGAAACAGAAATAGACCCAATCACAGCACTGGTTCCAGTATCAATTGTGAGAACATCCTTTGTAGGTCTAATATGTAGGCCTTGCCTTCAGTTAACCAAGGTTTGAATTTTCAGCCTTTGGGACACGTGAGTAATATGATTCTCAGGGTCAGAGGCAAAAGGCCACACGAACAGGGAGGGGTGTCACCATTCCTGAGATGTCTTCCTTGTGTGGCACCCTGGGCTCTGGGCTCCTCACCAGGCAGGCAGTGTCTCAGGATCTGCTGAGTACAACCCTGCCAGACTCATCATGGGAACTGTACTGTGAGCCTGCCTAGCCAGCATCCCTGAGACCTACCCCACCTTGAGTGGGCACACTGTGCCATTCCTTAGGGGATTTTCTAGCCTGTAACTCCTGGGTCTCTTACTAGACACCATCATCCAATTATATCCATCGGGAATTCTCTTCTTTTTTAAACTTGACTTTCATATGATTAGTGGGTTAAATGTACATTCAAAAGCTTCAAGATAAAAAAGACACAATAGAGCTGGACTTGGTGGCACCACACGTTAACTGTGAGAGGCAAAGGCAGGCAGATCTGTATGTCTTCAAAGTGAGACTGGTCTAAGACAGCCAAGGCTAAGTACAGAGAGCCTGTCTTTAAGAAAAAAAAATGACAAGGGAAATAAAGGAAGAAATCCCGTCCTATCTCAACACAGTTCTTTAGTTCTTCCAGGAGGTTACTGGAAGAAGTAGATTTAAGAAATAAAAACAAAAAACAAAAAACAAACAAACATTTACTGCTTTCTTAGAAAAAAATCATAAGCAAGGCTTATGATTCAAGAGATGGTTCAAAGGGTAATATGCTTGCTATGTATTATGATGACCTTTACACACACACACACACACACACACACACACACACACACGAAAGTTGTGAACAGCAGCACATTTGCACTACAGGTGCAGAGACAGATCCCTGGAGTTTGCTGAACAGTCAGTCCAGCTGGAATGGTGAACACTAGGTTCAATGAGAGACTCTGTTTAAAACTAAGGTGGAGAGGAATAGAGGAAGACTGTCAATCTCTGACATCTACATGCTCACACAGGCAAATGGGAAGACTGTCAATCTCTGACATCTACATGCTCACACAGGCAAATGCACCACACGCACACACACTCCTACAGATTCCATTATTAGAATCTACACAGAAGTACAAACTGAAAAGCTCACCAGGGTCTGGAGGGGTCAGGTAGCATTTGCTTAGGAGTGTAAGGCTTGGTTCCTAGTATCTCGGAAGGAATGACAGAGCAGGCAAGGGGGCAGGGCTCCCTAGGCTTCCTGCAGTGCGCACTTTACTGAAAACAAAACCAGAGGTATGACCTCAATAGTGATTATTCATTGTCTTGTGGTTATATTTCCCCTTGGCACCTTCCTGAAGTGATTTAATAAACGTGTCATCTTCAGTAGATTGGTGACTCCTTTAACCAATGTCAGGCATCTGGGATTTCTAGATTGGTTTTACTAAAAAGAAACACTGTGATGGATCCAGATATTGCATTGAAATACATTTCTAAGAAATATACTAGGTTACAAAATATGGCCACCTTTTAAGACCCAGGACATCTATCTCCATGCTCTCCAGTTAACCGACTTTGCCTACTGGCAGGGTAAGGCCTCCACAGCCTGTGCTGACTTCCTCAGTGGGCCAAGTAGCTCTAGTTTGCACACATCTCTACAACAGCTCGGATCAGCTATACACTTTAGCCCCGCCTCTGAATCTAGACTCATGCGAAGACCTTACGTGGATGATTGCTCTGTTTATTGAGCCACACAGGCTAACCTGGGCCCATCCCAGTCCACGGTGAGTAAGCTGAACAAGGGACAGGCACCACCCTTCCCAGAGCAGGAACTCAACTGGGACACAGGCCACCAGCACACCCCAGGAGGCTGCAGTAGCTGGAGAAGGGCACAGAGTGGGGAGCCAGCAGGTAAGGACAGTCTGTATTGGCTGGGATAAAGGAACTGAACAAGACCTGCTCACAACCAATCTCTTTTCCTCCTTTGTCCTGTCTTCTAGGACTTCTAGGTAGCCTTTTAATTTGCTTCACTCTTGGAATGACATGAGAACAAAGCTTTTCCTTTTCTGATCCCAGGCAGGGTTTGAAGGATGTATGATTTTCTGTACTGTTCTATCTCCTACCCTTGCCTTTAATCTATCCTACATTCATTGGCCAGAAGGCCCTGAAGGCTATGGCTCTCTGATGCTCAGACTTCCCTAGTTTCTCTCACTCAAGAAGGGCCAAAATTCTCACCAAGACCTATGAGCCCTCCAGGATCTGAGCCTCTCCTGTCTTCTCTGGTTTCCTCCTTCAAAGTCCTCTGAACACTGAGGGCATGCTCACCCCAGAGTCTGTGCAGTGGACCTATCTCCCTGGAATGTTCTTGCCCACCCAGTTCTTTAAGCTTTTACTGAAATGTCTCTCTCCTCCACAGCAAGGCTCCCCTAATCCTACTGCCCCCTCAACTCTCCATCCCACTTCATCTCTTTCCACCACTGACACAGCCCACAAAACCTTGGGGCTTTTTAATCCAGCTCTTCACTACAAAGTCCCTACATCAAAGAGTGATTAATTTTGTTCACTTCTTACCATGGCCATCCAAAACAGTACCTGGACTTAGGAGGTGGTCAGAAGTGGGTGAGCAGACAGCTATGGAGTTGCCTATTTATGCTAGGCACTGTGCTAAATGGTCTCCATGTATAACTCATTTAAATGGCCGTCTCATGCCTGGATAACTCTGTGCTGAAAGGAAATGTTATTTTACTGTCATTACAAAATAAATGTCATAGAACCTAGCCCATTCTCACAGTCAGAGGCAGACGGTAGGTTGAGCTGCTCTAAAGCCCTGGCTTCTGCTCTGTCTCCCCTGGACCTTCATTGGGAGAACAGAATCTCCTGAGTCCTGTTCCCTCTGGTACAGTACAGCCCTGGAAGGAGGAGGTACTTGCTTGTGGCTTAGCAACAGCCTCCTCCTCGCCTATTCACCAGATCCCTGGGCTAATTTGGCCTTACAGAAGCTATTACCCCATCACATCAACCCACGCTTCTGTTTTCTGAAGGATAGATGAGTTGTCCACAGGAACAAGTGGGAGTCCCAGAGCTCCAGCAGTTTGGAACAAAGTGTTCTCATTCTTTAAGTTCATAGATGGGGGCTAATGGGCCCCTTTCCAGCCCTGTTGATTCCCCAGGGCCTGACTGCTAACAATAATGAGAAATGTAGAACGCTCTGGGATGGAAATCGAAAGATATTTTGGGAAGGGAAGTTGCTGGGAGCAAGGACTGGATGGGTTCCCTTAAGAGAAGTCAACTACTTGCAGGAACTGAGCAAACTCTTTCGTTGTCACTCTATTTGTACTCCATTAGGGCTGAAGTTTCCCTTCCTACACTTAGTTTTTCGTTAAGAGACTTTCTACAGGTGGTAATTGGAAGAATGTGTATCTAGGTGTCAGGTGACATATCTGGGGAGATGTGTACAAACATCTATTCACCTCAGACAACCAATGACAGACCAACCAAGACAGTGGTTCTCAACCTTCCTAATGCTGTGACTTTTACTACAGTTCCTCGTGTTGTAGTGATGACCCCCCAACCATAATTTTTTTTGTTGCTACTTCATAACTTTAAATTTGCTACTGTTGTGAATCATAATGTAAATATATGCTTTCTGATGGTCTTAGGTGACCCCTATGAAAGGGTCATTCAACCCAAAAGGGGTTGAAACCCACTTGAGAACTGCTGAACCAAAATAAAATAGTCCATGTCAGCTGTGTGACTCAAGCAGTTCACCTAGCATCGGTGATGACTGCGAAAAGCTCTCCAGAAGAACCTTCTCTGCCCTCACAATTGTTCACTGCTTACATAACCCTGGGGAGGGCTCTGTGAACCAGCTTTCTGAGCTCCTCAGAGTCTTCTATGCTCCCTTAGGTTCCTGAGTCTCAAGCCTCCCACTCCCTTCTAGGAGAGAATGTTGTTTCAATTCCGAGGAAATAGCTACTACCTACCTACACACTAGGTTTTCAGGCTTCTCTTCCTTATGTCGTTTTTTTTTTTTTTTTTTTTTTTTCTCCTGTTACTTTATGGAGACACAGGGCGATTCACACCAGCTAGTGAGGATGACAGGGAAAGCAATGGTGGAATTGCAATCTAGGAAATGCAAAAGGCCTGGCTCACAGTAGGTACTTCCTAAATCTGTGTGGAATGAATAATGACTAGTCATTACAAAGATCCTTGGGGGTTGTGTGGGTGTAGGATTTAGGGGCAGGCTTAGAACTGAACAATTCACCACATGAACTGCGGGTGGCATTTAAGGCAGAGGGAACAGCAGTGCCAAGGCGTGAAGGCATAGATTAGCAAGCTGAGTTTTAGAATCGGCAAGCTATTTGAAATGAAGGGAATGCAGTGAGTAAGTGGGGGTAAGGACAGAGGCACGTCCACCAGGGGTCAGTCATGAAATGTTTAAAGTCATGTTGAAGTCTGAGATTAATTCTGATGTAAGAGCTAGATATGATTTCACCAACAGGTAAAGGCAGGGTCTGAGGGTAAATCCCAGATTTCTGGCTCAGTTCATACGTGTATTTGATGGGGCTGCAGTCAAGATTTGGGAAAACTTCAAGGTAGTCTCCTGAAGGTAAAAGATATCCAAAAAGCTGGTGGGATTTATGCCTGTACCTCCCTATCCAGGGATATAACACTACTCTCACTGGCTTAAGCATTCCATCCTTCATGGCCACAGGCGGGTCTTCTCCCTCCTGGAGGTTTCCTTGATTTTTCAGCTTTTCACCTGCATCCCATGGAATCCATTGCCTGAGTCCCTCATAAAGGGCAATTGGGTCTAATTTTCCCTAGGAAGTGATCCCTCAGCCAAGTCCACTTCCTAGGCAGCAGACGCCCCATGGTTCCAGCACTGGTGGTCGGTGCACCCGCATTTTCAACCAGGGCACGTCAAGTACCATGCCAGAATTCTGAGAGCATGACACCAGAAGCAACACCTAAGGACTTGGAGGCGCTTCTAAATCAAAGGGAGAGGATATCTCCTTTTTGGAACGAGCAGAGCAGTGGGGCGGAGTGTCGACTTTGCTCTCTTCTTCCACCCATTGCCGCCTCAGTGCCTAGTAAGCCAAAGGGTCTGACGAGCCGAGACCCACAAGGGGCCCTCGGAAGAACCACAGACCCGAAGTTTCTTTAGGCTTGCATGAGGAGGGAAAACCTGAAGCTGGGCGCAGGGACAGTCTAGAACTCCGGGGGAAGGCTGAGAAGGTGACTCCGCAGCCGTGGGGAATCCTGGGAACACAAGCCCCACCCCGACATCCCGCGCGCGCCCCGCACGCGCAAATAGACTTGTTGCACATGCGTTGTACGCACCACACGCCACTGAGCAGGATTTCTGCGCAGGCGTTAAAGACCACGAGCGGAGACGCAGCTTCCGGCTAAGTTCTGAGCCTTAGGATGGGGAGTGTAGGCGGCTTGGGGGTCGTGGAACCGTATGACACGGGAATGTATCGGGGATGGGTGCTGGACAATTGGTCTCTCCCGGTTACTCAGTGCATGAAGAGTGCAGCGTCTGGGCCCACGTGCTCTCGTTTTTTAAAGGAAAGAAACGGGTTGGGATTCATCTTGAGTTACTGCCCAGGCAAGGATGCCTTGCAGTGAAGACAGGGAAGTTTGCAGTAAAAGAATATGCACCATTTCTTATAAAGACAATGATGAAAGTGTTCCAGGAAGTGGGTCTCTGAGCCGGTTTTCTCTCAAAGGGCAGTTGCGAAACGCATCTGCTCCTTTGCTGTGCTGTTAGAAAAAAAGAATACAGGTGGCCTCTTAGGTTCATATCTGTACAGTGCATACTGGTGGCAAAGCATAATTTGGTAGATGGTAGCTGCTGAGGGTTACTTCAAGGCTAAAAGTCTCCAGGAGGTTGAACATTGTAGGGCAGGCCAGGTGAAGGGGTCTTTTCCTGTATCTGATCTAAAAGGAGGTTAGAATCGTATACTTCCTGCCCATAGGAAATTCTTGTCTTAGGATCCTCATTTCTGCCCCGAAAGGCTAGCCTCAGACAAGGAACTGCAGCTGTTCCAGCAACCAGACAGACAGGCAACAGAATCAGCAAAAGGCTGGTTGGGTACGTGAGTTGTGAGAAAGCAAGTGCAAGCCCATCAAGGAAGGAGTCCTGACCATGCTACCTATATTTTTCAGTACAAATTAGAAGTGGACCTTTTATTTTCAGATTTTTTTTCATGCGTTCATGTCAGATGAGAGGGGCTGAAGTACATGAGTGGGCGGGTTGATTGGTTAGTTTAGGAAAGGAGCTCACACACACACACACACACACACACACACACACACAGAGAGAGAGAGAGAGAGAGAGAGAGAGAGAGAGAGAGAGAGAGAGAGAGAGAGAGATACCTTTCAAGAATAAACTAGGGGAAAGAGCCTCGAGACCACAGGAGCCATGATCATAACTTGACAGGGGAAAGCATTAGGAAGAGATGATGTCTTCTATCAGAGACAACATGAATGGGGTCTTTAAGGACAGGAGAGGTTTCCCTTTAAAACATAGAGAGGAACTTCATTAAAAGAGAGAGTTCCATCATAGACAGAACAGGGAAGAGGGGGTCGTGTCAGAAAAAAATATTTGAACTTTATATCCTTTCAGAGAGTTGCAGGAAGTGCCACAGCACATGATTTAATAGAGGATAGACTATGTAACAGAGAACACAGAGGAGTCAGGTTCTGGCTAGGAGCATAAATCAGGCTGAAGGGTCTGCTCCCATAGAGTGATCATCTTAAAGGGGCAGGTCTATGATCTGACAATTTCTATTTAAGGAACTACCCAAGATTAAGACATAAGGTGCATTTAGTCCTCTGGTGTTTGATTCTACTCCTAAGGAGGGCATGGTCTTGAAATACCAGAATTTTGCTTTACTAGGTGAGAAGTGGAAGGGCCAAATATATTACCTCCGACATATTATTGCATTCTCCTCTATGCATAGCATTTGAGGAGTTCTGCAGCCAATGAGAAGGCCCCCTTGGGACTCCCAGTCTAACAAAACAGCTAGACAAGTAGAATTAACTAGAAGACCCGTGGATCCGTGGGAGTAAGGACATGGGGGAGCACTACAGGGCGCACAAATCAGATCAGGAGTCCTATGAGAAAGTCCTCTTACTTTAGACTTGAGAATTATCAGGCATGAACTAGACAAGGAGCAGAGGTTGTGACTCCGACAGTGTGCTAGACAGGGAGAGCAGTACTCCAAGGCTGAGAGACTGGAGTGAGATTCATTCCATTACCTTAAAGCATCTCCCTGCTGAAAGTAGGGGTTGAGGCAGGACATGGAAAGATGTGGAGCTGGGGAGCAAGGTCAAAACTGCAAACAAAAGAAAAAGCAGGTTTGTTTGGGGGTGGTTGTGCACGTCTTTAATCCCAGCACTTGGGAGGCAGAGGCAGGCAGATCTCTGAGTTCAAGACCAGCCTGGTCTATAGAGTGGGTTCCAGGACAGCCAGGGCTACAAGGAAAAACTCTGTCCCAAAAAACCATGGATGGATGGATGGAGATGGATGGATGGAGAGAGAGAGAGGAAGAGAGAGAGAGAGAGAGAGAGAGAGAGAGAGAGAGAGAGAGAGAGAGAAAATTTGCAAACAGAAATCTGTTGGAACACAACAGCCAAGGCTACAAGGAGAAACTGTCTTGAAAAACTAACCAATCGATTGGGGATTTAGCTCAGTGGTAGAGCACTTGCCTAGCAAGCGCAAGGAAGGCCCTGGGTTCGGTCCCCAGCTCCAAAAAAAAAGAAAAAAAAAAAAAAAGAAAAACTAACCAGTCAATAAATAAACAAAACTTGCAAATTTATTGGAACTCAATTCCGATGAAAGTGGCCTTGGTGAAAGAGGCAATGAAAGAGGTGGAACCATGCACACTGGAGTCTCCAGCTGTTCTGAACCTTCAATTGCCAAAGCTTCTTCCTGTTTTTCAGGAATCTGTTAAATGTAGCACTTTCAACTTTGTATTTAAGCAGCAAATCGGTGTGTATTCCGCAAGGTCAAATACAACTTCTTTACATCTGGTCCTGGGGTCACCAATTCCATTCCAGGGAAGGTTCAGGGAGACCTTGTGGGCCATTTCAGGAAATACGGGCGAGGTTCCACAGGAGCTACTGGTGTGTGTGCTGGTTAGGTTTATGTCAACTCGACAGAAGCTAGAGTCATCTGAAAGGAGGGACCCTCAACTGAGAAAATACCTCTTTAAGATCTGGCTGTAGCCAAGCCTGTAGAGCATTTCCTTAAATTAGTGGTTGTGTGGAGGTCCTTCCCATTGTGCCTGGGACCAATCCTGGTCTGGTGGTTCTGAGTGCTGTAAGAAAGCAGGCTGAGTAAGCCACGAGGAGCAAGCCAGTAAGCAGTGCTCTATGGCTTCTGCATCGGCTCCTGCCTCCAGGTTCCTGTTTGGTTTGAGTTCCTGCCTTAACTTCCTTCAACAGACTGTGATTCAGAATATGTAAGTCATATAAATCCTCTCCTCCCCAAATTGCTTTTGGTCATGGTGTTTCAGGACAGCAACAATAAACCTAACTAAGACAGAAATGGTACCAGGACTGTAGAATGTTGCTTGTGATCTACTTTACCATGCCGTTATGGGAGGGATTGTAGAAGGACTTTGGAACTTTGGCCTGGAAAAGCCATTGAGTGTTCAGAGGTTGGTGAGCTGCAGTGAGGTTGGAAGATTAGAACATAATGCTAAAAGCAGTGAAGATGATGGAGGGTTGACTTGTGAGGTTTCAGAGAGAAGCAAAGACTACCCTAGCTGTTTGATAGATTGAATTAGGAATCGGTGGTTCTGGTAAGCTGGAGCTGAAGACTGCTGTGATTAATTACTGAAGTAAAAACATTATTTTACCACATTTTCTGTATCCATACCTCTGCTGAAGGGCATCTGGGTTCTCTCCAACTTCTGGCTATTATAAATAAGGCTGCTATGAACATAGTGGAGCACGTGTCTTTGTTATATGTTGGAGCATCTTTTGGGTATATGCCCAGGAGTGTTATAGCTGGGTCCTCAGGCAGTTGAATGTCCAATTTTCTGAAGAACCTCCAGACTGATTTCCACAGTGGTTGTACCAGCTTGCAATGCCACCAACGATGGAAGAGTGTTCCTCTTTCTCCACATCCTCGCCAGCATCTGTTGTCACCTGAGTTTTTTATCTTAGCCATTCTCACTGGTGTGAGGTGAAATCTCAGGGTTTGGATTTGCATTTCCCTGATGACTAAGGATGCTGAACATTTCTTTAGGTATTTCTCAGCCATTCGATATTCCTCAGCTGTGAATTCTTTGTTTAGCTCTGTACCCCATTTTTAATAGGGTTATTTGGCTCTCTGCAGTCTAACATCTTGATTTCTTTGTATATTTTGGATATTAGTCCTCTATTGGATGTAGGTTCTTTTCCTAATCTGTTGGTTGCCGTTTGTCCTATTGACAGTATCCTTTGCCTTACAGAAGCTTTGCAGTTTTATGAGGTCCCATTCATCGATTCTTGATCTTAGAGCATAAGCCACTGGTATTCTGTTCAGGAAATTTTCAACAGTGCCCATATGTTCAAGGCTCTTCCCAACTTTTTCTTCTATTAGTTTGAGTGTATCTGGTTTTATGTGGAGGTTCTTGATTCACTTGGACTGAAACTTTGTACAGGGCAAAAAGAATAGATCAATTTGGGTTGGGGATTTAGCTCAGCGGTAGTGCGCTTGCCTAGCGAGCGCAAGGCCCTGGGTTCGGTCCCCAGCTCCAAAAAAAAAAAGAAAAAAAAAAAAGAATGGGTCAATTTGCATTCTTTTACATGTTGACCTCCAGTTGAGCCAGCACCATTTGTGAAAAATGCTATCTTTTTCCCACTGGATGGTTTTAGCTCCTTTGTCAAAGATCAAGTGACCATAGGTGTGTGGGTTCACTTCTGGGTCTTCAATTCTATTCCACTGATCTACCTGCCTGTCTCTATATCTACACAATGGAGTACTACTCAGCTATCAAAAACAACGACTTCATGAAATTCATAGGCAAATGGATGGAACTAGAAAATATCATCCTGAGTGAGGTAACCCAATCAAAAGAGCACACATGGTATGCACTCACTGCTAAGTGTATATTAGCTCAAAAGCTCGAATTACCCAAGATACATTCCACAGACCACATGAAGCTCAAGAAGAAGGATGACCAAAGTGTGGATGCTTCAGTCCTTCTTAAAAGGGGGAACAAAATATTCACAGGAGGGGATATGGAGACAAAGTTTGGAGCACAGACTGAAGGAATGGTCATTCAGAGCCTGGGGATCCAGCCCATATATATACAGCCACCAAAACTAGACAATATTCATGAAATCAAGAAGTGCACGCTGACAGGAGCCTGATACAGCTGTCTCCTGAGAGGCTCTGCCAGAGCCTGACAAATACAGAGGCAAATGCTTGCAGCAAACCATTGACCTGAGAATGGGACCCCTGTTGGAGGAGTCAGAGAAAGGATTGAAGGAGGTGAAGGAGCTGAAGGGGTTTGCAACTCCATAAGAACAACAATACCAACCAACCAGAGCTCCCAGGGACTAAACCGCTACCCAAAGACTACACATGGACAGACCCATGACTCCAGCTGTATATGTAGCAGAGGACAGCCTTGTTGGGCACCAATGGGAAGAGAAGCCCTTGGTCCTGGCAAAGCTGGAGCCCCCAGTGTAGGGGAATGTCAGGGTGGGGAGGCAGGAAGGGGGTGTGGTCAGGGAGGGGGAACACCCTTATAGAAGAAGGGGAGGGAATAGGGGACTTATGGATGGGAAACCGGGAAAGAGAATGACATTTGAAGTGTAAATGAAAAATATAAAAAACAACAACAACAACAACAACAACAATACCAGCCAACTAGAGCTCCCAACCGATGCTAATCATCTATAGCTGAGAGACGGTGATTAAATAGAGAGCAGCATCAGTGAGGAGAAGTCTGGGAATTGTTTCCCGAGAGTCAGCACACTGAAGCTGTGTTCTAGAGGCCGTTAGCGCTGTACCATGTGCTACAGTAGTGTCCCCCAGGTGGTACTGGATTGGAAGGTGTGCAGAGGTCATGGAGAGCCGCTGCGGCCTAGCGAGGTGTGGCAGGCCTGAGTCCCCTGATGAGTGTCTGAGAGAAGCTGTTGGTGAACGTGCAGTCCAGTCATAGAGAAGACCCCAGCATTTTGGAGATGCCACTGTCATGGGATGGTTGCCAAAAATAGCAGCAGCATTGGATCGGAGCTGGCCTGAACCTTGGAAACAAACTGTGTGTGCTCCAGAGGGTGGAGCTGGCTAAGTGACCCAAGTCCCTTGGAGGAGCCCTTAGATTGTGAGTGAATCCCAGAAGCTGGACACTGAGTTATTTAGTGAGCTGAGGTTTGGTTTTCCTTTGATTTGATTGTGACTGTGCCTTAGTTCTTCTCTCATGGAATAAGAGTATTAACTTATTTTGATTTTACAGCAGCTCACAGTCAAGAGATTTTGAACTTTTAATGAGACTTTGGATTTTAGAGAGATTTGGACTATTTTTTAAAAAGGCTGAAGATTTTAAGGGTTTGAATTTCTAAAGACTGGGAGACTTTTAAAAGTTGGACCGTTTTACATTTTGATGCTAATATTACTGTATGCTCTTAGATGAGCAAGAAAGGAAAGGCTATGGCTTACAGCAGTAAATATTAAAAGAATCTCTACCATCCCGCACTAGTGCCAGCTCCGGTGGGCCACATGGCATCTGCAGGGTATTTTCATCTCAATCAGAAAAGTGTCTCAACCACTACGCTCCCAATCTTCATTCCACGCTGCCACCGGCCACTCTCTGAGCCCAGCAGTAGCTGCCCTCTTGCAACTCTTGCTGCAGACTCTGCTCACATTCCCAACATCCGCCCCCTGTGGTTGTAGTCACAACTCCCAGTAACACATTAAAATCAAAACTCCATATGCTTCTAATTTAGCAACCAGATTCATATCTTAAGTTCTCATTCCACAAAACGTCCACCCAATAAATTCACAACCAATTGATAATGATGTAAACTGCCCACCTAGATAAGACAATTTGTCCTATAAAATTCTATCCCTTATGACGGATTCATTTTTTTTTCAGGTATGTATGACACATTCTTTATTTAGAGTATCCACCAATATTGTCTCCTATATTTCCCCCCTTTCTTCCCATGGTCCTTAAGTTAGAGAATTTCTTGGATATGAAATTATTATTTTTGATAAGATCATTTAGAAACAATGATTGGATTTAAAAATTGATTAAACATTCTGCAAGATTAAGCCCTGCATCACTGCCAACATGCTTTGGTTTCCTAGCACGAAAATACTAATGTTTGTTTAATATCCTATGAGAAATAATATTTGTCAAAATCTTATCATTGGTAAAAGTATTTGCACAGGATCCACTACAAAACCTATGAGAAGTATGATAAACAGATTAAACTCACCTGATTATCAGGTGGTAGCACACAAATTCAAATACATTTTTAACTGAAGTAATTCTTTCTATAGAGTTAAGAAAATACACCCAAATATTACCCTTATCTTAAGTGATGTGAATCTATCATCTGAGAATATTTGTCTGATGATGACACTTTATGTTTCATTTAGTAGGACAAAACAGAACAACTGCCACATATAAGTGGTAGTGGATGATTTAAGAAGGTCTAAGGTCATTGTATTTTAATGTTCCCTTCTACCTCCCATTTAATCATATTAGAAGAATTATTCCAAGATCCTATGTTAGTTTTATATTTCACCGTATTAGTTACAAATAGTTTCCACTCATTGTACTTATTTTTTTTAATTTAGAGAATACTTTATTAGTTTTTGTAATCAAACCCACGTATATAAGACCTTACATATTTAATACAGTGTGTTACCCCTGTACAAATGGAAAAAACTTAAGTTCAACATTTCTAGACCAATATGGCTGTTAATTTCTGTACAGTGCCAACTCAACACAGTAAACGGGGATACTTTTTTCGAAAGTTGACAGCACAGGTAAAGTTTCAAAAAATTCAAATTATATATCTGTATATATATATATATTTATATTTATATAAAAAGACCAATAATAGCAGTGTGTTATGCATCAACAGCAGCAACAGCTTTTCCAGGTTCTGCAGTCATCTGAACAAAACTGTAGAGACATCCAGCACACTCCATTAAAAAAAAAAAAAGTAAAAAAACAAAACCCGAGAAAACAGCACAGTTCTGTATTCTTGTGGTACCTGGCACCATTTTTTTTTAAATTAGCTTCTCAATCATCATCTGGAAAGAAAACATTCTGAGCAACATCATTAAAAACAGTTCTGATAAAGCACGGTCACTACTACGTATCATAAAGCAGGTACAAGCTATTTTACATCCACAGAGGTATGATACAGTACTGTCCTACATCTATAATACTAGAGGATACAATTTAAAAGGCATTATTTGAGACTTGATTCTACTTTTCCAGCAGAGGGCCCAAAGGATGGTGTGACACAGCTTTGTAAAGAAACATACTCTAGACAGGATTTCCTTTCACTAGTGGCACACTTCTAAGGATTCATTCTCTCCATGAATGTCAGCTAAAACCGTTATTAAAAAAATGAAATATCCCTAGAACAAAACCGTATAACCACCGGATTCACATGAAGATGACC
Organism: Rattus norvegicus; assembly: GCF_021556685.1. Lineage (NCBI taxonomy): Eukaryota > Metazoa > Chordata > Mammalia > Rodentia > Muridae > Rattus > Rattus norvegicus. The sequence continues at coordinate 140,054,809 of NC_141536.1, forward strand.
TAGTGGAGACAAGCTGGACCTCACCTTACCAACAAGCTATCAAATCTGTTATGTTTAAACAGTGAGACCTCCAAGGAAGGAGATGCCAAGTAGTGCTTCAAAGCTTCGGACCACAATCAAACACAGCATCCTTTTCAACAGAAGCAGAAGCTCATCTGAATATGCTCATGGATGCTGACATCAACATTTAATCATCTCCTCACTCATCCAGGAAGAGGGGGAGATCAGTTACTACTGTACTTTATTGTGTTCAACCAAATCACCATGTTACAAAAATAGCAAGCTGCCATCATAAAAAATAAGGCTCCTCTATCCAGCACCATATAGCATCATTTTACTTTCAAGCCTAGAAATTGCACACTTGTATATAAACCAATCGAAGATGAGGATTGAGAGTTCATCTTGGTGGATTTTTCCTTTGATGAATATGAAGTGTCCTTCCTTATCTTTTTTGATGACTTTTAATTGAAAATTGATTTTATTTGATATTAGAATGGCTACTCCAGCTTGCTTCTTCTGACCATTTGCTTGGAAAGTTGTTTTCCAGCCTTTCACTCTGAGGTAGTGTCTGTCTTTGTCTCTGAGGTGTGTTTCCTGTAGGCAGCAGAATGCAGGGTCCTCATTGCGTATCCAGTTTGTTAATCTATGTCTTTTTATTGGGGAGTTGAGGCCATTGATGTTGAGAGATATTAAGGAATAGTGATTATTGCTTCCTGTTATATTTATATTTGGATGTGAGGTTACGTTTGTGTGCTTTCATTCTCTTTGTTTTGTTGCCAAGACGATTAGTTTCTTGCTTCTTCTAGAGTATAGCTTGCCTCCTTATGTTGGGCTTTACCCTTTATTATCCTTTGTAGTGCTGGATTTGTAGAAAGATATTGTGTAAATTTGGTTTTGTCATGGATTATCTTGGTTTCTCCATCTATGTTAATTGAGAGTTTTGCAGGATACAGTAACCTGGGCTGGCATTTGTGTTCTCTTAGGGTCTGTATGACATCTGTCCAGGATCTTCTGGCCTTCATAGTTTCTGGCGAAAAGTCTGGTGTGATTCTGATAGGTCTGCCTTTATATGTTACTTGACCTTTTTCCCTTACTGCTTTTAATATTCTTTCTTTATTTTGTGCGTTTGGTGTTTTGACAATTATGAGACGGGAGGTGTTTCTTTTCTGGTCCAATCTATTTGGAGTTCTGTAGGCTTCTTGTATGCCTATGGGTATCTCTTTTTTTTAGGTTAGGGAAGTTTTCTTCTATGATTTTGTTGAAGATATTTACTGGTCCTTTGAGCTGGGAGTCTTCACTCTCTTCTATACCTATTATCCTTAGGTTTGATCTTCTCATTGAGTCCTGGATTTCCTGTATGTTTTGGACCAGTAGCTTTTTCCGCTTTACATTATCTTTGACAGTTGAGTCAATGATTTCTATGGAATCTTCTGCTCCCGAGATTCTCTCTTCCATCTCTTGTATTCTGTTGGTGAAGCTTGTATCTACAGCTCCTTGTCTTTTCTTTTGATTTTCTATGTCCAGGGTTGTTTCCATGTGTTCTTTCTTGATTGCTTCTATTTCCATTTTTAATTCCTTCAACTGTTTGATTGTGTTTTCCTGGAATTCTTTCAGGGATTTTTGCGATTCCTCTCTGTAGGCTTCTACTTGTTCTCTAAGGGAGTTCTTTATGTCTTTCTTGAAGTCCTCCAGCATCATGATCAAATATGATTTTGAAACTAGATCTTGCTTTTCTGGTGTGTTTGGATATTCCGTGTTTGCTTTGGTGGGAGAATTGGGTTCCGATGATACCATGTAGTCTTGGTTTCTGTTGCTTGGGTTCCTGCGCTTGCCTCTTGCCATCAGATTATCTCTAGTGTTACTTTGTTCTGCTATTTCTGACCGTGGCTAGACTGTCCTATAAGCCTGTGTGTCAGGAGAGCTGTAGACCTGTTTTCCTGTTTTCTTTCAGCCAGTTATGGGGACAGAGTGTTCTGCTTTCGGGCGTGTAGTTTTTCCTCTCTACAGGTAGGTCTTCAGCTGTTCCTGTGGGCCTGTGTCTTGAGTTCACCAGGCAGGTTTCTTGCAGGGGAAAAGTTGGTCCTACCTGTGGTTCCAAGGCTCAAGTTTGCTCATGGGGTACTGCCTAAGTCCTCTCCGCGGCGGCAGCAACTGGGAAGATCTGCGCCGCTCTTTCCGGGAGCCTCCGTGCACCAGGGTTCCAGATGACGTTTGGTGTTTTCCTCTGGCGTCTGGATGTGCACAGAGTGCAGTCTCTTCTGGTTTCCCAGGCGTGTCTGCCTCTCTGAAGGTTTAGCTCTCCCTCCCACGGGATTTGGGTGCAGAGAACTGTTTATCCGGTCTGTTTCCTTCAGGTTCCGGCGGTGTCTCAGGCGCAGGGATCCTGCCGCTCCTGGGCCCTCCCCTACGGGAACCCAGAGGCCTTATACAGTTGCCTCTTGGGCCAGGGATGTGGGCAGGGGTGGGCAGTGTTGGTGGTCTCCTCCGCTCTGCAGCCTCAGGAGTGCCCACCTGATCAGGCGGTGAGGTCTCTCTCCCACGGGGTTTGGGAGCAGAGAGCTGCTGCGGGCCGGGATCCGCGGGTGTGCTTATGACGGATTCATAACTACCTGTGGCCCTTAAAGGGTCGTCCTTCTCCTTCATCTTGGTTCTTCTCCCCCTTTTCCCCTCTCTTCTGCCTTACAAAAACTCTGTCCCCGCCTTACTTTTTCAATGCCCAATCACAGGCCTTGCCTTATCTTATGCCTGCCCTCAGCTGCATATAGACATCAACTTCAATGGCTCAACGGTGTTGTTGTTTGTATGTCAGGTTGGCAAGGAGTCAATTGTGCTGGTTAGTTCTTATGTCAATTTGAGGTCATCTGAAAGGAGGGAACCTTCCATTTTTTGGGGAAAAAAAAAATGCTGTCATGAGATCCAGCTCCAGGCAAGCCTGTAGAGCATTTTCTTAGTCATTCATATGGGCGGGCCCATCTCATTGTGGACGTTAACCACTCTGGACTGGTGTCCTGGGCTCTCCAAGGATGCAGACTGAGGCAAGCCACAAAGAGCAAGCCAGTAAGTAGCACGCCTCCATGACCTCTGCATCAGCTCCTCTCTCCAAGAGACAGAGGCCTTTAAGCAAAACCACAACATCCTACCTTCATGCTTAAAAGGCCTGGTGGGTACTGTCTGAAGAGCAGAGAAAGAGGTCATGGCCTGTTTAGGAGTGCTGTGTCAGTAATGATGGGCAGACAGGTCTGTGTGGCACGGATATGGGTGGGAGGGGACTTGGTGATACACAAGAGGGATGGTGGGGATGGGAGTTAAGGAGAACTTGGGTTTGGCAGCAGGTACAGAGGGAGAAATGACTCATGAGAATGCCGTAGGTGCCTGTAGGTCATGCAGGGTCACTGGGCTGGGTTCACATCGTCATGGCACAGCCTAATCCATTCCCTATGCCACCTCCTAGCATTCCTATTACATGTGGGCAAGAAGGACATACCTTAACCATTAGTAGAGGTAGTGAGCAGGGAAGGCACAGGATAACTGAAGAGTTCGAAGTGGGTGTATAGCTCAGAGTCCATTCTGGGGTCAGGGCCCAGGGTAACAGGGCAGTGACCTCTACTCTGTGACGTAGGCCCAGCAAGAGGGAGGTGACAGGCAGGGTGGAGTTGCCTCCTAGCAAAGGGCAATAGGTATGACTGGGTGAGGTAAAGGGAAGAACCTAGAAGGGCATACTTCCCCCGGGCATTTGACCTGGGGAGGAAATGGCATGTTTTTAAGAGGCGATAGTTGGGCCACACTGATGAGTGCCTTGCTTAGGTCTGCAGAATCTCATGCAGGATGATGAAGTGTGGGTGTGTGCAGTGCCCCTTCACCCTCAGTACGTCCTCCCCGTGGAACAGTGTTGTATTACGTGGCCAGTTTATGTGTTCATAGGAGGGAGGACTGTGGTGCTGGCGTAGAACCCAGGGCCTCCAGAGCGCTATGCAACAGCTCTGCCACTCGGCTCTTAACATTCGGAGTAAGAAAGGATTTTTGATGCCACAGGAACCTGCAGATGAGAGACTTTGAATTTTTAAAGATATTTTGGATTTTAAGGAGACCTTGGCTTTTTTAAAAAAGATTTATTTATTTTATATATGTGAGTACACTGTCACTGTCTTCAGACACACAAGAAGAGGCATCAGATCCCATTACAGGTGGTTGTGAGCTGTGATAAAGTTTTGGTTGGGAATTGAACTCAGGACCTCTGGAAGAGCAGTCAGTGCTCTTAACCACTGAGCCATCTCTCCAGTCCAAAGACCTTGGGTTTTTAAAGAGACTGAAGACTTAAAATGTTTGAATTTGTAAGGGTAGATTGTAGTATTAATATGAGATCTTGAGGACACCAAGAGAAGAAAAGTTATGGGGTTGGGGATTTAGCTCAGTGGTAGAGCATTTGCCTAGCAAGTGCAAGGCCCTGGGTTCAGTCCCCAGCTCCAGAAAAAAAAGAAAAAGAAAAAAAGAAAAAACAAAAGAAAGGTTATACTTCCTAAGTGATGTGCTTATCAAGTTAACAAAGGGTCAATTGCACCAACTACTTTTTGTGTCAACTTGACACAAGCTAGAGTCAGAGGACAGGACCTCCGTTGAGAAAATGCCTGTTACAGGCAGGCCTGTAGGACACATTCTCAGTGGGTGGTGTTACCCTAGGATGGTCATTCTGGTTCTACAAGAAAGCAGGCTGAGGAAGCCATGAAGAGCAAGTCAAAAAGTGGCCTCTGCATCAGCTCCTGCCTCCAGGTTCATTCCACAACTGCTTTCGGTGATGGCAGTTACAGGGAAGTGTGAGAGAAACCACGCTTTTCTCCCCAGGTTGCCTTGGTCATGGTGTTTCACCACAGTAATAGTAATCCTCTGCCAGGAGGAAGACTCTGGAGCTGAAATAGACAGGAGGGAAAGAAGAGGTTTTCTAGAGTCTCCCACCTTTCTGTTTAAGTGCTAAGTTCCAACTTGCCTGTGGTTGTGGGTGATGCTGTCTGCCAATCTGGATGGGGACACCTTACTAGTTCATCTGACTTTTTACACGTGGCAGGAAAAATGAGGCCCTTGACCCTGTCTTTTCTTCTAGGTACATCCTGGATGGTCCATTAGATTTGGTTTCTAAGGTCCAGGATTAGTCAAATATGGAATCTTATGGGTGGCGATTATGAGCTGGAGAAACAAACTGGTTGGTGTAAATTCTCATCTTTAAGATGGGATAGTAACTCCTGGTGATGGTCTCAGTGTGTTGTGGGACCCAGGTGGCAGCAGTCCTGCCTTTTTTTCAGGAGGACAGGAGCTGCATTCTAACAATTGATCACCTTCTGCATTCTGCAGTGTGCTTCAGGAGGCAATATGTCTGTCCTGTACCCATCTCTGGAGGATCTGAAGGTGGGCCAAGTCATCCAGGTAAGGAACCAGGCTCCATTTGACGGTGATCTTGGGGATCAACACTAATAACTAAGGCTTATCTTGGAGGAGTCTGGGTACTGGGAGCCCTTGGGAATTCCAGGGAAGCCCAGGGGCCCAGTGCTGATGGATAAAGTCCAGGAGTCAAGGCCCAGGGAGTGGGAGCAGACATGGGAAGGCAAAGCAGCCGCAGTGAGGTGGGTTCTGGCACTTCTCTCATCCTCTGAAGGAACAGCTCAGGCTCCAGCTTCCTCAGGAAAGCCAGGCCTGGGTTCAGAACACTCAGTTCTAGCAGCCTCTTCCTCCTCCACCCCACCCCCTCTATGTTCCCAGAAGCCTTTGGAAATTTCAGCCTTTCTCCCTGGTTGGGAGTTGACCTTCATGCTTTGGCTGCCAGGGATAGAAAATAGTTGGTCACAGGCACCAGAGGATGTTCTGCCAGAAAGATGCATGTCCAAAGAGACCACACTAAGGAGAGATTCATTTATTTTTATAAATGCATGTTTTCTCTGCATGCATGTATATGCATGTCCAGTGCTCCAGAAGCCAGAAGAGGGCTTAAGATCCTCTGAAACGCCAGCTGTAGATGGTTGTCAGTTGCGATGTGGGTGCTGGGAACTGAACTTAGATCCACTGCAAGAGCAGCAAGTGCTCTTGACCACTGAGCCATCTCCCTGGCCCCTGAGAGGCCACATTACAAAAAATACAGTTTTGGTTTTTAATTAACACTTTGTGGCTATACATAATCATGGGGGTACATGTGACATTTCAACCTGTGTGCACACTGTACTGGTCAGATCAGGGCGGCTGACACATCCGTCATTTCAGATTTATATCAGTTCTTTGGGTTGGAACACTCAAACTCCTCTCAACTAGCTGTTTTGAAACATTAGTGGTTGCTGACTGTAAGCTACAGTTACCCTACGTGCTATAGCACATCCGTTTAGCTCTGAGAGCACGCTCCAAGTGAAGGAGCACATGCAGTCTTTTGGTGTATATATGTAGAGGCTACATTTACAGTCTGGAGCCTTGAGGGTTCCAGGATACACCGCCACCACAAGTCTAGAATCATACTCAATGCTCAGAGTCCCTGCCACAGAGAGTCCCAGGCTCCAAGAGTTCCTGGGATCCAAGCCACAGGTGAGCAAGACTTCATGTTCTTTTTTTCAGGCCCAGGCCAGAGCCTCACCCATGATGCCCACTGTGATGCCCACTCTGCCAGCTTCGATGGCCTCTGCACCCCCACTCTCAGGTGAGTGAACCTGACCCCAGTGTTCATACAATGACAGCCTCAACACTATCACACACCCCTGCAATGCTGGACCTGTCACTCAGGCGTAGAAGGGAACTTTTGAGCTCCTGGTCCCAGGGCTGGGCAGGCCCACTTCTGGGTGTGTGAACTATGCTGACTCTGAGGCTATGGCCCAGTATTCTGACCACTTCTCAATGCCTGCTTCTCACCTGTCTCTTTAGTGGGGGCTCACATACAATTAACCTTCACCCTTTGAGAAAACCCTGGGGAAACTGACCTACTGAGGCAGAAATGGTCTGATCTGGTGCCGGCATGGATGGTCAGGCCATTTTGGGGAGACCAGATGTTTGAGATAGCCCATAAAGAAACTCAAAGCAATCGTGAGTCAGTTCTGTGAGAGAAGCTTAAATTAGGGCCTCTTGTTCCTCTTGTCAGAACTCTGCTGTCTCCTTGAGCTGCCCCTGTCATGGCCCTAGTGGTCTTTGCACCTGCTGTGGCTTTGTGTTAATTTTCCAATGGGTGTCAAAGCAGCTGAGGTGAGCACCTCAGCAGCATAGGGGGGTCTCAGTGTCTGAGGCTGCTCCTAGACAAAGGTGCTTCAAGTCTTCAGCAGAGCTGGCTCATGCCATTGGCAAGCATCCCTGGGACACATGACATAATCAGGCGATCAGGGTAATCTTTCCTAGTTTCACAGAAAAAGAGTGGCCCTGGGCCAGCCAAGGTGGCTCTGCATAAGCCCAAGTGATACCTTGTCTCTTCCTTCCCATCAGAGCTGTATCCAAACCTAGCAGAACTGGAAAGTTATATGGGACTGTCCCTCTCTAGCCAAGAAGTTCAGAAGAATCTGTCTCAGATTCCAGATGGTGACAATGTAGGTATTTGTCTTCTGCCTTATGTGGCCACTAAATTTCCTACCTTCTGGTCTTGCTATTTTAAAAGGTGTGTGTGTGTGTGTGTGTGTGTGTGTGTGTGTGTGTGTGTGTGTGTGTGTGTATGTCAACCCAGACATTCTTTCTACCATTAATTAGGACCCAGATGTACTTGTTCTAAATTATGATTGCTACTTTTTTTTTTTTTAAAGACTGTGTCTCACTATGTAGCCTTGGCTAACCTGGAACTGGCTATGGAGACCCAAACGGCTTCAAAGTCATAGAAATCTGCCTGCTTCTGCCTTCCAAGTGCTGAAATTAAACACCCCCACCTTGGTGGCCTTTGAAAAAGATTTGTTTTATTTTTATGTATATGATTGCCTGTATGTATGTGTACTACATGTGTGATTGGTACCCAAGGAAGCCAGACGAGGATGTCAGATCGCTTGATCTAGAGTTACAGAAGGTTGTGAGCCACCATGTGGGTGCTGGGTCCTTTGCAAGAGCACCAGATGGTCTTCACTGCTAAGCAGCCTCTCTCCAGCCCTACACTTGGCAATTTTTATCACTGTAATTACTTTCCATGTTTAAAGTGTTTTTGTTTTTAAGTAGAGGGTCCTAGGAGGTTGCAAAGACAAACTGTCTATTTCATCAAGTGTAGCTTTCACATCCGCAGTACAGTAGCAAGACTAACAACTTACACTAGTAGAGTGTGTGTCTATAGCTCTGTCAGCTTACCCCTGTTCAAATGAAGACAGTCACTCACCCATCTAAAGACAGGACCGTCCCTCCTCAGAAAGCGCTCCTCCTATCCTATCCACCTTCGTGGTCACACCTACATCCTCCCTAGCCCCTGGCAACTTCTCTCTCTCTCTCTCTCTCTCTCTCTCTCTCTCTCCCTCTCTTTAAAGATTTTATTTATTATATATAAGTACACTGTTGCTGTCTTCATACACATCAGAAGAGGGCATCAGATCTCATTACAGATGGTTGTGAGCCACCATGTGGTTGCTGGGATTTGAACTCAGGACCTCTGGAAGAGCAGTCAGTGCTCTCAACCGCTGAGCCATCTCTCCAGCCCAATTTCTCTTTTTTCATTCCTTCCTCTTCCTCTTCCCCCTCCCTTCCCCCCTTTGGCAGTACTCAGAAACTCACGGATGTTGGGCAACTGTTCTACCACTGTGCCACACTCCTAGCCTTGTTCTCCCAACTTTGTTTTTCTGTCTGAATAATTTTATCATTTCTGAATGTTATCTAAGCATACATCAGAAACGATGACTCTTAGGGGATGTCGTATGCTTGTGTTATGTCATGTATCTGTGGTATATGTGCATGTGGGTGTAGGCTAGGATGTTGTATACATGTTGTTGTATGTATGTGTTATGTTGTGCGTTATGTTGTGGGTCTGTGGTGGGTCTGTGTTATATGCGCATGTGGGTATAGACTAGGATGTTGTATACGTGTTGTTGTATGTATGTGTTATGTTGTGGGTTATGTTGTGGGTCTGTGGTGGGTCTGTGTTATATGTGCATGTGGGTGTAGATTAGGATGTTGTATATGTGTTGTTGTATACATGTGTTATGTTGTAGGTCTGTGTTATATGTCCATGTGGGTGTAGACTAGGGTCGATGTCTTGTTCTGTCTCTTCTCATCTTTATTTTTTGAGACAGGGTCTCTCGTTGGGCCTGAAGCTCATTGATTCATCCAGGCTGAGTACTGAATGGCAGGGATCTGCCTGTCTGTCTCCCCAGTTCCCCAGCTTTTTATGTGGGTTCTAAGACTCTGAATTCAGGTCCCCATGCACACATAATTGGCACTCCTTTTTTTTTCTTACTCCTTTTTACAGTTTCTTAGTCTTATATACGAAGGCATTTATGACATAGCAGGCTGGAATACAGTCATCACACAATGTGGTAAATGAGTGTTCACAGGCAGCTGCTCTCAGGCTATCTTCTGGAGGGGCTGTCTGTGCATTCCCCTCCCCTGCCAGTGGTGCCAAATATACCCAGTGCCTTGACATCCTCCCCAGCACTTGGCATCATCACGAGTTATGACAGGTCTTCACCTGCATTCTCCTAATGGTTAGTGATATGGAATATCTGATTATGTCCCCACTGCATGAGACAAGGTCTGGCCAGGCTGTTCTTGAACTTCTGACCCTCCTGCTTCCAGCTCTCAAGTGCTGGGGCTCTGGGTGTGAACCACACCTGGTTTGTGTGGTGTTGGGGATTAAACCTTGTACACTCTCCAGGCCGAGCCAAATCACCAGCCCCATTTCATGCATTTTAATTGGACTTTTAAAGGTTGGCTTTAGGGGTTATGTTTTATAATCTGGGGTCCTTGTCAGATACATGAGTTGTAAATACCACACCGAGTCTTAGGTTTAGCTCGTTATCTCCTTGACAGAGGCGGGGAAAACCTTTTAATTTTAATGAGGTCAAGGTTTTTTTTCCCCATACTTCTTTTGAGTTTGCTTTATAAAGAAAATTTCCCTAAGCCCTGAGTCCTAAAGATTTTCTCTTTTACATTGTGCTGAAATTACTACGGTTTTGTTTACATTTAACTTTATAATTGAATTTGAGTAGATTTTTGGGGAAAGTGTGCAGTTTATGTCATGGTTCCTATTTTTGCCCCTGCCTGTCCGTTGCTGTAGTAGATCTTGTTGAGATAGTCCCCTACCCCCAACTGACCTCGACCTCTGCCACAGAGCACCCATGCTCCCCTCAGTAAGGATCTCTCTGGATTTCCCAGATAGCTGTTGACTGAGGTATCTAGAATCCGAAGCCTTGGATACTGTGACAAGAGACATCCTGGTGTGTTTGTGTGGTTTCTCACATTTTGTCTTTTGTCTGAGTAAATGTCATTACTCACATCCCTTTGTCTTTCTACCTAAAGCTAGGGGACCTTACCTGTATCCAAAACAGCCCGCAGAGCCTTCATAGAAACGTCCTTTGTGTCCGAGGCTTTGCTAGCTCTTCCTGTGTGCATAACCAGGAAACAATGTTTACTTAGGTCTGAAACGTTTCTGCATCCTAGATTTTTGTCACCTTCGGTATATAGTCTCTACATATGTCTCGTTAGATTCACACATATCTCATTTTTTTTTTCTGCCTTTTGGGGGGAGGTTGGTCAGGGTGTAGATAAATAGTTGAGTCCGTGGCTCAGGCTGACTTTTGACTCCTGAGTTTGAGTGAACCTCTTGCCTCAGCCTCATTGGTAGTTAAGACTACAGGTGTGGGGGTTGGGGATTTAGCTCAGTGGTAGAGCGCTTGCCTAGCAAGCGCAAGGCCCTGGGTTCGGTCCCCAGCTCTGGAAAAAAAAAAAGAAAAAAAAAAAAAGAAAAAAAAAAAAAGAAAAGAAGACTACAGGTGTGAGGTCCCCATCCCAGCACAGTTGATTTTCGTATGCTGACAATGAATTCTAGACCTTGAGGAATGTTTGTATTTCACTTATAGTTAGGAGTTTTAGATTTCTGCAGACATTCTAGTGGACGATCATGGCGTCAACAGGAGCGATTGTATCTTTCCATCCTGTGTGATCTTTTCTGTTTTCTTGCCTCATTGCACTGGCCAGATTGTCCAGTCCAGTGTCTGGTGAGACTGGGCAGCTTTTGGATATCCATAGGAGGGGACTTTTGTTCATTTTAAGTTTTGAATCAGATTATTTTGTCCAAGACAAAGTCAAAACTAGCCCTGTCATCCACCTTTGACAGCTCACTATTTACTGTGAAAATGGCTTTTTTTTAAAAAGTGAAATCTAAGTGCGTCTTTTCTTGATATTAATTTCCCTTGGAAAATACAGTGACCCCTCCCTGAACCCAGCTTCCTCTCTCCCTCCTCTCATGTTTAGGGGTGTGGATTTTGATGCTCTCTACAAGTTTCATCGAGCTCCATTTTCTCTCAGCCTCTGCCAAGTGTGTAAGAGGGGAACTCAGGGAGTTTCAGTCCACTTTACTCATCCCTACCTAGAACTCAGTGACCCTCAAGGCATGGGCCCTAGTGCTTGGATGACCCCCACTCCCACTACTGTGCCTGCAGATGGTGGTCACTAGCCCTGGACCTGGCCAGGTGACAGCGCCAGTATCTGGGAACGACCTAGGTGTCCTGCGTGCAGAGATCAAGCCTGGTGTGCGAGAGATCCACCTGTGCAAGGATGAGCGGGGCAAGACTGGACTGCGTCTGCAGGCTGTTGACAAGGTAAGCAATGTCTGGAGTGGAGTCCCTGCAGGAGACTGTGCTCCTCTGGTGCTAGATAGCCCTGTCACAGCCCCAGGAATACAAGTTCCCCTTTGGGACAGCCACCCAGCAGCCTGAGATGGCATTAGTATGTAGGGGCCTCCTCTTCCAGGACTCAGAGAGCCTCTGTTCACAGCAAAGAAGATTCTGAAAAGGCGTCTTAATATCTGAGGCCTCGAGATTGTGCCTTGTTGCTGCAGGGATCAGTCCCATACAAGACTCCTGCCACTCAAGAGTCCCCTATCCTCACCCCCTTTTCCTGTGCCCTAATTCCTGTGGGTCTGGCTTCCTGATGACTGTAGAGAAAAGCAGCCAGACATCTTTAGGGAGAATTGATCATGGTGCTGAAATTGTGATTCAGCTTACTCTGTGTGGTCTGCTGTGTTTCCTCTTCCAGGAAAATAGGGGTAACCTGTGTATCCCTTACAGATCTTGGGTTCCACTACACTATAAGCTCACAGGATATGGGGAAAGAAGATCATAGAGGAGGGTGGCTGACTCTGGGTCCTGCCTTCCAGGGGCTCTTTGTGCAGCTGGTCCAGGCCAACACCCCAGCATCCCTTGTGGGATTGCGCTTTGGGGACCAGATCCTGCAGATCGATGGCTGTGACTGTGCTGGGTGGAGCACACACAAAGCTCAGAAAGCATTGAAGAAGGCATCAGCAGAGAAGATCGTCATGGTTGTACGGGACAGGTCAGTGTCCAGTCCCCAGCATCCTCCCTGCCTGGCCCAGCCACACCCGAACACCCAGCTTACTGTCACTCTTTACCAGGCCGTTCCAGCGGACTGTCACCATGCACAAAGACAGCTCAGGTCAAGTTGGCTTCTTCATCAAAAAGGGGAAGATTGTCTCTGTGGTCAAGGGAAGCTCTGCAGCCCGCAATGGACTTCTAACGAACCACTACGTGTGTGAGGTGAACGGACAGAACGTCATTGGGCTAAAGGTAGGCGGTGGTGTACCTCTGTCAGGTGTTCATTTCTGTCAGGAAATGTTGGCACCGTTGAGATGATGAGGGTGGGACAGCTCCTGTCTGCATAATCTGTGAAACCTGCCGGAGCCTCAACTTCCCCATCCTAAGCTTGATGCAGGCTTCAGTATGACTTCATGTGTGCAGCTCTGAGCAATGTTAATCAGAATGAGTAGATGCCTAGTAAGAATTTGTTCTAGGTTGGGGATTTAGCTCAGTGGTAGAGCGCTTGCCTAGGAAGCGCAAGGCCCTGGGTTCAATCCCCAGCTCCGAAAAAAAAGAACCAAAAAAAAAAAAAAAAAGAATTTGTTCTGGCTGCTGGCCACAAAGACATCACCACTACCACCTCCTCCTCTTCTTCCTCTTCCTCCTCCTCCTCTTCTTCCTCTTCCTCTTCTTCTTCCTCCTCTTCCTCCTCCTCCTCCTCTTCCTCTTCATCCTCTTCTTCCTCCTTCTCCTCCTCTTCATCCTCCTCCTCCTCTTCCCCCTCTTCCTCCTTCTCCTTCCTCTTCCTCCTCTTCCTCCTCCTCTTCATCCTCCTCTTCCTCTTCCTCCTCTTCTTCCTCTTCTTTCTCCTCTTCCTTCTTTTCCTCTTCCTCCTCTTCCTCCTCCTCCTCCTTGTGGCACTTCTCTGTGGATGCTGATCACAGTCAGTAATGGTGTCTCCTCTAAAATACTGACTTAGAAATCCATTTCCGACCTCGGCTTACTCTTCGGGGAGGGCAGATGAATTATATCTTTACGAAGCGAGAAGGTGCGCATGGCTTTAGGCACATGCTATAGATCTGGAAAGATGGGTGACTTCTGGGAACGGGCAGAGGTGAGGTGTGTGGTCTGAGCCATGGACAGATGAAAGCGACCCAGTCCTGACCTCGTGCTGCTCTACAGCGGCTGTGCTTCTCCACCTCGTGACCCCATAGTGGCCACAAGCCACTCCTATCGTGTGTCTGCTTCCTTGGGGGCAGTCTCCCCTCACCTTCTGTGGAGGCTTATTCTGGTGGCCTGTGCTGCTGTGCTCAGGAAACTCTTCTGCATCTGAGATTCCTCCCCCCCCCCCCCCGTGCCTCCTCTCTCATTTCTCTGCGATCAGCATACCAAGCAAAAGGCCACCACAGTCTGGGCTTGAAAATCCGAGTGTCGTAATGCCACTCGTGAGCAGTTTTGAAAAGCTACCAATTCAGTCACAATGCTATGCGTAGCCATGCTTGGTTGTGGGTCTTACAGCTGCACAGATGGCCCGAAGCATCAAGGGGAATTTACAGGTTACTCTGCCTACCTGTGGTACCATGAGACCCTTAGGCACCAGGCCTGTGCTCGTGAGCAGTGTCTGGTACTTACACTTTTTGAGATCAGTCATCTGATCTCAAAGTCTGTGACCATCAGTAGTCCTCTGAAGCATCTCTTCCTCAAATACAGAACCAGATTCCTTATAAATGCACAATGATGGTCACCAGGGCCTGAGCAGGGACCAGGGGCTTCATCACCACAGTGTAGTCATTCAACCGCTGGACATTATTTGCATGGAGGTCGTCTGTTATTCTCTTCATGATCTAAGCAGCTTCTCGGGCTTGCCTTACTAGTCAGTGAGGTGGGGAGAGGACTTCAGGCTGGTGAGCCCACAGGAGCCTGTGCATACAGGTGAATCTAGTGTCTCCCACTGGAGCCCAAGTGTGACTGGGCCCAGCAAAGTTGGGAGGGGCCTAAGAATCACGTTTGTGAGACAGTGCCATCAGGTCTATATGACTGGCTGGCCTCCGAGGAATGGGAGGCCAGTGTCACGCTTCTATGACCCTGGCAATTTTCAGATGAGAGGAATGGTACCCCACCTGAGATGTCCAGGGTCCTCGGCAGCAGCTGCTGCAGGCAAGTGTGAGGTGTGCATGGTGTCCTCCAGCCATAGCCATACTAACCTACCAGTTGGGCTGCAGTGCTATCCCTGTATCCCTGGTACCCAGGATGACCAAGCACTTTCCTCCTCTAGGACAAAAAGATTATCGAGATTCTGACCACAGCTGGAAATGTTATCACACTGACCATCATCCCCACTGTGATTTACGAGCATATGATCAAAAAGTAAGGCTCTAATACCCCACCTCCGCACTCTCCCCGCCCCCGTCCCCGTCCCCGCCCCCGCCCCGTCCCCGCCCCCGCCCCGCTCCTGCCCCTGTCCCCATCCCGTGCCCTGGCAGCCTTGGTGCTGACCCAGAGCACAGGTCTGGGCTACTCTATCTTTGACCCTTCATAAGCTCCGTGGTAGCTTCTCATGACGTGAGGTCCTTAGAAGTGGGGAATCAATGCAGCTCTGGGGTGAACAGGCTAGGGTAAGGATAAAGGAAGAACAGCTATGGTTTCAGTCACTGTCACTATTGCCCTGTCTAGGTTGTCTCCATTGCTGCTTCACCACACCATGGACCACTCCATTCCAGACACCTGAAGTTCCAGGAGGGCAGTATGGGCTTCCCACCATCCTGCAGGGAAGACAGCAGTCCTCAGACGACAGGCTGCAGCTGGCTTGCTGCCTGGGTCTGGGTATTGCAGGGGTGTGTCCCAGGTGGATATATATTGGATGGGTCTAAAATGGCCGGTCCTAGGCCTCCTGGGATCCAGACTCCTAGCTATGCTGAGGTACAGGCGGATTTAGGCATCTGAGTCTCTTTGCCCTAGGTGCTGGGCACTTAGGCAGAACAGCAGAATGTCACTGGGTGCTGCTGTGTCCCTTTGCCTCATGTAGGAAGTCAGCCCCTTGATCTGACAGACGGGTGCCTTGTGTGTTGTCTTCATTGATCTTTGTCACGGGTTATGTATAGACTAATGGTAACCCTTTCCTGTCTGTAGGCTGGTTGTAACCCTTTACTGTCTTTTAAATAAAGAGTGGATTTAAAACACGGGCCCTGTCATGAAAGCTCCTGAAGATTCCAGGATCTCTGGTCCCATGACATGCCAGGGCAGCTCTTGTTTCCGGACAGCAGCCAGGCCAAGGTCGTACCTGTGCGCCTGAGAGCAGTGGTCTATGTGCTCCGGCATGCTTGTCATAGGGATGTTGGCACTGAGGGGCATTGGGACCCCTGCTGAGTGGTCATGGGTGTTTTGTGTAGCTACAGAATGGGCCAGAAAAGCCACTTTGAGACTATTTTAAAGAGCTGGAGTATTCTCCTCATGCCAAGCAGGCTGGGGACCTGGGATCAGAGAGTGCGGATTCTAGAACCTGTGCCTGATCACAGATGGGCGGTCCTACACGGCAGAGTCTGGTGGGGCTGGGCCAGCCAGTAGCTGATTCTGTCTGTGTTGGGTGCTGTGAGTTTCTCACCCACCCAGCACACTTCAGAGAAATGACACGGTACAAAGACACCAGGCTGAGGGGCTGTGTGTGTGTTCATGCTTTAATTCAGAGCTGTCTGCGACAGGCACAACTCTGTCTGAACAAAGAGACAAAGGAGACTGAGAGTTATGACCCCTTCCCACAGCCCCCCTCCTGTGTCCCCTGGAATCTGTCAAGATAGCCTAATGTGAGTGCACGGTGGCCAGTTTACATGTCGCCTAGATCGGAAGGGGGCTATGAGTTCCTAGGGTGGAGACCCCTCAGTGGCCTTTGGCCCTAGAGCCTGGGATATGTTGTCCTGTGCCTGTACAGGTGAAGAGGAGTCTCGGTGAAAAGCTATGTATGCTACCTGCCTGGACACATTGACCGTGAACTCTGCTCAGCGTTGCCTCTTTTCAGAAGTCCTCACGGAGCCCTGTCAGAGGGCTCCAGAACAAAGGAGCCACTACTTCAAGCCGCTGGGCTCCAAGGCCTCAGGAGCTATAGAAGGCAGTTCCTGGGGACACTTCCTCAAGACCTTGTCTGCTCTGACTGGAGGCAGGGGAAAGGAGCACCCTTAACATTTTTGCTCCAGGAGCCAAGGGCAAGAGGGAAAACTGCAGCCAACTGGGAAGGGGGGAGCTTTGGGGATGAGCATCTAAGGGGAGCCTGGCCCAGTTCCACCTTGCTCTCAGCCCCCTTCTCCATATCTGGAAACAGCAGGCTGCTCAAGTGTCTACCTCCAAGCCTACCTCTTGGGACTGCATGGGCACTGCAACCCCTTTGTAAGGATATGGGACTCGGGGCTTATATAAACTTAAGAAGAGGGCCATTACCCCAGCCTGCAGGGTTCCAGGGTCATCCCATGGCTGGGTAATGAGCTGCTCACTCCACTTGCTCTGGCAAGGAGCAGAGCCCTTCTGAGAGGCAGAACTCACGAAAGAGGATCTCTACTGTAGGTGAGTTCACAGGCGATCACATAGGCAGGGCTAGGGTCACGGCAGGAGCAGGGTGGTGGCCAGTTCACCTGATGCCTCTACAAACCTGGACCCTTCTCAGTGGCTTCTCCAGCAGCAGGAACAGAGTAGACCACAGTTGTAGCCCTGCCCAAGTCCACCAAACACGAGACACGACAAGAAGGCCCAGACAGCAAGACATGGAACAGAGGGGCTGCAAAGTTGGACTAAATGCCAAATGGTGAAAAATATATGGATTTTATGTTGTCAAATATAGTTCATACATTTATTTTTCTCAGCAGAGCTTCAACTGTTGCTAGGGAGACATATGGAGCTCCATGAGTACACGGCGCAGGAGACTGGGTCCGTGGCCAGTCCTGGCTTGGCTTTGGATCAGTTTTATCCCCTGTCTCTCCATGGTACCACCCCAGTGTCCTATGGGGCAGCCCCAGCGAGGCCTCAGGCATTTGGGTTTGGTTCAGCTGGGGTAGGAACGTTCCACCAAGGATGGCAGGTCTGCAGCCCCAACCAAGGTGGGGATGGGGGCTTGGAGGCACAAAGCGCACGGCAGAGGGCTCTTGCCCTGACGGCTAGGCTGGCTGCTGCCCACTCCCAGTGCATGCAGGTGCCCCTTTGGAGGGCACAGAGTGGTGGGGCAGAACTCATGAGTCAAGTAGTGGCCACTGGAGCAACAGTGAGGACAAGCGACCTTAGCAGAGAACCAGGGAGGCTCCCATGCCAGAGAGGGTGAGATGCAGGGCTCTACCAGCTCCCTGGAGGTGGGCCAGTCAGGTAGGTATGACCTCTCTGGGAAGAAGAGGGAAGTGAGGATCGCAGCATTTTCTCAGGCTGACTAGGCCTGGACCAGGAGCAGCACAGACAGGCTCACACTACCTGGCCATTCCCCTGCTTGGGAAGCACACTTGGGGGACCCTGCTTTGGCATGGAGAGGCAGATGTTGTGGCTTCAGAAACTCATCTGGAGGTGCCCCCTGATAGCCATCTTCCATCATCCTCCTCTGGAGTCAGCTGGGTGAAAGAAGTCCTCATCCCAGAAAGCAAGCAGCCCGGGGTTTCTGGGATGGGCAGGGAGCTGAGTGCAAACATAGATAGGGCTTGGGGCCAAAGGGGCCTGTGGTAAGTGACCTCTGACTTTCCCAACTCACTGAGGTACCTCTAGGCTACAGATGAGGTGGACTCATCTCAGAAGGTGAAGGGCCTTAGCCTTGCCTTCTCTGTGCTGGCAGATTTGCCCAAGGGGAGCTGGGGCTTGGGTAAGGGCTCCCTCCCAATCCCACGATAAGCATGTTAGGAGTAGTGATGGGTATTGGACATCTCACAAAGATCTAACACACCCAGAAGCCAAGAGGACAGACAGACAGACACAGAACCTACCCTCCTGCCTGAGCTGGTCATTCCAGCTGGACCTTACTTCTGCATCCTAGGCAAGGGAGGAGAGCTGGAGCCTTGGTGGGACCAGGGAAGCCAGACCCTGCGTGGAGTGGTTCTCTGTATTTTGAGTCCTGGCTGCCTCCATTTGAGGAGGTAATACTGGTCCAGGAGCCCAAGGAGAGGGGCAAGGGGTGGCCTGGAAGAGAAGGCATGGAGTGGGCCAGGTGCTGACAAGAATGGTTCAAAAGAGGGGAGGATCCTCGGATCAATAAGCCAGAGACTTTCTGAGCAGGGCCTGCCTTGTCTAGAGTCTGGGTGGGCCGAGGGGACAGAGGGAGGGGCGCTCTTACCAGTTTCTCCCTCTTCAATTAGCCATCTTAACCCCTTTCTCTTGACGTTTTTGCGATGCCTTTCTGAATCCCTGACACTACTGACATCTTGAGTGGGGGGCGCTATTCTGGGCCTGAAAGGAAGTTAAGAGGAAGCCAATAGGGGTGGGGGTGGGATGGAGGGCAGCAAGTGGCATCCTACAATCAATGGTCAGGCTGCCCAAAGTGGAGGGCTGGCAGCCTCAGAGCTGGGAGCCACCGGATGAGCCAGCGCTCGGCTGGCTCAGTGAACAGCTGATCCTGCGGATGGAGTGCAAGGCCACTGTGCAGCAGCCCCGCAGCAGGGAGCTGATGTTGTAAATGGGCTGGCCCTGACGCCTCTGGGAGCGGCAGAGCCAGGCCACCGTTGGCACAGCTGGCACCACCACAGCCAGCAGATCCACGATGTAGTGGCGGCTCCAGTAACTCTTGGGTTCCTTTTCGGTGGTGGTGGTGGTGGTGGCGGCGGCGGTGGCGGCGGCTGCCTCCTCCTCCTCTTCCACGGGACACACCACACTCACTGGCAGTCCTGGGTTAGAGTTGACTGCAGGCCGGTGTATAGCTGGCCCGCGGGTGATGGGCTCTGGGGCCTCCGGCTCGTCACCTACTGTTACCACCACTGCTGAGTCGGGGTCTCTGGGCCCTGAAGGGTGGAGATCCAGCTCTGAGTGCCTGTCCTTGAGGACCGAGCTGCACCCCTGAGCCTGGCCCACTTTCTCCAGGATGGTGTTCAGGTCAGGCTGGTACTGCACGAAGTCTGTCTGGATGGCCCGCTCCTGCATGCAGCTGGCCTGCACAGCAGCCTCCATGCCGCACAGCAGCTTCTCGTACGTGTTGCTGGCAGGGAAGCGGGGGCCCAGGTTGAAGGAGCTGTGCAGCGAGGCTTCCTCAAAGCCACAGTCCACTCCAGATGACAGCAGGCTACTGGCCTCCAGGGCTTCCGTCCGACTCAGGGTGTCATCGGCAGCCACAAAGCCGCTATCAGCTCTGTCCTCAGCAGGGGTGTTGGAGGGATCCCCTGCCTGGCGGTCCCCACAGACGGCTGGGTCACTCAGCTTGGTGTAGGTGGAGCTGCGGGTGAGGGAGCGCGCAGGGGACCCGCCTGCCGACTCCCCAGTTCCTTCCTCCTTGGCTACTCCATTCTGAGCCACCTCCATGCTATGCAGCAGCGTCTCCAGCTTCTTGTTCTGGATGTTGATGTCCACAAAGTACTTCTGCAGCCCCTTGTCCTTGTCGATCAGGTTGTTCTTGACAGTGTCGATGACCTGCTTGAGCTGCCTGATCTCCTTGCGGGCCTCTTTCAGAGCCAGCTGGGCCTCGACGCGGTGGCACTCCTCCTCGATCCAGTCCTCCTGCATGCGGGACAGCTGCGTCTTAAGGTCATCGATCTCTGTGTCCCTGTAAGCAAAGACAACATGACTGCTCACAGCCTGTCCTCCTGACCTGTCACTGTTACTGTGGAGGGGCAAGGAGATGTCACCAAGCACAGATGGCCCCTGATGGGATGGCTCAAAGCTAGAGACAAAAGTAGGAGGATTTGACGCCTCTTATTTCTTCCCATAGGGAGGAGTAAGGGTGGGTGGAACCAGGGGCCGAAACAGGAGAGGTTCCTTCAAGGGGGAGAAAAAAATGGCAGTAGGAGTCACATCCCATCTCACCCACGGAGCCAAGCTCTCCAGAGGAGACGACACGGTTCCTTAATTGAGGAGATTATTGCTATAAAAACGTAATAAACTCTTAATGCAAAATGGCAAACATTAGGGAGGGATACAGTTTCCTACTGAAAGCAGCTTGGGTTTTAAGTGGAGAGACATTTGTCCTCCCAACCCCCAGGGAAAGGATGGTGACATGTGACAAATGACAGCTTTTGCTGCTGGTCGGGGAGCTGATCATTTCAGCCTCTTTCGGAAAGACGAGTAGTGGTGAATGAGTCACAGGAGAGGGAGGAGAACTGGGTGGCTCTCCTGTACGCATGCTACTACGTTCTCTATTTCCTGTCAAGGGGAGAAGCTGAGGGATGGATTTGGGAAGTGCACAGTTACCAAGAGAGGGGCTGCGCCAGCAAGCAGAGCATGCCAAGACTTTCACCCAGATATGCTAAGGTCCTTCAGGTCTCCCAATTACAGACGGACCCAGAGGTGCTAAAGAGGGAGTGGTTAGTGAACCATGCCACGGTGACAAGAGGGCAAATCAGGGTGAGACTCAGTGGGCACTGGCTTCAAGCGGTGGGCAAGGATTTATGAGTCTAGCAGAGTAACTGTACCACATAAGGCACCATAGATTTTCCACTCCGGAACAGGCTCTAGGCATGGAGCACCTTCCTCTACTCGAGGCTGGCCATCCAACAAGGGATAGGAGCAGCGGACGGCTAGGGGGCAGTGAACTGGAACTACCTGAGCAGGCAGATCAACAGGCATGGGTTCCTTGCTCTCCCTCCTCTTCTCCCCTTCTCACTCATGCCTGCCCTGGGAGGTGAATCTGTGAGGAGGAGCTGGGTCTGCTCAGCTTGACTGCACCTTGTGCCTCTCTCCTTGGAGCCAGCTAGACCTTGGGGTCAATGACTTCCCACTCCTAAACTGGCCTGGTACTACAGGTCCAACATCTGAACCACATCTTAAAGGAAGGGGTTGGCAAGTACAAGATGGTCGACGTGCCACTACTGGCTGGCCCAGAGAGGAAGCTGGGAGATGGGCTGCTAGTTCCTCATGGACGTCAGTGCAAAAGGCCAATCGACTATGAGTGTCATTAGGAAGAGAGCAGGAACTTGAAGAAGGAACCTTAGTTCAAAGGTGGCCGAGCCCACAACTTGAAACCCACTGAACTCTGAAAACCACATCAAACCAGACTGGACTGGCTGCTTGGCAGAGGCTGGTCACACATGGTGTACTCTTAATACGTCCAGAGATCGATGGAGACGGGAAGATGAATGGGTGCCAGGAGCTGGTGATCAGAAAGGAGCAGCGGGAGCTGATGGGTGACTGGAGAGGATGGGGAATGGTTGCTAAGGGGAACGGGGTGATACGAAGAGGTCACCAGATTGTGTCAACTGTGCTAACACTGCACACCATCCAGTGGTTACTTTCGATGGGCCAATTCTGTGGCACAGAGAATACTTTGGGTGAAGTGTGGTATAAAAAGCCTCAGAAGAAGCAAAGACACAGTGGGAGGCCTGGCCCGAGCTCTACTCCCTTGTGATGCTTGGTCCAGCTCAGGGAACACTGGAGAAAGAGATAAGAGGTGGGGCAGCCCACCCTAACAGGACTCTTTGCTGCTTATGCCAGGGCCTCCTATGCATTCCATGCTGTCTTCCAACTTAAACTCAGTCTACTGAGTTCTGGCACAGCACGCATGGGCCATGCTGCTCAACCACTGAAGCGTCGCTCTAAAGATGAAACCACCAGGAGGGGCAGCACTAAGTGCCTACAGGAACCTGAGAATGAGCACAACTGGACCCGAGTCCCTAGGAGACCTCCAGGATGAGCAGGGCCTCACCCTTAGCATCTCCTGATCATCTAGAGGAAGGAAGTGGGCATGAAGGAAGGCTTCTGGGCCTAGGCTGACAGGCTGAGACACCTTTGTCTCACGCTGAAACCCATGTCTCTGTATAGAGAGAAGGGGGGGGGCGCTAAAAGGCTGTTTCTCACCCCTGGGGATAAAAAGTCAGATACACTCTGGTTCAGCAACTTGGGAAGATAGGATCCAGGGGAGAAGTTGCCACTTAAAGGAGCTGCAGGGCTATGGTAAGGGGTGTGACAGTCTAGCCCTTTTAGGGACCCCTTCCCACTGATCCCAAGCACCTGCCTAGAGCAGTCAAGGGAGTTTGGGGGCTAAAGCCTCTAAAGATGTGTCCAAATGAGTTTTTGCTGAGAGGAGGGTTCAGATAGATGGAGTAAGGGCGATACCCCAGGGCCCTGGCTCTGCTCAGGCTGGAGCTGGTGGGTGTCCCCAGGGCTTTCCCTTGCCTGCCACTCACCGATCCTGGAGCCGGTCCTGTGTGTCCTTGAGCCGGGCCTTCAGGTGCCGGATACAAACCTCCTTCTGCTGCAGTGGAGTCAGGTACTGCTCTGGGGTGGGAGGCTTGATGCCATGGTTGTCACTGCAGAGTGTGTACTTCATGGAGCGCCTGCAAGGGTGCGTCCATCAGAGGGGGGTGGGGGAGGAAGACGGCAGGCTGGGTGTAGGGCAGGGTCAGGGAGCAGGGGCCTCCAGCCTAACTCCATTCAGCTCAGCCTGTGCCACCAGCCCTCCTGCATGGGCCGTGAAGGTGCAAAAGACAGCCTTCTGCCAGGAGAGTTTAGTGAAGCTCCTCTGAGTGTAGGATAGGGACTCAAAGGCTCCTCTGCTTAGGGAAAAGGGACCTCTTCTGAGGCTTGTGTGTGCTAAGTGCTTTATGACACCATGTGTGGGCTCTCCCTGCAGCAGAAGGCTCAGGGAAGCCTTTGTCCTGTGAACACACATTCACTTCAGAGAGGCTGGCTCAAACATGCAGTCTCATGCGTCCTGAGCCCGGGCTGCAGAACGAACAGGGGGCAAGGGCAGGTTCCAAGAAGGCCTGGAGGATGAGGACTCACTTACAGAGGAGGTAACTTCTTCCTAGGAGGAGACACTCTTCTCCCTGCAGCTGACGGCCTATCTAGCATAGGGACAGGAATGGGGAGGGCAGACAGGCGTGAAGTCAAGGCCATTGTCTGCAGACACCCTGATGCACTCTCTTTACCTTCCTTTGGGAGCATACAGGTTTGCATTACAGACTGGGAGGTCTGGCCGATCCTTCTTCTTAAGAAATTCAGGGTGTCTCAGGTGTTGTACACCTGCATGTCCTCCTATGTGTACATACACCAACTTCGCATTGCCCTTACAGGCAATTGCCTGGTCCAGGATACCCACCATGTTATACACCTATGCTCTGGGGCATGTGAGAGACACATGTGGACAACTAGCAGCAGGGTCTTGAATGACAGCTGACTGGGTACCTTCTGCAACTGATACAGTGTGTCATACCACACCATTCTGGAGGAGTCTCTACTCAGAGGGCCGCTAGAGCCAGGATGGAGGGCTGGCCAAGGCTTTACTAGGAAGGAGAGCTCCCTGATTCCATAACAGACTGTGGTCCAGACGGTTCCACCCACAGCTTCCTGGCTGCAGGATCTGCCCTAGTTGGTTCTTGGTTTCAAACCCCAGGAGTGTTCCCTTACACTGGAGACTGGGTCTGCAGCCGTAACACCCTGATGCTTCAGAGGCTAGGAGCACTTAGGCTCAGCATAGACACTCCATAGGGCCAGAAAAGATAGGTCCCACGGAGACCCACTGTGGAAGTGGTCACGTTAAAGGCAGGTTTACAGTTTCACGCAAGACGCTATGTCGTATTTACTGTAGACTGCAAAGTGTTATAGGGAAGGAGGCAAAAGAGAGAGAAACCAGGTCATTCGGCCTCTCTTCCACTTGGCATGGGGCAAAGGGACCATAATTTAGCACATGCCACATCTGTAGCACATCTGCAGAGGCCTAGGCTCTCCCAACTTGGGTTAAGACCTCTTCAGAAGAGAAGAAGCCGTATAGCATCCTCCATTTAGACTGTGGCTGTCGTCCTGCCCTGCAAGGGATTTGACAGCTGGACACAGACCTGTGAGAGAGACCTGAGAGAGAGTCCTCAGCCTGGCATGAGGCAGGAGATGAAGAAGACAACATTAAACTGGTAAGGACGAGGGTTACAGTCAAGTGGGGGCTTTGAATGTTCTCAGCTGCTTTCATGGACGTTTTCCCAAGATAACATTCAATACATGTTTATAGTTTCTAGAGTCTCTCACTCTCTCCCTCTCCCTCTCCCTCTCCCTCTCCCCACTTTCTCTGTGGTGTGTTCATCCAAAATTAGAAGCATGTGATCGTACGTATCAGAGACAGCCTGACTGCAGTGAGGCCCTTAGGTGATGTGTCCTGTCCCCTCGAGGCTGCAGCCCTCCATTTTGGGCTACAGGACTTCTCCATGGGTGCTCGACCTGGGGTTTGAGCCCCTGGGGTGTGCCAGGGGCTTCAGATGGGAGATGTGTTATAAAACTGTTCGTAATAGACAAGTCTGGAAGCTTCCACTTTCAGGCTTTTCCAGATGCAGATCGGAAGCCCGAGGCTGGGCACATGTCTTACACATGACTATTTCCCTACCATCCACACCTTGGTGGAAACACCTGAGGTCTGTGGCTTTAGTGGCTGTGGCTATCACTGAACACAGATGACGTCTCTCTACTGAGAAGGAGCAGTCTGACTGTGGGACTGCAGTCAGAACACACCTGTCCTCTTGTGTTCATAACCCTCAGGCCTCACTGTGGTCCAGGATACACGGGCAGTCTGCAAACCCATTCGCTGATATTTCTGGATTATTAGGTCCATTTGATGGCAAAGAAAAAGTTAAGCCTTGGAGACAGGAGGCCAAATCCAAAGCCTGCAGGTCCCCCAAACCTTTCACTTCCTACTTGTATTCCAGCACCCAGCAAATAGGCCACCCCATCAGCACCTGGTTCTAATGTCCTGGTCTTCAAGGACCCACAACATTCCTTTACCTGCCCTCCAGGTGACTCTGTATTTCATGTGTGTGTCCACTATGTCCAGACCATAACTTAGCACATGCCACATCTGTAGCACATCTGCATTCGCAGAGCCTGAGACAATGCCCATATACACCTTGTCTTCTCCTCTTTGGCATGGTACCACTGGGGGGGAAAACACTGATCTTCTCTGAGTTAACGGGACTGGTTGCTGGTAAGTCAAGTGGCCTAGTTCTAACGAATGAAGTCATACAAAATTTCACAGGCAAGTGTCCCTTCTCCAAGCAATGAACGCAAAGGGGGCTATCTTCTTTGCTGACCTGAAGGCTGGTGGTACAGGAGCCATCTGGGGATCATTAGGACAAAAGACGTTCACATGGAGGGTGGAGCAGGAGGAAGAAAGACCCGTGATGTTTTGGGAGGTGCCTGTCTCTGACTCCCGCCTCGACCTCTCACTGCATTCGCTCGTGCCTATCTTACAGACAGGAGCCAAAGCTCAGGTGGGTGAAGTAAGCCGGTCTAGGCCAGTGTCAGTAAGAATGCTACAAGTGGGATGGTCAGAGCACGGTGCTGTTTCCCCATCTCCTGGGTACCATGTTCCCAGGCAGCCCAGCCAGGCTGGAAGGAGAAGCTGGTTACCTCGGTGTGGGGCTGCTGTCACTGCCCTTGCAGGAGCCAGAGTTGCTGCTGCTGCTGAGGGAAGCGGTGCCGTAGGCGTCCCGCACACTCACAGGTGGAGACGTGCGCCTGGAGGCGGGGAGAAGAGGCAGCTGCTCATTCTGGCTGGCAGGCAGCTGTGGGCACTGGGCGAACACTGCCAGGCCGCTGCGGCCCAAAGTGCCCCCGCTTCAGGGTCATCACAGGGAAGAAAGGCAGCAGGGAGGGGAACACACACACACACACACACAGACAAGGGTGACAGAACAGACAGTGGAAATCAAGATGGAAACCAGAAGGTGGCTGACCCTCCTAGGTCCCCAGGGTCAAGTACGGAGGCTAGACAAGGCTGTGGGCAAATGGTGGGCCCCAGGTTCTCTCAGCTCGGGGAAGGGTATCCATGCATGAACTGAAACAGAGGGCAGACGGGAGGCGACTGGAGGAGGGGGGCCCACAGGGTGGGAGCCAAAGGAGAAACGACTGCCCATGGGGATCAGTAATGGCAGAACTGACGCTGAGGGAACCTTCAGATAACTGTTATATCCACCGTGTCATCTGGGTCTTTAAATAGTTCCTGGAGGTGGCATGGATCGGCCCAGCCTATTTTAAGGATGGGGAAACTGAGGTCGCAATTGGCTTAAAGGCACACTACAAGTCTGCTGCACACACTCCAAGACAAAGCCCAAGGTCTTCTGAGTCTGAAGCCCAGGCTGTGGACAAGGGAGACACTCACCTGCGAGATCCGGCAGAGGCCCGTCTACTTCCCTGCAGGGACATGGCCATGAGGCTGCGGGTCCTGGTCAGCGGCGGGATGGGCGGTGTTCCCGGGGCTGAGGAAAGAGGGCGGGTTGTGGGGGGCGTAGGGAGGGCAGGGCCGGGCCATGTCATCCTCTCACTGGGGCCACTGCCTGGCATGACTTCTCCTCTTGCCCTTCAGGCACGACACCCCAGAATCAAGCGAGGACCTACAGGCTAGGCTGCAGGCAGCCACCTCTGCCAGTGAATTCAGTGGGGCTTGGCACAGGCTGCTAACCCCAGTTTAAAGTCTCAGTCCTCAGGGCCTCAGGGGTAGCTAGAAGTCATCAGTCCAACCCCAGATCTTCCAAGTCACAGTGAAGGTACCCAGAGGGGAAGACCCTGTCACAGTCAGACAAGGGCCTCCTGTCCACCAGTGCAGCAAAAGGATCTTCTACTCTACCAGCAAAGCCTGCTTCTCCCCAAGTTCCTGCCCCTCAGATCCTGCCTCCCACATCCAGTCCTCCCTCTCTGGCAGGGGCTGCAGGTCGAAGGGCTCCTGGTGCAGGAGTCGGAGCCCCCGATTAGGCCGCGCTGGGCTCGCGGACCGTCGCCTTCCCAGTTGGCACGTGGTTCGGGGCTTCCTGGCTACAAAGGAGACAAGACAGACGGACATACCAGCACACGTGTAGAAAGATAAATGGGTACAGACAAAATAGGTCATTCCGAGATGTGTCACACACATGTCCCTGTACATGCTCAGGCCCACGAGGCAGGACAAGCAGCCAGGCCCTCTGATTGCCATGCTGCATGCAAGCAAGCCAGCTTCTGTCATGGAAACATGCCTGCACATAGTTTAGCACATCCCAAGAACTTGAGCACAGGTCTGATGTACAGGAGGCCAAGGTCAAGAGAGTAAGAAGCCCTCCCTAGGTGCTGAGTATTCCAGGGTGGGTGGATCTAGCGAAACATTCACATGCCCAGGAGATTTGAGAGGAGGGATGGGTGGACTCAGGTCTTTTGACTCCACTGCTGGGGTCCTTAGGATGTTCTACTGAGAAGAGACAAGTAGTGACAAGGGACAGCTCTGCAGGGATGTCTTTTAGGGATAAGGGGGAGGGAGAGACCCCATGCAGAGGGTTAGCTGTCTGGGATCAGGGCTACACCAGCGTCAGCTTAGAGCTCTCTCAGACAAGAGAGTGAAACCTAGGCTTTCTGTAGCCGGAGGCTAGTTTTGAGCCAGACCGAGAGGTGGCAGCCCCTGATTGCACACTCGGGAGAGGGACTGTAGACAATCGCCTGGGGAAGCTTAGCTGAGAATGCCATGCCCTGGACCTCTGCCCGTGCTGGCGGGGAAGCAGCTGCCAAGCCAAGCCCCAGTGTGCACCAGCCCGTGCTACATGTGTTACGTACATCACGCCATTGATTTCTCCCAACAGCCCTATGAGGAAGTGCCGAGATTAGTCCCCTCTCAGAGATAAGGAATCAGGGCCACTACGAGCAAAAGGACTTGCCCAAGTCACACCCCAGTTGCGTGGCAGGACCAGTATTTGAACCAGACCAGCATCAGATACTGAGATCTCAAACCCCAGAGTTCCTGACCCAGGGACTACCTCCTTCCCACGTCAGGGGCCCCCCAGGAGCCTGCTTCTCCTGGACAGTAGTGGGACCATCTCCTGAGTGGACAAAGACACTACTCAGATGGCTAGTTTCCTGGCTGTGATACAGAACACGGTCTGTTCCCCTAGAGGGCCCGGACACAGCCAGCATTGTCTGCCCAAAGGTGTCAGGTGCTGGGCTGCAGGAGCCACTGACACCATGCCCGTCACCTGAGCTGCCCACCTAGCTTGGTACCATCCCATCCTCCAGGCTCAGTCACCCAAGCAGAGCCTCTGGGAACAGCAGCGGGGCCAGACCCATAGTGGAGGGCATGGGCAAGCACAAAGTGGGGAATCAGTGGACTGTATGCCTGTGTACAAAGGCACACAGGGGTCCCTGTCTCCGGGGCACAGAAGGACATGGTAGGAGCAGCTGGAGTAGGATAGGTGGGGGGATGGTATTTGCTAATGAGTGGACAAAGCTGGGAGGACTGCCTGCCATAGAGTGAGTCCTCTGTGGTCAGGTGACCCGTGAGCAGCTTTCTTTCCTTTGAGCCCTTGCTAGTCTCTTTACTGGCTCTGTTCCCACCAACACCCTTCTCCCTGCCTTAGCCTGTCGGAGGAGGAAGCACCTTTCAGCAGGCCTCACCTCCCAGTATGGCTTCTCTACCATGCCCGGATGAATGTGGCTGAAGAGTCAGCAGAGTCCAGGCTTTGGGAGGCAGGTGAGAGAGACTAGATGAAAACCGCATGTGGCCCTCGTACAATGTGAGCTTTGTCCCTGCTGCCTCTGCTACAACCTTGCTTGGCAACCTGCTTCTCCCTCCTCTTGAGTTCTGTTTTCCTTCCTCCCTGGCTGGGGGTGGGAATGGGGTGGCATTTGTACCTGGACACAGCTAACAGTCTCCTGGGAGATCAGAACTAGCCATTAATTCAGGGCAGAGTGGAAGTGGTATTTCCCCTGCTGGGATGGGACCTCACAGGCAGGGTCCCTCTTGGGAAGGCAGAAGCCACCCAGGCCCACAGGGTACCTCTTCTTCAGGATCCTGCCCAGAGGCCCCAGTGTGTGTCCTGCGTCCTCTCAACTCCTCCCTCTCATCATAGCCCCAGAGAGGAGGCATGTTGCCATGGCATTCTCTGTCATGTGGCCTGTTCGGCCTGGAGTCCCACAGGCCTGTCCCCAGGCAGCTGGAGGCAGCCACTTGGAATAGAAGGTGAAAGGAAACCCTAAGCCACGGGAGCGCGGCCAACAATCTCTCATCCCTTCAACCCCAAGGGCACCCACCCCTCTTCATACCAGTGTCCCCGTTTCCCCATTGTGCACACTCCATAGCAACTACTCAGTCATCTGCCTCTTGGATTGGTCATCCCCATGCCCAGTGCTGCCGAAGGGCTTAGAATGAGAAGCAGGAACTGGAAGGATGCAGAAATAGGGCTGAACAGGTCTGGGGTTGAATTCTGGCTCCTGTACTCTCCTAATGCATGCCTCAGTCAAGCCTGCCTACTTCTGAGATTCAGCCTCTCCCACCATGTGCTGCACCTCCTCGCTGGGTGCTGTGAAAGTAACACGAAACATTGCCTGCATAAGGCATGGCTGTCACACAAGAGCCACTGAACAAACAGAAACACACAGTGGGTCTGCAAGTAAATAATTGAAGTGTGATATGACCTTCAAAAAAGAAACACATCCAAGACATTTTGGTGGCCTCAGGAAGGTCAAAGAAAGCTTCTTCTAACCAGGAACGTGTGTTGGGGCTGGAAGGATGGGCAGGAGTCCACCGGTGGGAAGACAGGGCAGCATGACCAAAAGCAGTAAGTAATTCAACAACATGGCTGCTCTGAGGCGAGGATCAGTGGGAGTGGGGCCACATAGCCTGGTAAGCCAGAGTCTTGTCCAGTGGACCACAGGGAGGCACAGAACTCTCCCACAAAGGAGATGTGACTGTGAGAAAGCCCTGGATAGTGTTGGTAGGGAACAGGCAGGACCAGAAGAAAGGAGACCAGGTGGGAGGCTGTGAAAACCTTCCAGGGGTGAATTTAGGAGGGCATGGGTCTGGGCAGCATCAGAAGTAATAGAGAAAGGACCTGGACCATGTTTGAAATCCACCAGAAGCTCATGGTCATGTGAAAATAAAATGGGAAACACTTAATCTTAGTGATCAAGTCCTTTCCACCTACAACAGTCTCCTTTTCTTTTTTCTTCCCCCTTCTCCTCTCTGAGCGTGTGTGTGTGTGTGTGTGTGTGTGTGTGTGTGTGTGTGTGTGTGTATGAGTATGTGCATGTGTGTGCATGTTCATGTGTATGTATGTGTACATAATGAGAGCTCTGTTTGTCAAGGCACCGCCATATCTATGCTTGAGGTATTTACCGTACCCCACCCCCAGGTCTGTGCATTCACCCTGTGCCCAGCGGGCTTCCTGTAGGGACCGGCCCCCATCCCTTCCTGTCTTAACCCCTTCGCTGGAGTTCCCTGGTGTATTTCATAGCGACGAACACCAGTCAACACACAGTTGTTCATAATACAATGGTTTAGAACCCCATGCTAGATCATGGAGCTAGACCAGATGATCCCTGGGGTATCTTGTTCCCACATTCTGACTTAGGGCTGTTTGCAAAACAAGGGACTGGGGAATGAAGCCGTCTTGGTATTGACTGGATTCCCAGGTCACTTTCTGCGACTCTAAGATTAGGAAGCTGCAGTTCTCGGGGACCCTGGCATCTTACTCAATAGGGGGAGCAGCCAGGTGCTCAGGTCAGCCAGTGTTCTAAGTGAACATCCCGGAATATATCTCTGAAGGTGTTTTTTTCCCCAAAGCATCAGCCATCTATGAAAGAAGAAAGCAACCCCGAAACCCCAGAGAACAGAACGGGCTGAGCTTATGACTCAGCCTCCAACAGCTGTGCAAAGCAGTGCATGGCAGCCAGGGAGGGACCCATCTCCGCCAAGGCAGAGCCTGGAACATTCTTCCCTGGCAGATACAGCAACGTGTGCTCCTTGGATGCTAATGCAGGGATGGGAATGGAAACAGGCCTGGATGCTTGCCAGCAGCTACCCTCCAACCTCAGAACTTCAGGGCAGCTCCACTGAGGTGGCAGGCCAGGCTCTGCAGGCTTCAGGGCAGTCTCATTCTCCCACAGAAGCAGACTCAAGTCCAGCCTTCCCACACTTAAGATGGTAGGTGTTGGGGGTGGGGTGTGGACTTCTCTAGATCACTTCCTGTCTCTGGCACAAGCCACTCCCAGCACTGAAACCATTCAACAGAGCCATTGGATTCTGTGTTCTCACTGTGGCAACCCCAGAACAGTGGCAGGACTGTTTCACAAATTGGCCAAATGCTGCAGGGGTTCCCAAGGCAACCAGGAAAGGCTGGAGGGCTGAGGCGGCTCCACCGGACTAGTCTCTGATGCCTCAGCACTGGTCCCCGGCCGAGGCCGACACACCAACTGAGGAAACTTAGCTCTGGACCTCTAAGCAGGGCAGGCTCAGGCTTCCCCCTCCATTCCAGCCAATGGGGTCCTCCCATCCGTTCTACTCACAGAAGGTGTGCTGATTAGTGACTGTCAGCACTGGGGATGAAGAAAGTGTGGTTCTGGGTATCTGTGGGGGAGGGCAGCATTCCGGAGCAGAGGAGCTAGAAAAGGCCACCCTGAATGTGGGGTCTCCATCCCACAGGCTGGGCCACAGAGCAGAAGACAGAACAGAGTCTATATACACAGCTATGCCCCTCTCCCATGGGCTAAGAGTACTTAAAACTATGTACAACATCATCCCCTTTTCACTTTGCTGAGATGTTTTGTCCCAAGGACAAAAACTGACTAGAAAGTCTGAAGGTGTGTGTGTGTGTGTGTGTGTGTGTGTGTGTGTGTGTGTGTGTGTGTGTGTACAGCAAGACAACGGAGACGACTCCCCAGACCAATAGACCATTTCGGGCTTTTTGTTTGTTTGTTTGTTTTAGAATTCTTTACTCTTTTTTAATTAAGAAGATTTATTTTTATTATGTTGTCTGAGTGTTTACACATGTACATGTGTATCACATGTGTGCCTGGTGCCCGTGGAGGCTTGAAGAGGACTTTGTGAAGCACAATGTGGGTGCCGGGAACCAAACCAGGGTAAGGCCGTTTGTTAAGGGATTTGGAGGCTGAGGATGTAGCTTACTAGCAGAGGCTTACAGAGTATGTGAGAGACCCCGAGTTAAATCTCAAGTACCTACCTAATAGCCCCAAACAAGGGGGATGTTTACAGGTTCGAATTCTGAGATACAAAATTTACACGTCCACCAGGATTGCTATAAGAAAACAGGTGACAGCAAGTACGGTTACGAGCGTGGAGAAACTCTCATGCACGGCTGGTGGAAACCACAGTCTGCGAGTCCTCTACAAAGCTAACCGGGATGGCCTGTGAGCCTGCAATTCCACCTCTAGATAGATTTCCCAAGGAACGAGGCAGGCACTGAAACACTGTGCACAGGCTTGTCGCAGGTACATTACATGTCAGTAGGAGATAATGTGCTGTGTTGCACATTCGTGCACCAGGATTTCAGCCATCGGAAGAAATGAGGGTATAGCATGTGCCGCAACTTGAGTGAGCCCCGAAGACGTTGCATTAAGTGAAAGAAGCCAGATGCAAACATGAGTACTGAACAGCTCTGTTTACATGAAATACCCAACATGGGTAAATCCAGACAGACAGAAGTCACTGAGTGAAGCCACTTAGTGGTTGCCAAGAAGAAGGGGAGAAGAGAAGCAGAGAGCAGCTGCCGACAGGAGTGGGACTTCTCAAGGAAGACAATACGGATGCTTGGGGATTAATAATGGAGCTGGTTACACAATTTTATGATGTATGTTCTCTTGGTGGTATATTCTTCAGAGGGTGAATTTTATGGTCCATGAACTACACCTCAGTTTTAAAATCCCAATCAAGATAAACCCACATAATCTCTATTTTAGATGAACCGTTGCTAAAGGAAGGAGAGGACGGTTCAGATACTGGGCAGTAGCAGCAGGGCAGGATGGAAGGCCAGCTTTCTGCCCTCACCTGAGGCCAGAGGCAAGCACAGTACAGACACTACTTCCAAGGAATTCTTCCTGTGCCTTCCCTCTAACCTGAGCAGGACTACTCTTACCATTCTTATAAGCAAAGGAGAAGCCCTATCCAGAGACCCCTGGTCTTGCCACTCCTAACTTTCTCTTCTTACAGCCCAGGGACAGTGCAGGCCTTCCCGAGACCCTCAGGAGCTCCGAGCTGCATTACATGGTCACTGGTGATGATCCAGGGCCTGCCTCACTTCTCTCAAGTCCAGCTGCTCCAGGTACCTGCTGTAGCTTCCTTTGTTTATGGGTCTCTTTGAGACCCAACCAAGGTAAGAAAAGAGTGATAGGCAACCTTGGGAAATCAGAATGCTTCTTCCCATATTAACTCTGAAAGGGATCTGCCCTTCTTTATAGATAATCTGTATACATCTCAAGAGAGTCTGATAAGGCATTACCTGATTCTGAAGTTACAAGTACCCTCTTCCAGGCCAGCTGCCCAGGGACATTCACCAGGGCAACATCTGGCAGGCCTCCTACACAGGCAGGGAGCAGTAGGGGAATCCTGGGTCCACTCCTTCCAATCCCAGTTGCTCCAGGATAGACCTTGTGCAGAGACTAGGGAGAGGTGTATGAACAGAGGGGTCATGGTGCCAACTTCAGCTTGGTAACCTCCTGGCAGATGGAGGCCCCCGGCAGCCTTGCATATGTTTTCCCTGTGCTTCCTGACTGATAGAGCTGTCAGGCTCTGCAACTCCCCTCCTGCCTCTCCTCCTCTCAGCACAGGAAGAGGATGATGTCCCATCCCTGTGCCTTCTCTCTGCTCTTTGGGCCTTGGCTCTTAGGATCCTAGGCTGTCATCATTACTTATGCCAGTACCAGTCTCAAATACCAGCAAGGGGCTAATGTGGCCTCAGAAGCTGAGCATGGAAAATACCTCAGGGAGAATTTGTCACCATTTTATCTGCAAAGAAATGAAAATCCCCCAAGAGCAGGTGATGTGTTTGCAGTTGCCCAGCAAATGGGAGAAGTGTGGGCCGGCAGCTGGATTCCAGCAAAAGGTCTTTTTCACCCATTCTACCACCCACCCTCATTTAAAAGCAGACCGAATTCAATAAGGAAAAGGAGGAGAGATTTTCCAAAGGGGAAGCTTTAGGAGGAACACTGAGAGGTAAGTGCTCTACCAACTTTAGGGCAGGTACACAAGGCAAGAGGTTAAGACTGAGCCCCAGGGGAAAAGGGTCCATTACACTGTGAGTACAGTCAGAGAGGTTTAATCCCAAGCTCCCGCTGATTCAAACACGACTTAGGGTCTGTTTTCTTTCTGGTCAACGAGGAACAGGTTCACGCTTTGGGATGAATAAAGACACCGCTTAAGAAACCGGTTCCTTGGGAGCAGGCAGGGAGAAGCCAGAGAGAGAGAGAGAGAGAGAGACAGAGAGAGAGAGAGACAGAGACAGAGAGAGACAGAGAGACAGAGAGACAGACAGAGACAGAGAGACAGACAGACAGAGAGACAGAGACAGACAGAGACAGAGAGACACAGAGAGAGACAGACAGAGAGACAGAGACAGAGAGAGAGAGTGCAGTGCCCTTGAAACTCAGCCCAGCTAACCTTCTAGAGCTCTGTTTTGCTCATGGGGCCTGGATATGCAGATGTCAGAAGTTGTACCTGGGACCACAGTCCCTTTTCATGGAGACAGCTCTCCATCAATTAGTGATCAGAGAGCCTTCATCAGCTGGTAAAGTCGAACCAGGACTGACATATAAAACCAATCTTCCTGACCCCACCAGCATTTCCTGACAGTCAATCCAGTGGCTCTCAATACAGTTCCTCATGTAGTGGTGACCCCCGAGCATAAAATTATTTTTGTGACTACTTCATAACTGTAATTTTGTAGTGAATCACAATGTAAGTATCTGTATGCAGGATGTCTGATATGTGACCCCTGTGAAAGCATCATTTGACAGCCCTAAGGGTCGTTACCCAGAGGTCCAGTCCACTGGTCACACTTTTGTTAGCAGAAAACCAATGGCTTGTGAAGCCTGCAGTATGAGCAACGGTACCATAAGGCATGACCCTGAAACATGGCCGGCTCGTTCTGATCCCCCCAGCACTCACGGCATGCTGCTTCTGCTGGGAGCCAAGTCGAATCTGTGTTTCTGAGACCCGCGAGCTGCGTACAGAGATGCAGCATGGCTCACCCAAGCGTGCCCTGTGTTACCCACAAGCCCTGCCCCTCACTGCAGGCTCCTCCTCCCTCCTCCGTGCTTGCTCTTTGGAGCTGCCAGCTGCCCTGCCTGCTTAGCAGCTGGTCCCCGTCCAGCTGACTGCTGGTGGCCTTTCCCACACGGAGCTGAAACCCTTCAGGTCCAGGAAGCTCCCTGGCTCTTAGCAAGGTCCAGCATCGCTCGCACTGGCTGGCTGAACGCCAGACAGTAGCAAACCCCTCTCCAGAAAAGTCCTCCAGAGAAGCTGTCCTGTCTCTTGATTTAGTCATAACACGCATTTTCAAGATGCTCTGTAAGTGGAGAGTCTGCAAACACTCAGGCCCCGCTTAAACGTCTTCTGCCTCAAAGTTTTTACTCACGGAGAAACCAACTAACTTAACAGAACCAGCCTGGCTCTAGGATCAAATGCACCTGGGTTCAGGTTCCTACTGCACTGGATCCGTCTAAGTCTCAGTTGGCTTTTCTGCAAATGGGGCTGATTACACTTGTGCATGGGATAGCAATGGTGGGCTCAGCAGCAATAAAGGCTGCTCCATGCTGGCAGAGCCCGCACAGAGGACGCCTGTCTGCTATCTTCATAACTATTGTAAAAAATGTTATAACAACAACAATAATGTACGTGTGTGTGTGTGTGTGTGTGTGTAGAAGAAAACCCACAGAAGTAACTCAGGTTGTCACGCTTACAAAACAAATGTTGCTACTTGTTGAGACACCTCACTGGGCACTATGTGACTCTGTGTGTGTGTGTGTGTGTGTGTGTGTGTGTGTGTGTGTGTTTGTGTGTGTGCGCACATGACATGCGCATGTGAGTGTAAATGTATGTACTTCTGTGTGTACAGAGAAGCAGAGATTGGTCTCTGATGTCTCTGTCACTCTTATTTTTTGAGGCAAGGTATCTCCCTAAAATCTGGAGCCCACCAATTAGCCTTCTTGGCCTCTCAGCTTTGGTGACCACCCCCTCTCAGTTCTGGGGCTTACAAAAGTGTATGGCCATAGCAGGTTTTGTTCCTGGGTGCTGGGGATCTGACCTCTGACCCTCATGCAGACCTGGAAAGGGCTTTATTCCCTGTGCTGTCTCCACAGCCACTATCTTCCTTAAAACACACAAACACACACACAACAAACACACAAACAAAACCAAGATGGCTTTTGTTTTACATGTATGGGTACACACGCTGTATACGGGCAAGTGTGGTGCTCATGGAGGCCAACAGAGGGCACTGGATCCCCTAGAACTGGAGTTACAGTTAATTGTGAGCTGCCATGCGGGTGCTGGGATCCAAACCCGGGTCCTCTGGAAGAGCAGCCAGTGCTCTTAGCTGCTGAGCCATCTCTCTAGACCCACGTTAATGTAGTGCATATATTTTATCGTTATCCCAATCCTAGTTCTTTTTGTGAATGCATGTGCATGTGTGACATACATATTTGTCATGTGAATTTATACATGTGTGTCTGTGCATGTGTGGAGGTGATGGTGTCTTCCTCAATCACTCTCTACACTGGCTGGACCCATTTCTATCTCTCCAGCACCAGGATTGCAGACACTGAATCCTGTTTTTCCCATGGGTGCTGGGCCCGTGTGTTCAGTTTTTATAACACTTTACTGACTGAGACATATTTCCAGGCTTTTCAATCCAAAATCTTAATGTATGATGTTAGAACGATTTGCATTTCAGAGGTTCCTGACCTCATAAGCATTGCATGTGTATGTGTGCATGCGTGTGCATGTGTTTATGTGTCCATGTTCCAGTGTGTGCACATGCATGTGGCGGTTAGAGGTCAGCTTTGAGAGTCACTCCTCAGGAGTCATCTATCTTGTCTTTTGAGACAGGGTCTCTCTCACTGGGCTCACAGCAGGCTAGCCAATGAGCTGTTTCCAACACTTCTGAGCTGGCCTTAGAAGTGTGTGTCACACGCACAGCTTTCAGAGGTTTCAAACTCAGGCTTTCACAGCGAGCACTTTCAGGACTGGGCTATCTCCAAATCCAGCTCCCTCCAAACATTTTTTCCACCTTGGTTCTAGCTGGGGCGGGTGGTGTGCAAGGAAAAAGTCAAAAGAAAAAAACCCACAAGCCAATAACTGTCTAGCAAACAATGGCCCTTCAGGACACTGCTGCTTGGGTGTAAGATAGCACTCCAAGATTAGCATTCCTGAAAGCACAACTCTCTAGTCTTTCTGCAGAACTCTGCTTCTCGGAGACTAACAGCAACCCCACTGCTCCAGCTGCAGAAACCTCTGATGTGCTTCAGGGGAGCTGTGGCACCCTTCCTTCCCTGCTAGAGCTGCCAGTGCCCATCCACAGTGTCAGCCGCCACCAGCTGTCCCTGGACACAGAAATCCTCTTAGCCCCTACAATCCCATGGCAAGCCAAGTCCCCTCAGAACAGGGATCAGACTGTGGCACCCCCTTCAGTGAATGCCTCCCATCTAGGGACGCTGGCTGATCTAAAGTCCTTGACATCCTTTTCTTTCCATCATCGACTGTCTTCATCCTCTCCTACTGCTCCCCTCACCCACTACACCTTCTCACAAGTTCCCTCCTCAGGGCCTTTGCACTTGCTAATTCTTCTGCCTGGAGAGCTCCGCCCCCACACCTCTGTTCAGCACTCTCTCTCTTCCAGGAAGATCTTTGCCCCCTGGGTGTCTTCTTAAATGCACCCCATTTAATATGATGCAAGCTCCCACCCCGGTCTCCCTCTCCCCTCCCACACTTCACTGCTCTCTAGCATCCTCGGCGTCCACTAACATATTTATACACCTATTTGTCCACTATCTTTATAAGCTCCAGAAAAGTAAGACATGGGCCCATCTCGTCCTTGACTGTGTTCCCAGGCCTTAAGCTAGTACGGATGCTCTGCCCAGAGCACACCCACCACACTGGCTGAATGATAAGAGTGTGCACTGGCTTTTCAGCAGCGGAGGCAGCGAGGACTCCGTTTGCACAGTCACGGTGTCTTCTTGCTTGGTGCTTCGTGCAGTGGGCCATCTTTCTTTCAAGGCTGATTCTACTCCTTGGCAGAGACCTGAGCACAAAGCTAACAACTGGATCTCAAGGACAAGAACGAGAGCAGCCGTTTCGTGCTCTACAATCAGTCTCTCCGTTCACCTCCCGCCCTCTGCAGCATGGGCATTGTCTAGAACTCAGAGCTCATTCCAGCTGCCCCTCCAAATTATTTCTCCCCATCTTGTTGAAATCCCATTTGAAACCCCAAAGCCTGATGTCAGATCTTAAAACCTAACATACGTGCTTGCTTTTCACTATTCATTGATTTTATATTTGTAAAGCCATCTACTTGCCGGTATTTCTTTGTAGTCTCAAAATTAATAAAAATGTAATACTCAAAATTAATTTCAACTCTTCCCCAGTCACTCGCACACAGGCATGAGTTTGAGTGCATGCCATGTCCTCAGTTGACCACAAGACAGCGTCATGACGTATTTTACAAAAGAGATTTATCCTAGGTGAGTGTTTTGCCTGTGTGAATGTCTGCTCACCATGCACACGAAGGCCAGAAGAGGGCATTGGATCCTCTGGAACTGGAGTCACAAAAGGTTTTGACAAATGGTGTGAGTGTTGGGAATTGAACCCAGTCCTCTGGAAAAGCAGCCATTGCTCTTAACTACTGAGCCACTGCACCCCAACCAGGTGGCTTCTTGGTCAACCTCATCTACTGTAAGCACAGAGCTAGTCGAAGTCTATGAATGACCAGATCTGCAACCCTTTCGCTTGTGATTCCATGGTTGAAATGATCGCCCCAAGCCTTTGCTAAATTACTAGCTGGTGTCCCTCTACACAGGAGAGCTTGCTCACAAAGAAATACATTGGTCGGAAATACTTCCCGCAGGGATGAAGCACAGAGCTGTTGGGTATGTGTCTTTGGATATGAATTGATATGTACTAAATAAGATATAATTTAGACAGAAACCCACATGAGGCAAGGTTATGCGTGGGTGAAGATGTGACAGAGACTGGCAGAAGCCTAACCCTGTGATTCCTTCAGGCGTAATGGTTTGATACTGGATAGTTTCTAGTTTGCTGTAACTTTGTAAAGTACAGTACCACAAATCTGACAGTTTACCAAAAACAGTTGTGGTGGTTTGAATGTACTTGGCCCAGGGAATGGCACTATTAGGAGGTATGGCCTTGTTGAAGGAAGTGTGTCACTGTGGGTGTGGGCTTTGGGACCTCCTCCTAGGCTGCCTGGAAGCCAGTCTTCTTCTAGCCGCCTTTGGAACAAGAGGTAGAACTCCCATCTCCTCCAGTGCCAGGTCTGCCTGGTTGCTGCCATGCTTCCTGCCATGACAAGAAAGGACTGAACCTCTGAATGTATAAACCAGCACCAATTAAATGTTGTCCCTTATAAGAGTTGCCACGGCCATGATGTCTCTTCATAGCCTAAGATGACAGTTCAATTTATTTTTCACAGATGTGCACACAGTAGGTCTAGCTGTAGCTTGTATGTTCCAGGCTTGGTACAAAGCAATGCTATTAGCACCAGTTCAGGGGGTCCCTTGTGGTAAGTCAGACCCCTCGGGATTCAAATCTTAGGCCAGGGTAGCTGTGTGCCCTCAGAACAGTCCTCTCAGGGCCAAGCGCCTTAAATGTAACTAAGGCACACTGCTGTTGTGACAATAAAGGCCAGTGCCTGGCATAGAAACTCTTAGCACAGGAGCACGACATAGCTGGGCTAGGACTTCCAGAAAGTGGCACGCTAGCCTTTGAAGACTAAGTATTTGGCAAGAGCAAGCACTAGGGCCACACAGAACCAAATCTTCCACTTTCTCCTCCTTAGCACACTGGCCTTCCCACTCGTGCCTAGGCCCCACCATGCACTGACTTTATCCATCAAGAGTCTGACCCAGAGCATCCGAGTCAGAGTGTGTTCAGATATTGGCATCCACTGCAGATCCAAACCCACCCACCCATCTATCTATCTATCTATCTATCTATCTATCTATCTATCTATCTATCTATCTATCTATCATCTATCTATCTATCTATATCTATAACTCTATATATATCTTCATATTTTTTAAAAAATTTAGCATGGTTTAAGAATTGTCCATATGGTGCAGTCTTTATAAAACGTGTTTTCTGGGGGCTGGAGAAATGACTCATCGGGTAAAGTACGTGTTGTGCGAGTATGAAGAGCTGTTGGGATCTCCAGAATCTTGTAAAAGCTGCACACAGAAACGTGTGTCTGCAATCCCAGTGCTCTTAGTGAGAACAGTAGTAGAGACAAGAAAAGTCCTGGAAGCTAGAAGGCCGAACAGCCTTGCAAGTGAAGGTGAGGGGCTGACACACAGGGTTGTCCTCCACACAAGTGCTGGGGCATGGCTGTGCCCATACTCACACACACGAGCGTGCACCACGCACCCACACCCACATCAACACAGACACTCGAGCATACGTACAGTGGTTTATGCCTTGCATAATCTTCCATCGCTGGCCCACGATGGTTAACTCTTCCCTTTTGCTAACCACGAGTACTTTCTCATTACCAAAGCCAGTGCAATGCTCTCTCTGTCTGTAGCTATTGCTCCACATTTAATGTTATTTCCTCATGATGGATCCCTGGGTGGATTCTAGGACCAAAGAGTCTGGATGTTCTCCCAACCAAACTGCTTTCTTGAAGGATCAGGTTGCCAGCTGAGTCCTCCCACCCGTGACATCTGCACAATGGCTGGGTTTTCTGCGTTGTAAAACCACTGTTCCTGACAGAAGCCTTAAAGGGCAAAGTTAAGCTCAGACACAAGAGCCGTTCGATATTATTTTGCTGTCCGTTTTCCTCTGTGGCCAGTGTCTTCACACCTATGTGGCAAGAGGGAAGAGTGTTTCTGCAGGAGTCAGAAGGGAGTCCTTGAACAGGGTTCTGAAGAATTCCTAGGAGCCTCCCGTGAAGGTGCTCTCTTAAGTTTAAGGATGGGGTCAACAGTTCCAGAATGCTGTGGTGGCTGGGGACTGTGCAGCCACCTTCAGTGGGGACACAGGGGCCGTCGAGAGCAAGGCTGGGCCAGGAGGTAAATGGGTGTTGGAATGCTAGCCGGTTCAACGTCAAGCCAGGTTTAGTGATGAAGGTCAGGTTTAAATCACAGTGTACGGCCTTGCACCAGAGATGAGGACAGGTTCTAGTCTAGCAGGTAAGAGACAGGTTAAGAGGGCCATAAAAGCTAACATGAGATGGAAGGGGAGGGGC
The DNA here is from genome assembly GCF_021556685.1 of Rattus norvegicus. Lineage (NCBI taxonomy): Eukaryota > Metazoa > Chordata > Mammalia > Rodentia > Muridae > Rattus > Rattus norvegicus. The sequence goes on from NC_141536.1 coordinate 140,096,549, forward strand.
CAGAAGCAGATGTGGCTTCAAGAGGAAATCAGGAGGTCCATTCTTCAGGGCCAGAAGAGATGGCCTACGAGGGACAAGGAGAAGAGAATAGCGGTGATTTTGTCTAGGCCTCTGGGAGACCATGGACACCAATCGCTTCCTCCTAGGGTTCACGCCTCCTCCTCCTGTATTAGTGCAACCTTAATTTTGTTCAGGGATGGCCTTTTGACCTCCTGGTGCGTTGGTCTCTACATCCATAAAGTGAAGGTTACACTTCTTGCCTCTCAGAGCTGTTGTGACATCACAACCTCACCCCCACCCTCAAGCCTTCTTCCCAGCTACCTTGACTGAGTTCATGTGGGGTCCCAGCCTTGATCATGCAGTGTCCTCTAAAAAGCTCTTGGGAGTCTCTCAGGCCTCCCAGTCTGCAAGATCGTCCAGGCAGGGAAACTGTGAATGGCTCTACATGGGTCAAATCCATAGCTCCCAACATTGCCCCTCAGAGTGTTGCTCCACCAGAAGCTGGCTTATGAGCCTAGACAATGCCTCCAGGCTGTGGAAGAGCTTTTGCAGAAGAAGGAAAATGCTGCCCCTGTTCAAGAGAGCCAGGGCATAGCAGAGAAGGCTGCCAGGCATCTTCCTGTCCCATCCAGGCCAGGGCCAAGTCCCACAGCCCTTTCTGAATGCGTACAACCCCTTCTTCCCATCCCCCCCATTCCATAGGATGTCAATGACACAGACCCACACTCCTCAACCTTGGATGGGGATGGAGAGCTAGAGCACTCAGCTCTCATCCACAGAAAGGCTCTGTTGTCCATCTTATAGATGAAGGAGGCAGAAAGGACCCCAGACCCTCCCACAGTTGCAGGACTAATGGCACCAGGAACAGTTTGAAAAATCAGAGTCATGGATGAGCTCTGACTAAGCTTCCACAGGGTCTTTGTTTGCACAGTGAGGTTCTAAGTACCCGTGTCCCATAGATAGCTCCAGACGCTGACCTGCAGGGACTGTAAGGTGTGTTCAACTTGCATCCCTGAGCTGCACCAGGCCTAGGACTGATATGAATATGACCCAACACAAAAAGATATATGTACTTAAAATATTATATTTGGAATTTCTTTTTGTAAATGGTTTATGCAGTTCTCGTGTGCAGAACTAAAGAGAGAAAGGAAAACATTATGCTGCAACGTCAAAAGCTTACGCACACCTGTGGAGAGCAATAAGAACTGGATCCAGAAAATGGAGGTATATGTGTGTATGTATACATATATGTATACATATATGTATACATACACACATAATGAAACTCTCTAGGTCCTGGAGGGTAAGCCACAGACTAAAACTCAATATTCGCAAAATGTAAGTATTTGACAAAGAACGTGAATGAAAAAATGAATAACCAACAGCTCAGCAAGAGCCACAGTACCCCCTTTCATGGGAAATATCCAAATAGACACTTACCAAAACTGATACACGGGCTGCCAAGAGCATAGGGAGTGGTCCCACCGTTGGTCACTAGGAAAGGCAAGTGAAAACGAAGGCCACAGAGAAGCACCCTCCTTCACACATCACCATAACAGCTAAATGCCAACCACTCCAAGTGTAGGAAAAGACATGGGGGAACCAGGATTCTTCAGGATTCTTGCAAACTGGCATGGGACTGTGGACTGGGCCTGCTTAGTTAACTGCATGTTTTTCAAATGATATGTCCATTTAATTACAGGAATGACGCTGAGTCCCACATGGCCTTGGCGGGGACAGATTGGCATGGTTCCTGCCCCTGGGACAGGGCCAGCAGGCATGGTCCTCCATGAGTGTCTCTGGCTGCTGTGTGAGGCAAGTCTGTATAATAATGTACATATTTTCACAGTCCTCTGAGGAATGTCCTTCCTGTTGATGTTAACGACTCCCTGATCATCAGAGAGCAGGAGACCGGGAGGCAAAGGTGCGCCTAAGGTCTCAGCAAAATGGCAAATGCTGGGACCTTCTGGACAGCTCTTAAGGCTGTGGAGAAGACTCTAAAACTATGGGTTTGAAAATATATAATTTCTCAACTATGCAAAAAAAATAAGGATGCAAAGTGAATCATATGGGGGACTTCAGGAATCTAAAGGGACAGAGGCAGCTGCACTGTGTGCCAACTTGTCAGAAAGGTGCTAAGGAAGGCGAGAAAGAGACTTAGGGAGTGGGTTGCAAGGTTTTTTGTTTTGTTTTGTTTGTTTTGTTTTGTTTTGTTTTGTTTATTCTTACAAAGGCAGACAAATTCCTGAGTTCAGGATCTGCCTGAGACAGAGCGAGGTTAGGCCTGAGTGTGGTAGAAATGGTAATTAATTTCAGGACAGGGTTCCAGCCAGGTAACTTAGCATCTGTGCTTGACAGAGGCAGGCAGAGCTCTGAATTCTTTTGCAATATTAAAAGGAAACGTCTGCTTGCTCTTCCCTAAGAATTAAGGGGCTGGGGTCACAGGATGCCGATTCAATGGACAATCATGGAGTAAATGACTAGATTGATATGGAAAACAAGAGACTGGGCTTATGATCTGCAGAAGATGAGCTATCCAGAGAATTTCGCTTTTAGAATAGCAGGAGTGAACTGCTTGAAGAACTAGCACAAGCAAAACGTGTGTGTGTGTGTGTGTGTGTGTGTGTGTGTGTGAGAGAGAGAGAGAGAGAGAGAGAGAGAGGGAGAGAGAGAGGGAGAGAGAGAGAGAGAGAGAGAGAGAGAGAGAGAGAGAGAGAGAGAGAGAGAGAGAATGAGAGAGCAGACTGGAAGCTGTCTCCAGCAGAACACAGGCTGCCAGCATGGACCCACAATTTGACTTTTGAGTCATTTGTTCTTGAGGCTTCTAGACACCCCTTCCTCAGAACCCCTCTCCAAGCTGAAGCTGGACTTCAAATAAACCAAGAAAACAGTGTGTGTTCATCAAAAGATCTGTGTAAAAATGTTCGCAACAACCATGTCTGTAGCAGCAAAGAAACAGAAAAAAACCCACGACCAACAAGACATAAATGAACAAACCAGTCACGCTTGGTCTTTTATGCGTACAATGGAACATTACTCAGCAACAAAAACAAACAAACCAGTTTTTACCTTTTCAGTGTGTGTATGTGTGTCCATCCATGCATGTATGTATGCATGGATCTGTGTGTATACATGTATCTTTGAGTGTACTCACATGTGGGGACATCTGTAGACACCAAGAGTCAATGTTGCATGTCATCCCGTGCCTTATTTCTCGAGATGGGGGCCTCTACCAGGACCTGGGCCTGGCTACTTTGGCTTGGCTTGCTGGTCAGAGAGTTTCCAGAATCCACCTGTCTCCGCCCCACCCCCACCCCCACCCCCACCCTAGGGCTGGAGTTACAGGTGTGCACAGTCTCACCTGGATTTTCATGGGGTTCTAAGGGTCTCACTTCAGGTTCCTACGATTTCCAAGTAGGCACGTTACCCTCTGATCCATCTCCCCGGTACTCCAACGATATCATCTATTCATATATACAACAGGACTCCAACTAACGACTGAATGAACAAAGCCACACCCTCCAAAATGTACACAGTAGAGTTACATTTCTAGAAACGTCTAAAAGCACCCTCCCCGCCCCCATGGGAAGCATTGCTGCCCGGCACGAGGGGACAGGACTAGAGAGTAACAAGTTACAAAGAAGCAAGAGAAACTTCTAGGGAACAGGAGGGAATCATCATCTTAATTCTGAGAGTGGTTTGCCCAAATGACCTCACGGGATACTTTAAATATGTGCAGCTAGCTGTTTACTGACTACACTTCACAGAGCTAGGAGCGGAAGAGAGGGGAGGGTGGGAGAAATGGGAGGAGGGGAGGAGTGGCAAGCACGAGTCTTAGGAAGCTAAGCACACAACACACATATACTCTGAGGGAGAAGCTGCCACAGGGCCTCTGGGGTAACCAGAAAACCCTGCTGGCCAAATAGCTCATCTGATGGAGACACCATGCCTGCTTGTCATCTACTCACTCAGCCCCTCACAGAGTGCTTCCTGTGTGCCACACGCGCCCCCCCCCCCAGGCCACAGGGGATACTCTTGCCCCAGGAAGTCCTCCGGAGCAGCCATGATGCACCCTTCCCAAATCTAACAAACACAGGCTCCAACCACTCCATCAGGGTTCCTTTCCCAAGCTCCATCTCAGCTCTTCTTGGCTGGGATTTTATAACTGTGCCACTTCAAAGCCTCTAATTAGCTCATGACTGTAACAGAAATCTGCCTTTTATCACTGCTAAACAGACATCCAAGCTGAACCCTAACTAATAATCAACTAATGGGAGCCAAGGATTCACAGGATCTCAGAAGCGCAGAGCAGGAAAGGACGTGGGGGCTCCAAAGCCCACCAATTCAGAGTGACTGACAGTGAGTGACAGCCTCTGAGTGACATTTCTCTAGGTGACCCTCCTGTTCTGCAAGCACCTGGCCTGTTTAAACCCCCGTGGGGAGGAGAAATCAACTGAACAGACTTCCCCGGAACTTACTGTGCATCTACTATGGGCTAAACCCTACAGGGGCACAGATGGGCTTCCTAATCCAGTTTAATTTCACTTCAATTTGCTCCTCTGAGGCTAAGTTTAATTACATTGACCAGTTACCAAAGAGGTTACAAGGCCAGACAAATAAAATGACTTGTTCCCAGCAGAGCCTAAAAGGGTTAACCAGGACATTCTATTTGTGCTTTCCATGGCTGACCACTCAGAAAGTCTGACAAAAGGCCCAAGATAGCCTTAACCTGAGCCCTGCTCTTGATGGAATAGCTGATCTTTGGGACCCTTCCAATACCCGCCTCCTCTCAGTTCTAAGGGAGGGGCCAATCTCCCCCTCAGTCTTGGAGTTCCACAGAGGAACACATTTTCTTGGCGGTAGCAAGGGGCTATCTCACCTCTGACCATACAGAGCTAACATGATGGGAAAGGCCCAGGTTCTAAGGAGGAGTCGTGGGGTTCAGAAGTGGATTCCTAAAGAGACAGCATCTGACCTGGGCCTTGAACACAAGAAGACACCTACCAGGAAGAATGTTACATAATGAGGAATTGGGTGAGTGAAGTAATAGAGGAAGGGGAAGTACAGAGCAGGGACCGTTGATCCGGAACACATCAAGTCCAAGGTCGCTTAGGGACTTTTCTGAAGTCACACACCATCAAGAGTCCTTCGGAGCTCTTTGCTCGCCCTGGTCATGAGCTTCCTTTGAAAAGCCCAGGTGAGAGCTGAGGAGTGAAGAATGGGTGTGCACAAGTCTCCTCTGAGAGCAGAATGAGGGAGAGAAAGATCAGAAGACAAGGGGAGGTGAGAACTGGGGTTCTGGAATCGTCCCTTTAGATCCTAACGCTGTCTGTCCCTGGTGGGCTCTCAGGACTGGGTCTGTGCAGGCAGCAGTGTTTTGTCATTGGGGCTTTGAGAAGGGGAGAGGGGCTAAGCCTGGGGAAGAAGGTGACTGGGAAGCAGCTTTGGGAGGCTACTTGGTGCACCCTGGGCTGCTTTCACACAGGCTCTCAGGAGAGCATCCATCTGCTCTCTGGAAGGAACGATTGGTCCTTCTCTGGTAGATGAGAACATGGCCAAGGATTTCACACGATGCATCTCAGACCCCAGGCTGACAAACAGCAGACCTGGAAGTCAGTCAGACTGGACTCTGAAGCCACTGCCCACCATGAACTGTGAGGGGCTCCACAGGACTCACAGCCACTTCAGGGAATTGATCAGCGGCTTCACTACACTGGCTCAGGACCCCGAAGGTGACGAGGTGTTCTTTGTCACACAACTGACTGTGTCTCACTGCAGAGGTGACGTTCAGCAGGCTTCGCTCACACTTAGCTCAGTATCCAAAGTCTGCCACTTCCAAAAGGGAAGGTGGTGTGTGCGTGTGAACAGTACAAGGGAGAGAGGGATGTGTGGGGATGAGAGGAACAGCACCAAATTGGTTTCCCTGCAAGGCTGACATAGGACTTCCAGGGCCTCCATTGCCAGAGGGAACGAGGATGAGCCCTTTGCTGGGAGCCTCCGACGGAACACCAAACTGGGTTCCTGTGTTTTGCGGTCCTTCTCCTCTGCCCTCCCTCAGCCCTTACTCTGCCAGGATTCTGGTCCTCCTCCTCTAAGGCCTTCCTTACAGCAGCTTACAGCTGCTCTTTCTCCTGGGAACACGATGGTACCTATTGCTTGCATTGCTGTGCCCCGTCCTGGAATTCCAGACCCTCTGCACTGCAGGATGAGTCAGGCTCAGCCTCGACTCAGTACCCTATCATCTCGGGAGCTCCTTCCAGGACACCCCGGCCTATGGGATCAGCCCTGACACCAAAAGCTAGCTCTGAAGACTCATTATCTTCTCCCCACCCCCAATAGATTTATTTATTATTATTTTTAGTAATATGGAGCTGTGTGCAGGTTCTCTCAGAGGTCAGAGGTGTTCGATCCCCTAGAAATAGTTACAGGCAGTTGTAAGATGTGGGTGCTGGGAACCAAACCCAGGTCCTTTGGAAGAGCGGCAGCTGCTCTTAACTGCCGAGCCTCCTCTCCGGCCGCAAACACGCCATCTTGTTGCTCGTTAGTTGTTATCCTCACCTCAGCGGTGAGAATGTGCTCTGTGCTAGAATTTGCCTCCCTGGATGACACCTGGCAAGTACTGGGCTGGGCTCTGCCTTCAGCGCTATGGAGGCTGTCTCCTAGGACTCCGGATACCTGCAGAGGGTCCCCTGCGGAGCCCTGCTTTGTTTCTACAGTATAGGAAGCCAGGAGGTCAGAGTCCGGACCCCTGCCATGTTGAACATAAAACCTTGGGCCAACTCCCTTTGGAAGTCCCAGCTTCCCAACTGTGATAATGCGCTTACCCATGCAGCAGCTCCAGCCCATGGGCCATCAAATGAATAGCTATCCAGAGGCAGTCAGACGGAGAACAGTGCCTCAATGCCAAAACCATGTGACAGCTGTGCAGTCTTGGGCAAACTGCTTCCCCTCTCTGAACCTTGTGATTTCCACTATAAAACATGGGTCACCTATGATGAAGGGCCTTGGTTGGCGATCTTTTGGGAGGCAGGGATTGAAAATCGGACCCAGCTATGGTCTGGTAAACACACAACTGTGTCTCCACCTCTGACCCGCGCCCCTGAGCCCTTAGACTCCTTAGCTGTTTCTCTTTCTCCTAGCCAGTCTGGAAAGTCTTTGCCTTTCATCTGGGTTTGCCAAATCTCCCAGGCCAATTGCAAGGCAATTTTTTTTGGTTCTTTTTTTTCGGAGCTGGGAACCGAACCCAGGGCCTTGCGCTTCCTAGGTAAGCGCTCTACCACTGAGCTAAATCCCCAGCCCCACAACATATCTTTTAGTAGCATTTCTATGTAGCAGGCCCTGTATATCATCTACCCACCCACCCACTCACTAACCCACCTACCCACTTATCCATCCATCCATCCACTCACCCATCCACCCACCAGCCCACCCACGCATCCATTCACCCACCCATCATCCGTCCGTCCGTCCATCCATCCATCCATCCATCCATCCATCCATCCATCCATTCATCCATCCAACTCAGCCAGGTTGGAGAGCTCCCCAAGGACAGGGAGCACACCTTGGACCTGAGACAGATGCTCAGTAGAATGGATGTAAATGAATAGTTGTATCATTGCCTCCCCTGACATGTCCAGAATAGTCTTATCACATTTGGTTGCTTGATGAATATTTGATTAAGCGGGGCCACAAGAATGCATCTGCCATCAGTGGCTTTCATCTGAATCTTGGAAGGCCCTGAAACCATGCTCCTGGGTTTCCTCCTGCTAACTAGAAGCTCCTCTGAGGCCCTTCTTTTAGAACGCTCTAGGCTTCCTCTGCCACCAGAGTCCACTTTCCCCGAGTGGCCACGTGACAGAGCAGCATGCAGATGGCCTGCTGGCTGGCCAGGTTATATTCCACTCAAGCACAGGACAGCAGTACCTCAGCGTCCAAAGACAGAAACTGCTTCACCAGGGGCCTTTCCTCACGTCTCCAAGGGGTTGTGCCGGGCTTCATAGGCCACTCAATAAGACCCCCTACTAAAGGTGCCAATTGAGGTTCTGGAACCTCCATGGTGGGAAGCGTGGTTAGGGCAAGTGGGTACAGGAAGCCTCAGTCCCCAGGCAGCCCTGACAGTGCTGTTGAAAGTGAGGGGCCCCGGTTGGGGATTTAGCTCAGTGGTAGAGCGCTTGCCTAGCAAGCACAAGGCCCTGGGTTCGGTCCCCAGCTCTGGAAAAAAAAAAAAAAGAAAAAAAGAAAGTGAGGGGCCCCAACTAGGGCCTTGGAGGTCACAGAGGCAGGGACAGTGAGTGCAAGCTGCCCAAGCAAGGCCTTTCCAGCTTTGCGGAAGGGGCCTACCCTAGCACGAGCCTGCCTCCCCAGATGATTTTCATTCTCCACAGACCAGCCAGCGACGGCTGAACACTGCATGCCTAACACTGCAGGTTTCTGTCAGAGGTCACCGATGACCTAACGGACATCCTTCAATATGTGCACTGGAAATATTACCTCACTGGTCACATTTTTTAAGACTGAGCTTAGTCCTAACAGTTATCCGGGTTTCTGCCTTACAGATCACCAGATCTGAGAAGACTGGATTGGCATCCCTGCAGACATGAATGACAGAGCAAGACAGCAACTGTCTCTTTCCAGAGAGCAAGCACTACAGCCCAGTCTTCGCTCTGCCTTTGCAGAGAACCGCACCAGAGGGAGGCCCTTGCTTCAGTTTCTATTGGTAAATAGACCCTCTAATAACCTCAGCAGAGAGAGACAAGGGAACAGACTCAGGAAACCAGATGAGGATTAAGATCTTTCAGGCCTGACTCGGGCCAACAACAACATTTGCCTGAGATAAACTAGAGCAAATATGGATAACGAGTTAGGGCTTTGTCCATGTGTTATTTTGGGGGCTAGAGAGATGGCTCAGTGGTTAAAAGCTTTGGTTGTTTTTGCAGAGGACACGTTTGAGTCCCTGACCCTACACGGTGGCTCACAACCATCTGGAAGTCCAGTTTCAGGGGATCTAATGCTCTCTTCTGACTTCTGCGGATACTAGGCATACAAATAGTGCAGACACACATGCAGGAAAAACAGCCATACGAAAATAATTATATAATGTACTATTACCACCACCACCACCACCACCACCACCTGTGGTGCTGAAGAAGGACACTATGGATTTTTGCATGGTGGGCAAGGGCTCCACTCTGAGCTATGCGCCCAGCCTACAGCAAGATTTTTTTTTTAAGATTTATTTATTTATTTTATGTGAGTACACTGTCTCTGTCTTCAGACACACCAGAAGAGAGAATTGGATCCATTACAGATGGTTGTGAGCCACCATGTGGTTGCTGGGAATTGAACTCAGGACCTCTGGAAGAGCAGTCAGTGCTCTTAACCACTGAGCCATCCCTCCAGCCCGCAAGATTTTCTAAAAGGCATAATATACTCAGTTTGAGAGGTATCTTTCTGGTACTGAAGCCTGGGAGGTGTTCAGAGGCTCTTCTCGTACAATATGACACCACAGAACTCTGGGCATCATCTGAAATGTCCTTATCTGGCAAAATAAAAAGCTGGCCAAGCTAAGCTAGACTCCCAAAGGTGCAGACTTTTGTGAACGCACGTCCTTGCTACATAGCCAGCCTGTCCCCATATGACAGAGCAGGCTCCTGCTGCTCCTCCTGACCCAAACCCAAACACACAGGAATCTATCTATCTATATCTGAGGTGTTCTATCTTTCAAGAGGTGGCTTTGAATGGAGCCATTCCCAAACATTATCCCTCTAGCAAATCCGCAGAGCGTTTGTTCCTGCCTCATGTTCCATTATCTGAGTCTTCCTCAAGTTACAGGTACCTGGTCCCTACCCACCCCACCCCACCCCACCCCACCCCACCCCCCATCCCTGCCCCAAAGTGGTCACAGAAGAAAACAGTTGTGAAGTCCTTAGCCCATCGGAGCTTGAAGGGCCCTTGTTCATCTCCACCTCTGACTGTCTCTCTATCTGTGTGTCTCTGCGTGTCTCTGTCTGTCTCTGTCTCTCATCTCTGTCTCTTTCTGAGACAGGGTTTCTCTGTGAAGAACAGGCTGGCCTTGAACCCAGAGATCCACCTTCCTCTGTTTCCCAAGTGCTGGGATTAAAAGCATGCACCACCACTGCCTGGCTAACCTCTGACTCTTAACTCTGCAGGTATGGAGAGGTAAGAGGCCTGATCTCAGGCTTGGCATCGAGTAGACAGCAGGATGCAGGGAAGGGTTCCAGTCTTGGACTCCTCATGCTGGCTCTTTCCCTCAGGCTGCCTCCCAGAGACTCCTTTAGGGTTGGCTCAGTACCTCAATTCAGACGACAGTGCTGGGCATGTGACAAACACTTCATAAATATCCCATCCATTAAGAGATGTAGAGCAGCCTGGGAACACAGACTTCCCTCTTCAAGGACTCTTGGCTCAGTGTTACCAGCACTGAGCACCAGCTGCCCACCTCTAGGGCTTGGGTGGCCTAGACACAGAAAGAGTCCACATGACTCAGAAATTGTGTTGTTACTGAATGGTTCTGGCCCCTGCCCTTTTGAGAAATCTTGAACAATGATGCAGCTTCTCAAGGTAAGTGGTTCTTCCTCATGCATGAGACACCGAGAACTGTTTGGAGGAAAAGCTCTGAGTCTTCTGGGTAGTCACAGACACTACCAGCTATACAAGGTACAAAAAGACTACCTTGTGTGTCATCACAGACAGACAATAACAACAAAAAAGTTACACTTCTTCCAAGTGGGGTAGCACACACTTATAATCCCAGCATGTAGGAGGCCGAAGCAAGAGGATCCTGAGTTCAAGGGCAGCTTGAGACCCTGTCTCGCAAAAACAAAACCAAACTTAGCAGATCCTGTTTCTAGACGCCTCAAAGGGTCTGATCTTCCTGGGATAACTATATAATTCAACCAAACAGTGTTATAGAATGACCATAGGTGGTCCTTCTATGCTACTGGAAAATAGAACTCCCAGGCCTCTAACACTGTTGGGACTGGGAAGAATCTTACTATCTTTGTTCTCAAACCCAGCACAGGGTTTAGAGATGCTAATCACATCGGATCTCTAGGTCTTCTTGACTCACTGTGTGGGAAGGACCTTCTACTCTTTCTCTGCTCCCAGATGATGTTTGCCACCATACCTCCTAGACATCTTTTCAGATCTGCATATTGGACTTCTTGAAACTCAGGATTGGCTCTAGATCTTTCCCATACCCATGCTCTTGGCCCAGAGCCTAGCTAATGAATGATAACAAACACTGAGCCCTGTTCAAAAAGACTGAGAATCCCTCTACCCTGTGCTGGGATAGGTTCACACTGAGACTCTGAGCCGGCCAGCACATTCAGTCTGTTTGAGCCATGGGGACACTGTCTCTCACCCAAGGTAACCCATTCTAAGGGAGGGCTCAAACTAAAAGCACTTCCTTGACTCCCAAACCCATGTGTCCCCAGCGCTATACTCGTCAGGTTCTGTAGCATTTTAGTTGTCCAGCTCTGGGCAACACTTAGCCTGTCTGCCTGGCATCCTCACCGCAAAATCGGTAAAATGACGGTGTACGCAGACTACACATTAGGATGGTCTGAGCAGGAAATAACTGAAACCAGGTTGGGGTACCGCACAGGGAGCACCCAGAAGGCACATTTGTCATGGCTGTCATTGAGGCCTCCTTGAGAAAGGGAACCCTCCATCCATCAGCTAAGCAGAACTCACAGCAAGAGCTCTGCAGCCCTGACTCACACACTCTTCAGCCCAGCCCAGCACCGTCCTCTGCAGCAGTCATCCTGGGGAGATGTGTGATCTGCCCTCACAAGCCTTCACAGCTTTCCTGGCTCCTAAATCCATGCCTGTGTGCAAGGGCACACGCACATGCACGCACACACACTCACATGCCACACATACACACATGCCACACACATACACATGCCACACACCACACACACACCACATACACACATACATACACACTCACACACACATGCCACACACACTCACATGCCACACACACACTCACATACACACATGCCACACACACACGCCACACACACACACACCCACACACACCACACACACGCGCCATTGCAAAGGATAGGTGAGAGGCGGCAGGATCTGTGAAAGAGGCAATGCTTCTGAGCCAGACCGACCACCACTTCTTCCTGGCCATCCCTAGGCCCATCCCGTGTCTCTCCAAGCCACAGTCTCCTCCCTTACTAGTAGATACAACAAGGACCACCCACCTACAGTGCTCTGGCACTGTGTATTATAACTGATATTAGGAATAATACACAGTCACCCATTTTTATTTTTAAAAGTCCTCTTAACAAAATTTCAGAACCAGAAGGGGCTCAGGGATCATCTAGCCCAATCTCCTCAGTAGATGGATGGAGATGAACAAATACTAAAATAATGAAGCCCAAGGTCACACGTGGAGGTGGCACTTGGATGGAGTCTGGGACCTGGGTCTCCTGACCTTCTACTGCGTTCTATATTAGCTTGGCTGGCTGCCCTGTGCAGCTCCCCTCCTGCCCACGGTGATGGCTGGAATCACTCTTCCCGACCCTCTCCAATCATGGCTCACTAGCCAGTGCCATCTGAACCCTGACCGCCAGCCTTAAATTCTCAGACACATCCACTTCCTTTACCCCTAAGGAGGAGCCTTAGCAGTGCAGGTAAGATGTCTAATGGTAACAGTTAGTGCTGTTAGTATGTTGCATGGGTAAGTGTTAGTAATCTCAATATATACTAATCTGAATATTAGTAATCTCAATGCCATGGCGACCAACACCTGACCTTTGAAAATCAACTCACCTCAGGCTCTTCCCCAATACAGTTGGTTTGAAGGCCTCATCAATGTATTTAACTCAACACTTATTAAGCACCTACTTTATGCCTTGTCATAGGCCAAAGGCTGGAGACAGGGAAGCCAAGGCTGGGCCTCTGCCAGGAGAAGCTCATGGTCTATCGGGGATTTAGGGCAGAAGGATGGGAGGGTGCATCACACTCTTTTGACCTAACTGGTGCCGCAGCAAAAGCTCCACCCCACCCTGTTGGGAACCTCCTTTGTGTGGCCGGCACAGGGCAAAAGGTGTCTGGAATAAACTAGAGATAGACAGGATGGGTGGTCGGCTGAGAATGACAACAAGAAGGAAATGGAAAATAGGAAATACGGGCCCCAGAACGTGACTTTCTTCCTTCGGTCTCAGAAGAGATTATTCTAGGGGAGGCAAAGATTGAGATCTGCGAGCCTGGTTCCTGCTCTCTGCCAGCGCTCAAGACCCATGTGCTTCTGTTCCTGTGGGATGCCGCCCATGGATGACAGGGTCTTCCAAGCCAATGGCTGGGTTATACATGACTGCAGGCAACCATCATTTGCTACAACTGTCACAGCTCCTGTGATGGAAATGCTTTCATCCCCTGATTGCTCTGCAAGAATCTGGTGGGGTAAGAAGAACTCCCCTCTCTCCTAATTTGCCTTCAAATGCTGAATCCTTGAAAACCTACTGTGTGTCTCAAGCTGTTATCGCAAGAGCTTCCATATGAATCTCATCTCACCCTTAACACTCTAAGGCAGGTACCCTTCTCCCAGGTTCACAAGTGAGGGAGTTAAGGCTTGGGGAAGGGAAGTAACTGTCAGGGCGCGGGGTATTCCCCAAAGAATCCTCTGATGCCTCCAGTGTGGTGAGACCCACAAGGTCAACATTTCACTCTAGAAATCCAAAGTCAAAAGGGAATAACCAAGGGGACCCCAATTATTTCAAGGGCCTAAACTTGAATGGTTTTAATAGACAAGTCTCCAGAGTTATTGAAGCCACGCTCAAGTGATATATTGAAATTGTACGGTTCATCTAGCCCAGCTCCGGCACAGAACAGACAAGCAGACAGACACCCACACCCAAAAAATAGTAAGATGGCTACTTGGAGCCAACCAGCAAGTTAAGGCCCAGAACCTCAGGTTCTCTTACTTCCTTACACCCCTCGACTTACAGAGACTAGCATTTTCTGGGAAACTCCTCCAACCCACCCAAGTCTGTACCCCAAGTTGGGCAGAGAAGGCTAAGGAAACAGGCGGCACGTGACCAGCAGGCTCTCCACCCCTGCAGAGTTGAGGCAGGGGAATGTGGGGAGTTTTCAGGCTGGCAGGTGTTGCAAGCCGTCTGGCTCCCTGCTAGGGAGTGGAAAGAGAAAACAATATATACCACGGAAGCTCCAGGGAGACTGAGGCAAATTTCCCACTCTAGGGATCATGGGAAATTCTACCAGATCTACTGCAGGGCTCTGATGTTTTTCAGTGGGCAAGATAGGAAGGCAGTCGTTGACGCTTGACCTTGGGGTGGGTGTGCGGTTCCAAAGAGAAGCTCACATGTTTGCAGAATGCCAGAAGAGAAAAACAAACAGGAAGGGCGAGGGGTTAGTTCCCTAAAACCCACCTACTAGATGTTAAAGAAGACCCTGGGCGTCTTCCCTACTGAAATCAGCATCCTCTAATTAATTAGTAAATTTCACGCTAGGGAGAGGGGTGCTTACGAGGATGTAGGGGGATGGAGGGAGGCTAGGGATGAGTCACGTTAATCCCCTCCTCGGCTGGTGCCCCTACAGGATCGCGCCGCAGCAAGCGGTCTCAAGCTGTCCCCGGCGGCCGCGGAGCCACAGAGGCCCCCTCCAGCCCCGCCGCGGCCTCCTCACCTGGGTCCACTCGCCCTCCGCAGTCCCGCCGGCTCGCACGACTCCGGCGCAGCTTGGCGCAGCGCCTCTGCAGTCGCTGCAGCAGCCGCCTGACGATGATCAGCAACCTGCGGCGGTGGGGAAGAGAGAGACAGGGGCGGGTGAGCGCCGGTAGCCGCAGCCTGCAAGCTCGGAGGACACGCTGCCCGCCGCGGGCTAGGGCAGTTCCAGTGCTTGGCCGGCGCCCCGCACCCCCGCACTTGCACTCCTGGGTGCGGCGGGTGAGGCTGGGCGGTGGGCCCGGAGGTCCCCGGGGTCCTTGTCATCACCTGCGAAGGCTTCCATGGTTTAGGCTGCCCCGGGAGGGTAGCAGGATTGCTCTCCCGAGCCCCAGCTGAAGGTGGCTAGCGGGTGCTTGCTGGGGCTGGGGCTGGGGGGAGGGAGAGGTGGAGGGCGGGGGAGGAGAGGTGGATGGAGGGGATGAGCCAGTCGGAAGCTCGCCGGCAGCTGCGTAAACCTCCCGTCTTCACTTTCCTTCTTAAAGAGATAGTTGGTTTCGCTCTGAGAGCCGTGGAGCCAAGACTTCAACACGTAGGCATGGGGTCCTTTATTACCTCAAACTAGCTGTTGCACGGAGGTGGAGGAAGGGGCGGACTTCACAGGGTGTCTATCCCTTCAGCTTCTGGGCCTCCGGTATCTCACTCCTTGGCATACATTAAGTAGTAATATTATCTGGACGCTTTTAGAAACATGTTTTGATCTCCTAAACCAATTTGTGAGTAACAGGAGTTATTTATTGTGAACAGCTCTTGGCTTTAAAAAAAAATCTTAAATACCCTAAGGTATTTAAGAAATGTTATCCTTTACAGTATTAAAATAGTAAGCTGGAAAGATGTGCACTATACAGCTAAGTGATCCTTATTGTGGGTTCGTCTCCAGTCTGCTACCTGACATCAAAGGGCTCAAGGGACCACAAAGTTCAGGAAACTGGACTGCAACTGTCCATTTCTAGGCCTTCCATTTCTGACTGCGAATTAGTTAACCTGCTGGCCTGATTTCTTGCCCGCCCCACTGGGTGCAGTGGGAAGGGGCTTGGGCTTCCCCCTCGTGAGCCAGCCCTTTCTGATTAGCCGTGCCTTTGCTCACATCCTTCTGGGATTTCTTCTATCACCTTGTCATCTTGCCCTTCTTTTACCTCAACTCTCTGGTGTCCTCTTAAATGACATTGCCCATCACTCATTTTGCTCTCAGCAAATTCTTCCTTGCTGGGCCTCTACACCCAGCTTTTGTTTGCTGTCCACGGGTTTGGAGCAACTGAGACTTCCAGGTTGCTTCTTCCAGTCCTCAAAGTCTCTGCTCAGACACTGCTCTCTCAGGGAGGTCTTCTGCCATTGTCCACGTGACTGGATTTACAATCATCTAGGAAACATATGTTTGAATGTGTCTGTGAGGGTGTTTTCAGGGAGATTTACCTACGGAAGGAAGGCCCACTTTGGATGTGGGCTATGGCCCAGACTGAATAAAAGGTTAAAAGAGAAAGCTCGTTGAATAGGAACATTTATCTCCTTGCTCCGTGACTGAGGACACGATGTGACCATAAGCTTTCTGTCATGTCTTCTCTCACATGATAGACTACATTTCCTTCAAACCACAGCCAAAATAAATCCTTCCTTTCTAAAAGTTTCTTTCTGTCAGAGATTTGGTCATGGTCCTGAGAGAAGTAATATGCCTTTCCTCTTCCTTCCTTCCTCCATTTGTTCTTGCATGTGTGTGCGTGAGCGTATGTGTATACACCAGAGGTCTTTTTTTTTTCTTTTTTTTTTTTTTTTGGTTCTTTTTTTCGGAGCTGGGGACCGAACCCAGGGCCTTGCGCTTCCTAGGTAAGCGCTCTACCACTGAGCTAAATCCCCAACCCCAGAGGTCTTTTTAAAAACTACTCTCCGTCTTCGTTTTTGAGACAAGGTCCCTCAATGGGCACAGCTGGAGCTCACCCACTGATTCAGTTATGCCAGCGTTGCATGTCTGGTGTTGTACATGGGTGTTTAGCTTCCCCATGCTCACTGGAAGGCACTCGAACAGCTGAGCCGTCTCCCCCGCAGCCCACCCCGCCAAATGCATTTATGTCTGAGTTTTGTTGTATTTAATTATCTGTAGTTGAAAAAAAAAAAGACAGTGTTAATCTAGACAATCTATATCACCACCCTTAGAATGTACACATTGTGGGGGAAAGAACATTTTCCTCTTGCTGTATCGCTCGTATATGGAAGGTGGTCAGTAAATGTTGGCTGAGTCTGAGAGCAAAACTGAGCTTGTGCCCTCGGCTCTTTGTCCAAACTGAATTTTCCAACAGAATTTACAAAGCAACGTCACTAATTTACATTAAGACTCTGTAGTATTGGCCTGCTATCTCAAAAGTAGCCTTGTAAATAGTCATAATATCTACGAAAAAGTCATTATTTTAATGTTTCTATTCCTTACGAGTCAAATCTTTTTCCACATTCCGTATTTGTACTAAATCCACCAGGGTTTCTTTCTTTCTTTTCTATTTTTTTAAACCAATAAATGGCTATGGGGGGGCATTTGTTACACTTTCTCTCTATTAAATCTCCAGTTAAATTGGATTCTCTCGTCATAGGGCCATCATTACATACACTGTGCAAAAATACAAAAAGAGCAATTGTAGCAAGAGCAGTACACTGCAGTTGAAAAGGTCATGGGAAATTTAAAAAAATACATACAACAAACAAACAAAAAACTAGTACTATACCAGAGAGCTAATGATGGCATGTTTTATCTGTCTTAATGACCGCCTAAATTAAATAAGTAACTTCTTCATACTTAATGCAAAACAAAAAAATACCATGTAATCATTGAATGTTTATGGGGGAAAAATTGAATGTTTATGGGGGAAAGATGTGATCTATCTTCGTATCATCTTCCTGGGTTTATTTTTTTCCTTGTTATTTAGAAGACTACATTTCCCAGAAGTCTCCACTAACAATGTCCCCAAAGCAAGAGAGTTCTTCCACCCACACTACTCCCATCTGGAATGGTGTCAGCCAGTAAAGAATTCTCCTAAGCCTCAGAAAGCAGGTAATTGAGAAGAGAATCAGTGTTTAGGTATAAGGGAAATTGTAACAAATGAGGGTTACAAACATAAAAGAAGATAAAATTATTCCAAAGAAATCAGTAATTTTATTTTGTACTAATTAGGAAACATTTAGTGGTTTGTTTTTTTGTTTGTTTGTTTGTTTTGTTTTTTGTTGTTGTTGTTGTTGTTGTTGTTTTTTTTCAGTTTCAAAACCAGTTTTCATTACAGCTCTGGGTAAGCACCTTGCTCTTACTGAATGCACCAAGGAAGCTCGAACAAAATACCTACACGTGGGAGCTATGGGAGCATTCTGAAGGGAAGCCACAAACAGGGCTAACTAAAGAAGAAGGCCAGTGAGGTTAAGTCACTGGAGTGGCAGGAACTTAGCATTTTTGTTTCCTTGGATTTCCTCCAGCCTGGGCTCCAGACAGCAAACTCTGAAACTGGGAACCGGCACAAGAAATCTCCCAAACAACCCCTTCCGCTCCGCCTTGAGATCAGGAAAGGAGGCATCTGATGCTCAGTATGTGTGGGGGAGTCATTTCTCCTCTCAGATCTTTCTCCATTTCCTCACAGCTCAGTTCTCAGGCAATCCTGCAGTGGCTATTGGAACAGCAGGAAATGGCAGGTGGAAGAGGAGAGACTCCATCAGAGTAGGTATGGTCCTGAAGGAGGTGAACACCTACTGGCTTCTGTGCCTTAATGGTCCCACCTCCAGGTGCACGTGTGGGAGGCTGGCAGCGGAGCAGGATAGAGCAATACAGCCCTCAGCTGTAGCTTTCTGATGCATCCCTAATAGCGGCCAAGATATAGGCAATATTTTTCTGTACTAATAACCACCAAACCAAGAAAACTATCTTGAAAGGAAAAAGGATATACTAATTCTATAGAATAATGTTTTGCATAATTGAGATTTCTCATCATAAACAATGGAGGGCAAAAGAAAGCAGAACAAACTTAATGGTTAAACGAATTTGTCAAACAGACTGTAACATCTTTCACGAATGAAAGTAATACAAGGACATTCTGAGAGAAAGTGAAGTTAAGAGCGTCACTGAAGGCCTTGCTTAGGGCTGATCCAAGGCCCCCTGGCACATATATAAGAGAGGACTGATTGCCTTGTCTTTCCCCAGTGAGAGAGGATGCGCCTAATTCTGTAGAGACTTGATGCCCCAGAGAAGGGAGATGCCTGGAAAGGGGGTCACCATCTCAGAGGCAAAGGGGAGGGGCAATAGGGTAAAGAATTCTGGGAAGGAAGGACGACGGGGAGAGGGGGGCAACATTTGGGATGTAAATAAATAAAATAAATATTTAAAAAAAAGGAATGAAGATGGTTTTTCTAACAAAAGGCACAGGAGCCCGGGAGGAAAAACAACACAAGTATCAAAACTGGCAGCTGACCAAGTGACTTTAGTAGACTATCCTCTTCTTGAGTTTTAAAATATGTTTGGCAGTTATGATTGGTGACATCAACAGTTACCTCTGTTGATGAGCTTTTTATTACCTTATTGCAAATTTAATACCGTTCAAACCATGTTTGCTACACTTCCTAAGGAAGAGGAAACACTTCCCACTGTGTCCTATTTTATCCAAAATACCTGAAACTTGCTATAGTCAGGATAGGAGAATCTTGGGTTCTCCTGCAACCCAAGTCCTCAGGGCCACAAGGACTGGGATGAAAGACACATTTTGAGACCCACCCTGACCTTGACATGGAGACTGGCAAGTTCCTTGCTGTCAGACTCGACCTGAAGGAGGAGGAAGTTAAGTCTCGGTTCATCCAGCACAGACATGAGGAGGAACAGAAGGGACTGTGGGCCTTTCCTGTCTCACCTCAGCCCAATCAGTCTAGTAGTCTGACAATACCATGGTGCCCACTGCTGCCATTCCGAAAGCCAAGCTCCCTTACACAAACTGAGGGAATCCTTGCTAAGCTTTATAGCACTGGGTGAGCAGGACATCCTCAAACATCTCTGGAGCCCTTGGTCTCCTGGGGGCTACCAAACTCCCCAACAGAGAAAAATAAATCTTTGTTGTAGAAGCTCTAATTGTGTCATAGTGCATTTCATAGTATATCTTTTTCTCCACACTTCTTTGCTTGCAAATGTTCACTTTAATGACTCGTTGAGTTAAGAGTGTCACTAAAGGCCTTGCTTGGGGCTGATCCAAGGCCCCCTGGCACATATGTAGGAGAGGACTGATTGCCTTGTCTTTCCCCAGTGGGAGAGGATGCGCCTAATTCTGTAGAACCCTCTGGCTTCTGCTACTGCATCAATACTGAAACCTAACTGGGACTCCTCATGGATATCCTATTGTTGCCCTGTGTCATGGAGGTCCTGTGGTTTTGGGTCTGTAAGACCAGCCTCGTCCTGCATTCCAGCAGTTCATTTGGATAGATGTTGGGTGGGTCAATTCAAAGCCCTAGATCTGGGCCTGAGAGGTACCTGAGCTGGTCAGCCTGCCAGCTCTCTGGCTCTTATGCCCTCAGGCTGGCTCATCCACAACCCTTGAAACTAGGACTAACTTTACCCTGCTGCCTAGGTGATGTGCAGGGTCCATTCTCCTGAGTGTTGCAGCCAGTGAGGAGCAGGCCCAGTTCCCCCATTCCCATGACTCCAGGGCCAGCTCTCTTGCCTGCCATAGGGATTGAGGAGTGAGGGAGGAGGAAGGGTGTTTCTCCCTAGTCTGAGAAAGAGACAGGGCTTGCTTTCAGGCACTTATCCATCAGCTGGTTCACCTGCAACTCCCATATCCAAGGCCAACTCTACAATGCTGACCAAGTGAGTTGACCTGCTCTCCTATTTTGATGACTTCGGGGCCAGCTCTCCTGCCTGATGTGATAGGTACAAGGAATATGTGTGGCGGGAAGGCATCTCTCCACACTGCAGACAAGTGGCAGGTTCAGCTCTCCCATGATGCCCAGGCGAGGACTGGGGCAATTTCTGCTCAGCCCTCAGACATCAACAGGTCCCCAGATGGCAGCCTATACCAGGGACATCTACTTGGCCTTAGGTGTTAACAGACTCCTGCTGCTGCAAAGTCACAGACCCAGATGTGGTCCCTGGTGGCAGTACAGGCCAAGGCCCCATCATGGTCCAAATGGCATCACCAACTAAATCACACATTGAACCCCATATGTTAATAGTGGGAGACTTCAACGCCCTACTCTCACCAATGGACAGGTCACTGAGACAGAAACTAAACAGAAATAATGAAGCTAACAGACATGAATCAAATGGACCTAACAGATATCTACAGAACATGCCACCCACACACTTCTTCTCAGTACCTCATGGAACCTTCTCCAAAACTGACCATATACTCAGTCACAAAGCAAGTCTCAACAGATACAAGAAAGATTGAAATGACCCTCTGTATCTCATCTGACCACTACAGATTAAAGCTGGACTTCAACAATAGAAACAAACAATAGAAAGCCATGGAAACTGAACAACTCTCTACTCAATATACAGCAAGCTAACTTTAAATTAAATGGAAGATCAAATTAATTCCATTAGAATCAGGGACAAGACAAGGCTGTCCCATCTCTATCTATTCAATGTAGCACTTGAAGTTTCAGCTAGAGCAAAAAGACAACTAAAGGAGATCAAGGGGACACAAATTGGAAAGGAAGAAGTCAAAGTATCCCTATCCACAGATGATATGATAGTATATATAAGTGACCCCAAAAATTCTACCAGAGAAGTTCTACAGCCAATAAACATCTCCAGCAAAGTGGCTGGATACAAAATTAATTTTAAAAAATCAGTGGCCTACCCTTATACAAACAAATGGGCTGAGAAATAAATTAGGGAAACAACATCTTTTAGAACTGCCACAAATATAAAATATCTTGGTGTAACTCTTACCAAGTAAGTGAAAGACCTGTATGACAAGAACTTCAAGTCTCTGAAGAAAGACATTAAAGAAGATATCAGAAGATAGAAAGATGTCCCATGCTCATGGATTGGTTGGATTAACATGGTATAAAAATGGCCATCTTACTTAGCAAAAGAAATCTTCAGATTCAATGCAATTCCCATCAAAATTCCAACAGAATTCTTTACAGAACTTGAAAGAACAATACTGAACTACATATAGAGAAACAAAAAACCCAGGACAATCCTGTACAGTAAACGAACTTCTGAGGTAACACAATCCCTGAATTCAAGCTGTACTACAGAGAAAAATATCATGGTACTGACATAAAAACAGATAGGTTTATCAACAGAATCAAATCCAAGACCCAGAAATAAACCACACACCTACACACTTGATTTTTGACAACAAAACCAAAACTATGAAAAAAGGAAAGCATCTTGAACAATGGTGTTGGTGTAACTGAATGTCTGCAATGCAAATAGATCCTTATCTATCACCCTGCACAAAACTCAAGTCCAAGTGCATCAAAGACCTCAATGTAAAACCAGATACACAGGACTGGAGAGATAGCTCAACGGTTAAGAGTGCTGACTGCTTTTTCAGCGTTCCTGAGTTCAAATCCCAGCAACCACATGGTGGCTCACAGTCATCTGTAATGGGATCCAATACCCTCTTATGGTGTCTGACAACAGCTACAGGGTACTCATATACAAAAATAAATAATTCTTTAAAAAAAAAAACTAGATACACTAAATCCAATAAAAGAGAAAGTGAGGAATAGCCTTGAAAACGTTGGTACAGGAGACAACTTCCTGAACAGAACAACAGCAGCTCAGGCACTAAGATCAACAATCAATAAATAGGACTTCATGAAACTGAAAAGCTTCTGTAAGGCAAAGTACACCATAAAGAGGACAAACAGCAGTCTGCAGAATGGGAAAAGATCTTTACCAACACCACATCTGACAAAAGTCTGATATCCAACATATATAAAGAACTCAAGGAAGTAGACATCAACAAACCAAATACCCCAATTAAAAATGGGGTACAGAGCTATACAGAGAATCATCAACAGAGGAATCTCAAATGAGCGGGAAGCACTTAAAGAAATGGTCAACATTCTTAGTCATCAGGAAAATGCAAATCCAAATGACTCAGAGTCCATCTTACTCCTATCAGAATGGCTAAGATCCAAACCTCAAGGGACAGCTCATGCATGCTGGTGAGGGTGTGGAGCAAGGAGAACACCTCTCCATTGGTGTGCGTGCAAACTTGTACAACCACTTTGGAAATCAATTTGACAGTTTCTGAGAAAATGGAGAATAGTTCTACCTTAAGAAGGTGACCCAGCAGCAGGAGAAGGCAGAGTGGCCACAGGACATGTAAGCTGACGTTAAGATTCCACGCTAAATCCTTACAACGGGATTCCCAAACCCTCGGATCCCTGCACGCAGCAGCTCGCTGCTCCCAAACCCCATGGGAGAGAGACCTCACCGCCTGGACAGGTGGGCACTCCTGAGACTGCAGAGCGGAGGAGACCACCAACACTGCCCACCCCTGCCCACATCCCTGGCCCAAGAGGAAACTGTATACGGCCTCTGGGTTCCCTTGGATAAGGGCACAGCAGCAGCAGGTCCCCTGCGTCTGAGACACCACCAGAACCTGAAGGGACCGACCAGATAAACAGTTCTCTGCACCCAAATCCTGTGGGAGGGAGAGCTAAACCTTCAGAGAGACAGACAGGCCTGGGAAACCAGAAGAGACTGCACTCTGCCCACATTACTGATTCCAGAGGAAAACACCAAATGCATCTGGAACCCTGGTGCATGGAAGCTCCTGGAAAGGGCGGCACAGATCTTCCTGGTTGCTGCCCCCATGGAGAGCTCATAAGCAACACCCCATGAGCAAACTTGAGCCTCAGGACCACAGGTAAGACAAACCTTCCTACGCCAAGCGACCTGCCTAATGAACTCAGGACACAGGCCCACAGGAACAGCTGAAGACCTGTAGAGAGGAAAAACTACATGCCCAAAAGCAGAACACTCTGTTCCCATAACTGGCTGAAAGAAAACAGGAAAACAGGTCTACAGCACCCCTGACACACAGGCTTATAGGACAGTCTAGCCACTGTCAGAAATAGCAGAACAAAGTAACACTAGAGATAATCTGATGGCAAGAGGCAAGCTCAGGAATCCAAGCAACACAAACCAAGACTAAATGGCATCATTGGAGCCCAATTCTCCCACCAAAGCAAACACGGAATATCCAAACACACCAGAAAAGCAAGATCTACTTTCAAAATCATATTTGATCATGATGCTGGAGGACTTCAAGAAAGACGTGAAGAACTCCCTTAGAGAAATACAGGAAAACATAAATAAACAAGTAGAAGCCTACAGAGAGGAATCACAAAAATCCCTGAAAGAATTCCAGGAAAACACAAACAGTTGAAGGAATTAAAAATGGAAATAGAAGCAATCAAGAAAGAACACATGGAAACAACCCTGGATATAGAAAACCAAAGGAAGAGACAAGGAGCCGTAGATACAAGCATCACCAACAGAATACAAGAGATGGAAGAGAGAATCTCAGGAGCAGAAGATTCCATAGAAATCATTGACTCAACAGTCAAAGATAATGTAAAGTGGAAAAAGCTACTGGTCCAAAACATACAGGAAATCCAGGACTCAATGAGAAGATCAAACCTAAGGATAATAGGTATAGAAGAGAGTGAAGACTCCCACCTCAAAGGACCAGTAAATATGTTCAACAAAATCATAGAAGAAAACTTCCCTAACCTAAAGAAAGAGACACCCATAAGCATACAAGAAGCCTACAGAACTCCAAATAGATTGGACCAGAAAAGAAGCACCTCCCGTCACATAATAGTCAAAACACCAAATGCACAAAATAAAGAAAGAATATTAAAAGCAGTAAGGGAAAAAGGTCAAGTAACATATAAAGGCAGACCTATCAGAATCACACCAGACTTTTCGCCAGAGACTATGAAAGCCAGAAGATCCTGGACAGATGTCATACAGACCCTAAGAGAACACAAATGCCAGCCCAGGTTACTGTATCCTGCAAAACTCTCAATTAACATAGATGGAGAAACCAAGATATTCCATGACAAAACCAAATTTACACAATATCTTTCTACAAATCCAGCACTACAAAGGATAATAAAGGGTAAAGCCCAACATAAGGAGGCAAGCTATACCCTAGAAGAAGCAAGAAACTAATCATCTTGGCAACAAAACAAAGAGAAGAAAAGCACACAAACATATAACCTCATATCCAAATATGAATATAACAGGAAGCAATAATCACTATTCCTTAATATCTCTCAACATCAATGGCCTCAACTCCCCAATAAAAAGACATAGATTAACAAACTGGATATGCAATGAGGACCCTGCATTCTGCTGCCTACAGGAAACACACCTCAGAGACAAAGACAGACACTACCTCAGAGTGAAAGGCTGGAAAACAACTTTCCAAGCAAATGGTCGGAAGAAGCAAGCTGGAGTAGCCATTCTAATATCAAATAAAATCAATTTTCAACTAAAAGTCATCAAAAAAGATAAGGAAGGACCCTTCATATTCATCAAAGGAAAAATTCACCAAGATGAACTCTCAATCCTAAATATCTATGCCAAAATACAAGGGCACCTACATACGTAAAGAAACCTTACTAAAGCTCAAGACACACATTGCACCTCACAAAATAATAGTAGGATATTTCAACACCCCACTCTCATCAATGGACAGATCATGGAAACAGAAATTAAACAGAGATGTAGACAGACTAAGAGAAGTCATGAACCAAATGGACTTAACACATATTTATAGAACATTCTATCCTAAAGCAAAAGGATATACATTCTTCTCAGCTCCTCATGGTACTTTCTCCAAAATTAACCATATAATTGGTCAAAAAACGGGCCTCAACAGGTACAGAAAGATAGAAATAATCCCATGCGTGCTATCAGACCACCATGGCCTAAAGCTGGTCTTCAATAACAATAAGGGAAGAACGCCCACATATACGTGGAAGTTGAACAATGCTCTACTCAACGATAACCTGGTCAAGGAAGAAATAAAGAAAGAAATTAAAGACTTTTTTTAGAATTTAATGAAAATGAAGGTACAACATACCCAAACTTATGGGACACAATGAAAGCTGTGCTAAGAGGAAAACTCATAGCTTTGAGTGCCTGCAGAAAGAAACATGAAAGAGCATATATCACCAGCTTGACAGCACACCTAAAAGCTCTAGAACAAAAAGAAGCAAATACACCCAGGAGGAGTAGAAGGCAGGAAATAATCAAACTCAGAACTGAAATCAACCAAGTAGAAACAAAAAGGACCATAGAAAGAATCAACAGAACCAAAAGTTCGTTCTTTTAGAAAATCAACAAGATAGATAAACCCTTAGCCAGACTAACAAGAGGACACAGAGAGTGTGTCCAAATTAACAAAATCAGAAATGAAAAGGGAGACATAACTACAGATTCAGAGGAAATTCAAAAAATCATCAGATCTTAATATAAAAGCCTATATTCAACAAAACTTGAAAATCTGCAGGAAATGGACAATTTCCTAGACAGATACCAGGTACCAAAGTTAAATCAGGAACAGAAAAACCAGTTAAACAACCCCATAACTCCTAAGGAAATAGAAGCAGCCATTAAAGGTCTCCCAACCAAAAAGAGCCCAGGTCCAGACGGGTTTAGTGCAGAATTCTATCAGACCTTCATAGAAGACCTCATACCAATACTATCCAAACTATTCCACAAAATTGAAACAGACGGAGCACTACCGAATTCCTTCTATGAAGCCACAATTACTCTTATACCTAAACCACACAAAGACCCAACAAAGAAAGAGAACTTCAGACCAATTTCCCTTATGAATATCGACGCAAAAATACTCAATAAAATTCTGGCAAACCGAATCCAAGAGCACATCAAAACAATAATCCACCATGATCAAGTAGGCTTCATCCCAGGCATGCAGGGATGGTTTAATATACGGAAAACCATCAACGTGGTCCATTATATAAACAAACTGAAAGAACAAAACCACATGATCATTTCAATAGTTGCTGAGAAAGCATTTGACAAAATTCAACACCCCTTCATGATAAAAGTCCTGGAAAGAATAGGAATTCAAGGCCCATACCTAAACATAGTAAAAGCCATATACAGCAAACCAGTAGCTAACATTAAACTAAATTGAGAGAAACTTGAAGCAATCCCACTAAAATCAGGGACTAGACAAGGCTGCCCACTCTCTCCCTACTTATTCAATATAGTCCTTGAAGTTCTAGCCAGAGCAATCAGACAACAAAAGGAGGTCAAGGGGATACAGATAGGAAAAGAAGAAGTCAAAATATCACTATTTGCAGATGATATGATAGTATATTTAAGTGATCCCAAAAGTTCCACCAGAGAACTACTAAAGCTGATAATCAACTTCAGCAAAGTGGCTGTGTATAAAATTAACTCAAATAAATCAGTAGCCTTCCTCTACACAAAAGAGAAACAAGCCGAGAAAGAAATTAGGGAAACGACACCCTTCATAATAGACCCAAATAATATAAAGTACCTCGGTGTGACTTTAACAAAGCATGTAAAAGATCTGTACAATAAGAACTTCAAGACTCTGAAGAAAGATGTTGAAGAAGACCTCAGAAGATGGAAATTTCTCCCATGCTCATGGATTGGCAGGATTAATATAGTAAAAATGGCCATTTTACCAAAAGCGATCTACAGATTCAATGCAATCCCCATCAAAATACCAATCCATTTCTTCAAAGAGTTAGACAGAACAATTTGCAATCCTCAACAATAAAAGGACTTCAGGGGGAATCACTATACCTGAACTCAAGCAGTATTACAGATCAATAGTGATAAAAACTGCATGGTATTGGTACAGAGACAGACAGATAGACCAATGGAACAGAATTGAAGACCCAGAAATGAATCCACACACCTATGGGCACTTGATTTTTGACAAAGGAGCCAAAACCATCAAATGGAAAAAAGATAGCATTTTCAGCAAATGGTGCTGGTTCAACTGGAGGTCAACATGTAGAAGAATGCAGATCGATCCATGCTTATCACTCTGTACAAAGCTTAAGTCCAAGTGGATCAAGGACCTCCACATCAAACCAGATACACTCAAACTTAATAGAAGAAAAACTAGGGCAGCATCTCGAACACATGGGCACTGGAAAAAATTTCCTGAACAAAACACCAATGGCTTATGCTCTAAGATCAAGAATCGACAAATGGGATCTCATAAAACTGCAAAGCTTCTGTAAGGCAAAGGACACTGTGGTTAGGACAAAATGGCAACCAACAGATTGGGAAAAGATCTTTACCAATCCTACAACAGATAGAGGCCTTATATCCAAAATATACAAAGAACTCAAGAAGTTAGACTGCAGGGAGACAAATAACCCTATTAAAAAATGGGGTTCACAGCTAAACAAAGAATTCACAGCTGAGGAATGCCGAATGGCTGAGAAACACCTAAAGAAATGTTCAACATCTTTAGTCATAAGGGAAATGCAAATCAAAACAACCCTGAGATTTCACCTCACACCAGTGAGAATGGGTAAGATCAAAAACTCAGGTGACAGCAAATGCTGGCAAGGATGTGGAGAAAGAGGAACACTCCTCCATTGTTGGTGGGATTGCACACTGGTACAACCATTCTGGAAATCAGTGTGGAGGTTCCTCAGAAAATTGGACATTGAACTGCCTGAGGATCCAGCTATACCTCTCTTGGGCATATACCCTAAAGATGCCCCAACATATAAAAAAGTCACGTGCTCCACTATATTCATAGCAGCCTTATTTATAATAGCCAGAAGCTGGAAAGAACCCAGATGCCCTTCAACAGAGGAATGGATACAGAAAATGTGGTATATCTACACAATGGAATATTACTCAGCTATCAAAAACAACGACTTTATGAAATTCGTAGGCAAATGGTTGGAACTGGAACATATCATCCTGAGTGAGGTAACCCAATCACAGAAAAACACACATGGTATGCACTCATTGATAAGTGGCTATTAGCCCAAATGCTTGAATTACCCTAGATGCACAGAACACATGAAACTCAAGACAGATGATCAAAATGTGAATGCTTCACTCCTTCTTTAAAAGGGGAACGAGAATACCCTTGGCAGGGAATAGAGAGGCAAAGATTAAAACAGAGACAGAAGGAACACCCATTCAGAGCCTGCCCCACATGTGGCCCATACATATACAGCCACCGAATTAGACAAGATGGATGAAGCAAAGAAGTGCAGGCAGACAGGAGCCGGATGTAGATCTCTCCTGAGAGACACAGCCAGAATACAGCAAATACAGAGGCGAATGCCAGCAGCAAACCACTGAACTGAGAACAGGACCCCCGTTGAAGGAATCAGAGAAAGAACTGGAAAGCTTGAAGGGGCTCGTGATCCCATATGAACAACAATGCCAAGCAACCAGAGCTTTGAGGGACTAAGCCACTACCCAAAGACTATACATGGACTGACCCTGGACTCTGACCTCATAGGTAGCAATGAATATCCTAGTGAGATCACCAGTGTAAGGGGAAGCCCTGGGTCCTGCTAAGACTGAACCCCCAGTGAACGTGATTGTTGGGGGGAGGACGGCAATGGGGGGAGGATGGGGAGGGGGAGGGGTTAGGGGGATGTTGGCCCGTAAACAGGGAAAGGGAATAACACTCGAAATGTAAATAAGAAATACTCAAGTTAATAATAATAATAATTTTAAAAAAAGAAGGTGACTCAACTACGGGATTGGGGATTTAGCTCAGTGGTAGAGCGCTTGCCTAGCAAGCACAAGGCTCTGGTTTCAGTCCTCAGCTCTGGAAAAAAAAAGACTCAGCTGTACCAATCCCCCAAAGATGCTCCACCATACCGTAACAAGAACACTTGCTCAAATACGTTCATAGCAGTTTTATTTATTTATAACAAGAGACAACCTAGATATCCCTCAACTGAAGATTGGATAAAGGAAATGTGTTACATTTACACAATGAAATATTACTCAGCTACTAAAAACAATGACATCATGAAATTTGCAGGCAAATGAAGGGAACTAGAAAAGATCACCCTGAGTGAGCTAACCCAGACCCAAAAAGACAAACATGGTATGTACTCACTTATA
The DNA here is from genome assembly GCF_021556685.1 of Rattus norvegicus. Taxonomy (NCBI): domain Eukaryota; kingdom Metazoa; phylum Chordata; class Mammalia; order Rodentia; family Muridae; genus Rattus; species Rattus norvegicus. The sequence goes on from NC_141536.1 coordinate 140,126,381, forward strand.
AGTGGATAGTAGACATGAAGTTCAGGATAACCATACTATAATCCACAGACCCAAAGAAGCTAAGTAACAAGGAGGGAGCAAGGGAATCTCAATGGAGAGGGGGAAATAAAATAGACATCAGAGTGGATGGAGGGAGGAAACTGGCTAGAAGCAGGGGTGGGATGGGGAACAGAAGGGATCGAGTGTGTGGAGTATGGAGGGAGATAGAACTGGAATCAGTGGTGGGGGCATTTCTGGGAAGAGCTAGAAGCCTTGGGCAGGGGCAATTCATACGAATCTATGAGAGTGAGCCTGGTGAAGACTTCTAGCAATAGAGGATATGGAATCAGAAGCGGCCTCCTCCTCTCTAGGGAAGATTTCCAATGGAGGGATGGGGACACCAACCCAGCAACAAAACCCTTGACCTATAATTTGTCTTGCCTATAAGATATACATGGCTAAGGATGGAGCAGAGATTGAGAGAATGGCCAACCAATGACTGGCCCAACTTGAGACCCACGCCATGAGAGAGATAGCCCACTCCTAACACTATTAATGATATTTTGCTATACTTGCAAACAGGAGACTAGCATAATTGTCATCTGAGCTTCACCCATCAGTCAACAGAAAGCCACAGCCAAACATTAGGTAGAGCTCAGGGAATCTTCTGGAAGATGTGGGGGGCAGGAAGGATTGAAGGAGCCAGAGAGATCAACAACACTATAAGAAAACCTATAGAATCAATTAGCCTGGGCCCATAGAGGCTCACTCAGATTAACCCACCAACCAGAGAACATGGCACGGGAAGGACCTAGGCCCCGTACACATATGTAACAGATGTGCAGCATGGTCTCCGTGTGTGTTTGTGTGTGTGTGTGTGTGTGTGTGTGTGTGTGTGTGTAACATATATATATATATACACACACATATAAATGATCTATCTATCTATCTATCTATCTATCTATCTATCTATCTATCTATCTATCTACATATCATTAGCTAGCTATCTCTTGATGGATACTGTTTTCTTAGATAGATACCTTTAGCCTGAGCTGTTGTACCCACCGAGTCTCCAGGTCTCAATATGTTCTACCTCACCAAACTTCCTGACATGGTTTTACATCACACACACATGTGTATATTGGGGGGCCTTTCTGTGTCCTTCATTTGCCTTTCCTAATGACCAAGGGTGGAACCATTCTCTGTGTTTACCTGCAACTCTTGTATCTTTTTTGGTGAGATTTCTGATCAGATATTTTGTCCATTAAAAAAAGAAGGCACGGGGTTGGGGATTTAGCTCAGTGGTAGAGCGCTTGCCTAGCAAGCACAAGGTCCTGGGTTAGGTTCCCAGCTCCAAAAAAAAAAAAAAAAAAAAGGCACTGGGGCTGGAGAGATGGCTCAGTGGTTAAGAGCACTGACTGCTCTTCCAGAGGTCCTGAGTAACCACATGGTGACTTACAACCATCTGTAATGAGATCTGATGCCCTCTTCTGGTGTGTCTGAAGACAGCTGCAGTGTACTGATGTACCTAATATAAATAAATCTTTAAAAAAAAAAAAGAAGGCTCTATTGGTCATCTAGTTTCCTTTTCTCTCCCTAAAGACTACCTTTTTCTTCCTTCCCTTCCCTTTCATCAGTACAATTATCCTCACCTGAATTTCTTCTTTCATGAAGTATTAAGACCGCTTCCCCCCCTTTGTGAACCTCCTTCATGCCCCTCTTCCTTCTCTTCATAAACTTCAGGTGGACCAGTTTCATCTCCATCACCTTTCTCTTTATCCTCCCCAAGTCTGGTGCTTCATCATCCTCCTGACAGAGTCCATCTAAGCATGCCATTTGCTGCAGTAATCCCCAAACACTTTCTCTGTAATCTTCCAGGTTTGTGACCTCACTTAAGCAAGTTGAAACTTCAATTTTTAAACATTTTGCAAAGCTCCTACTGTACTTGTGTCTTTTTTTTAAATTGGATTTTTTATTTACATTTCAAATGTTATCTGCTTTCCTGACTTCCCATCCATAAATGTCCTATCCCATCCCCCCTCCACCTTCTTCTATGAGGGTGTTCCCCTCCCCAGTTACCCACCACTTCCCGCCTCCCAGCCCTGACATTCCTCTACACTAGGGGGTCCAGCCTTGGTAGGACCAAGGGCTTCTCCTCCCACTAGTGCCCAACAAGGCTATCCTCTGCTACATATGCAGCTGGGTCCATGGGTCTGTCCACGTGTACACTTTGGGTAGTGGTTTAGTTCCTAGGAGCTCTGGTTGGTTGATATTGTTGTTCTTATGGGGTTGCAAGCCCCTTCATCTCCTTCAATCCTTTCTCTAACTCCTCCAATTGGGACCCCGTTCTTAGTTCAGTGGTTTGCTGCTAGCACTTGCCTCCGTATTTGTCATGCTCTGGCAGAGTCTCTCAGGAGGCAGCTATATCAGGCTCCTCTCAGCATGTACTTCTTGACATCAGAAATATTGTCTGGGTTTGGTGGCTGTATATATATGGGCTGGATCCCCACATGGGGCAGGCTTTGAATGGCCTTTCGTTCAGTCTCTGCTCCAAACTTTGTCTCCACATACCCTCCTATGAATATTTTTGTTCCCCCTTCTAAGAACTGAAGCATCTGCACTTTGGTCATCCTTCTTCTTGGGCTTCATGTGGTCTGTGGGTTGTATTTTGGGTAATTTGAGCTTTGGGGCTAATATGCACTTATTAGTGAGTGTATACCAAGTGTGGTTTTTTGTGATTGGGTTACCTCACTCAGGATATTTTCTAGTTCAATCCATTTGCCTATGAATTTCATGAAGTCATTGTTTTTCATAGTTGAGTAGTACTCCAAATGTGTGCCACATTTTCTGTATCCATTCCTCTGTTGAAGGGAATCTGGGTTCTTTCCAACTTCTGGCTATTGTAAATAAGGCTGCTATGAACATAGTGGAGCATGTGCCTTTGTTATATGTTGGAGCATCTTTTGGGTATATACCCAGAAGTGGTATAGCTGGGTCCTCAGGAAGTACTATGTCCAATTTTCTGAGGAACCTCCAGACTGATTTCCAGAGTGGTTGTACCAGCTTGCAATCCCGCAAACAATGGAGGGGTGTTCCTTTTTCTTCATATCCTCACCAGCATCTGTTGTCACCTGAGTTTTTGATCTTAGCCATTCTGACTGGTGTAAGGTGGAATCTCAGAGTTGTTTTTGATTTGCATTTCCCTGATAACTAAGGTTGTTGAACATTTCTTTAGGTGCTTCTCAGCCATTCCATATTCTTCAACTGGGAATTCTTTGTTTAGCTCTGAACCCCATTTTTTTCTTTTTTCTTTTTTCTTTTCGGAGCTGAAGACCGAACCCAGGGCCTTGTGCTTGCTAGGCAAGTGCTCTACCACTGAGCTAAATCCCCAACCCCACTGTACCCCATTTTTAATAGGGTTATTTGACTCTCTGGAGTTGAACTTCTTGAGTTCTTTGTATATATTGGATATTAGCCCTCTATCGAATGTAGGATAGGTGAAGAGCTTTTCCCAGTCTGTTGGTTGCCCTTTTGTCCTAATGACAGTATCCTTTGCCTTACAGAAGCTTTGCAGTTTTATGAGGTCCCATTTGCCAATTCTTGATCTTAGAGCATAAGCCATTGGTGTTCTGTTCAGGAAAAATTTCCCAGTGTCCATGTGGTTGAGGCTCTTCTCCACTTTTTCTTCTATTAGTTTGAGTGTATCTGGTTTTATGTGGAGGTTCTTGATCCACTTGGACTTGAGCTTTTTATAGGGTGATAAGAATGGATCGATTTGCATTCTTTTACATGCTGACCTCCACTTGAACCAGCACCATTTTTTGAAAATCCTTTTTTCTACTGGATGGTTTTAGCTCCTTTGTCAAAAATCAAGTGACCATAGGTGTGTGGGTTCATTTCTGGGTCTTCAATTCTATTCCATTGATTTACCTGCCTGTCTCTGTACCAATACCATACAGTTTTTCTCACTATTGCTCTGCAATACAGCTTGAGGTCAGGGGCGATGATTCCCCAGAAGTTCTTTTATTGTTGAGTATAGTTTTCACTATCCTGGGTTTTTTTTTCCTAATGAATTTGCAAATTGTTCTTTCTAACTCTATAAAGAATTGAGATGGAATTTTGATGAGGATTGCATTGAATTTGTAGATTGCTTTTGGCAAAATGGCTATTTTGACTGTATTAATCCTGCTAATCCATGAACATGGGAGATCTTTTCATTTTCTGAGATCTTCAATTTCTTTCTTCAGAGACTTGAAGTTTTTGTCATACAGATCTTTCACTTTCTTGGTTAGAGTTACACTGAGGTATTTTATGTTATTTGGGACTATTGTGAAGGGTGTCATTTCCCAAATTTCTTTCTCAGCCTGTTTATCCTTTGAGTAGAGGAAGGCTACTGATTTGTTTGAGTTAATTCTACACCCAGCCACTTTGCTGAAATTGTTTATGAGGCTTAGTAGTTCTCTGGTGGAACTTTTGAAGTCACTTAAGTATACTATCATATCATCTGCAAATAGTAATATTTTGACTTCTTTCTTTCCAATTTGTATCCCTTTGACCTTCTTTTGTTGTCTGATTGCTCTGGCTAGGACTTCGAGAACTTTATTGAATAAGTAGGGAGAGAGTGGGCGGCCTTGTCTAGTTCTTGATTTTAGTGGGGTTGCTTCAAGTTTCTGTCCATTTTATTTGATGTTGGCTACTGGTTTGCTGTATATTACTATGTTTAGGTATGGACCTTGAATTCCTGATCTTTTCAGAACTTTTAACATGAAGGGGTGTTGAATTTTGTCAAATGCTTTCTCAGCATCTAATGAGATGATCATGTGGTTTTCTTCTTTGAGTTTGTTTATATAGTGGATTACATTGATGGATTTCCATATGTTGAACCATTCCTGCATGCCTGGGATGAAGCCTACTTGATCATGGTGGATGATTGTTTTGGTGTGCTCTTGGATTCAGTTTGCAAGAATTTTATTGAGTATTTTTGTGTCAATATTCATAAGGGAACTTGTTCTAAAGCTCTCTTTCTTTGTTGGGTCTTTGGGTGGTTTAGGTATAAGTGTAATTGTAGTTTCCTAGAAGGAATTGGGTAGTGTTCCTTTTGTTTCTATTTTGTGGAATATTTGAAGAGTATTGGTATTAAGTCCTCTTTGAAGGCCTGATAGGATTCTGCACTAAACCCATCTGGTCCTGGGAGGGTCTTCCATTTAAAAAATCCCCACTCAGATTGAGGTAGGTAAGATTTGGATATTTCTCTTCCAGGACTTCCAAGCCTCCAGAGATTATAGTCTCACTATGTTCCAACTTTCCAAGTTGACTTAAGCTGGGAAGCAAAGCTAATGAACTAAATTCTACACTAATCAACTGTGAAACTCAAGTTCTTTTAAAGTGTCATTCAGACCTTCAATTTCGTCATTCACACACAAACCATTACCATGAACTAATTGTCACCTTCTCCAGGGTTCTGTTCTTCAACTCTATGTTCTCATTCTATATTTCAGCTACAATGCTCCTCCTTCCCCATCTCCTGCTCTTCCTACTACCTCCAACTTAAAAGAAAGTGTAGATTTGCAAATGAATAAAAAGCCATGCAAATACGAATGCCAACTTCCACCCGAGGAATGAAGGAGAAAGAAAGAACAGCAAATGGAGTCCATTGAGCTGAGATTCTGCTAGGAATTGAACTTGGGTCCTCTAGAAGTTCAGCCAATGCTCTTAATGCCTGATCCATCTCTCCAGTCCAATAGATACGTTTTGATTCTCAATGACACAGGGGGATTCATGAGTGTTTTCATTTGTGCCAGCATTTGCCCCATTGATGTTTCTCATTACTGTACAGCTTTTGACTTAGCATAGTTATAAATACCCCAGCATACAATTTCATCTTAAAAATTAGCTTGTATTTTAATATTTTATTTAAAGAAAAATTGGGTTAAAATGAATATAGGTACAAAAATATTATAAAGCCTACAAGCATGGTGGCACATACCTTCACACAGCAATTAGGAGGCAAAGACAGGTGATCTCTGTGAGTTCAAGGCCAGCCTGGTCTACAGTAAAGTTCCAGGCTACCCATAGCTACATAGTGAGACCCTGTATCAATAAACAAACAAAATCACAAGTAAATTGAAGCTCTTATATTTTATTAAATGCAAAGTGGTATAACCTCTGGCAAATAATTTGTTATAAAGTTAAATATACATTTATATATGACTCAGAAATGCTATTCTTACAGAAATAAACACTTATATGTATAAAACTACATATGCTTGCATCTCTGTAATAATAAAATTGGAAATATTTAAAGTCTTTTAATGGATAAAATCAGGCAACAGAATACTATCAGCCTTTGATAGGAGCAAAATACCGACATATGAAAGAACTTGGTTGCATATGAAGAAATGCAACTGAGTCAAAGAAACCAGTTTCAGAAGGTTATATGCTATATAATTCCATTTATATAACATTCCCAACTAGACAAAAGTATAGTCATGGAGAATAGAAGCTAGCTATAGAACAGGGGAACTTCCACAAGGTGATAAACCAAAATAATTTCTTAAAAGATGATATGACTATGTATAGATTATGATATGTGTGTTTAATATATATATTAATCTGTATACCAAAAATCAAAAAAACATTTTTATTAATTTAAAAATAAAAATATTTAAAATAATTCTGCTATTTGCATCTTATAGTTAAATATATATGTATATATTCAAAGAGGCTCTTTATAATTGGGTATTAGATTAAAACCCAGGGAATTAGGCACTATCAGTGATACAAAGTAGCTCAAATAAACTAATATCTACAAGTAAGACAATATCAACCATTCATTAGCCCCACAAACTTTAGTAACCCAACGTAAAGCAGTGTTTTAGAAATAGCCTTGAATGTTTCCTGGAGGTATTTTATAATGTATCCTACACACAACCTAAATGCAACATTCAGATCAGGGCAATAATAAATGACAGACATTCAAATCAGCTAGGTTAAAAAAAAATACCTGTCTCCACATAGGCTTCCAACTCTGGCTGTGTTGGTTCTGACCTCCAGATAGAAAAAGGGAGGCCAGCCTGTCTATGAAATGGATGGCCATCAGCTGCTTCCAGATGGCTTCTGCATCAAACTGAAGAGTCTATGCAGAAGTGCGAGCGACGGTGTGAACCTGCGTGCTGTGGACTCTTTCATAGCTTATGGAACATTGGTCCCACTGTAGCTATAACATCTGCATAGGGAGCGCTCTGGCTCAGCTCGATTGCCCGATGCTTCTTCAGGATGAGAAGAGTATAAAATTTGGCAGCTGCCTGTTTCCGGTCACTGTTTCTGCATAGTTTTATCAAACTAAAGAACTGCATTCCCATCTTGTTGAATTCCTGGGAAAATAATTAGAAAAGAGAAAAAAAGAAGAGGAACAAAATCCTTAGAGGCACAGCAGTCTGTGGATGTGTAATGAACAACAAATACTGCAATTTTCTTATAAGTAACTATTATATCCTTAAAAAGGGAAACAGAATGACTCCAATAAGCTTAAATAACAGGTTGCTGAGAGCAAACCCATTTAAATAAGCATTTCTTATGGAAAGTGGAATTAGTTTAGTATTTCAAGCAGGAAAAGACCCACAGGACTTTGTTGAGGACTCAGTTTTAATGACTAATCAGCCCATGCTTGTCTTCTCCTTAAAGCCATCAGAATAACCTTCAAGTCAATGTGGCAGTGCATTTGTAGGCTTCAGTGGCAGGGGTCTGGAGCTCTCTAAACCTCACTGCGTACCTACTGGAAAATAAGCAAGATACAATGTGGTATTGAGTTGTGGAGGAAGATAGTACCTTTAATGAAATTTAGGGTTTGGAATTGCATTCCTACAAATGTATAGTTTTTATTTAGCCAGAAATACTGGACAAAATACTTGCCAGTATCCCTATGCCTATCACCCTCCTTGGGTGATTGGAAGACATGTTTAGGAATGTCAATGCAAGTTTTTGACAGTATAAAGTACTTGCTCATTAATAGGGAAAATAATTCATTGTGCTTTTTCTCAACCACATGCATAGTCTAGCATTATTAACCTTTCAAAAGTGGCACACCCAACCTTCATTTATTTCTTTCCTTGAGAGACAGGTGTGGATTATGTGGCCTTTTCCTCCCATGACAGCCTTTTTGACTTCAAAAATTCTAAAAACATTAACCAAATAAGACAACGAAACAAGAAAGCCCTAAGGTGCCAGATATATAAGACAGAACATGTGTGCGTATTTCTGTTTCCTACAGAAACGTTTTTAAGTGAAGGCAAAGAAACAGATAACGAGAGAGAGAGAGAGAGAGAGAGAGAGAGAGAGAGAGAGAGAGAGAGAGAGATATCAGGAAAGTAGAAAATACAGCTGATCCACAGAATCGAGAAAGGTAAGCGTGGTGGCTTTATAGAAATGGTCCCCATAGACTCACATATTTGAATGCTTGGCCCATAGAGAGTGGCACTATTAGGAGGTGCCATCTTGTTTGGAGTAGCTGTGGCCCTGTTGGAGGAAGCGTGTCACTGTGGGGATGGGCTTTGAGGTTTCTGATATGCTCAGGGTATTCCCGGTGTGACACACAGTCTCCTTTGTTGTCTATAGATCAAGGTGTAGAACTCCCAGCTCCTCCTCTAGTTCCATGTCTGCCTGGACGCTGCCATGCTTCCCACCATGATAATGCATTAAACTTGTAATAAAACTGAAACTGTAAGCCAGCCCTAATTAAATGTTTTCATTTGAAAGGTGCTTGGTGATAATGTCTCTTCACAGCAATAAAAACCCAAACTAAGACAGTAAGTATCTGCGAGAAAGTCAGCAGAGAACAGCCCAATCTGAGGTACAGAACTTGGGAAACTTGGGAACTGGAGTCATTAGAGCTCAATGGTTAGGAATTGGGGTGAGATCAAAAGCACAAATGTAGAAATCAGACCCTCTCTCAATGCAACAGCTCCACAGAGACCAGAGACTACCCACACACTGCAGGAGGCCAGAAGGTTCCATTTTGGCAAGTACCAACTACTGAGGCTTTGGACTTGGGACATGGATACTGAGGAGGGGAAACACATCAAACCGCAAATAGGGACTAAGTGGTGCTCCACGATGTACAGGAAGATGGCCTGACTCTGTCCTGTTTGTCAACATGGGTAGAGGGAACATCTGGGAACTGCTTTCATCAGAGTGACCTGGGGGCAGTCTGTAAGGCATTTTTTTTTGGATTAATGAATGATATGGAAGGGTCCAGTCCACTGTGGGCACAGCCATCATTAAATATTTGAGTAAGAGTTCTAACATTAAAGAGCAAATAATAATAATAATAATAATATGTTATAATACATTATGTAATTAATATTTTATTGAAATAGTAAAATAGTTAATTAATATTTATTTAATTATTATAATAATTATAATATTTAATATTTATATTATAAATATAATTAATGATAATATTATTATTAATATTAATTACAGAAAGAGAATAAAAGGCCAAAGAAAGCAATACAATCTTAAGCTAAAGTTTTTCACTATGAACACAAAGAGTGATCGGGATAACACAAACAAAGCACATTAGCGGTCGCTTGGGGAAGGGAGTGGGTCTCACACCATGGGAAGGAGGAGGTGAGGGAGTTTCAAGTAAGTTCATTATTTTGAGTGTGGAGATAGTTTTCATATGTGAAATAATTGCAAATGCATTTACTAAGTAAACTAGGTAAAGTGAACAACACTTTAATATGTATAGTTTGTTACTTATCAACCATACCTCTGTAAAGACCTTTAAAAATTAAATAAAGATTGGGATTACATGAACCAAAATAGTCAATAATTTTAAAAACTAAACTAAAACAATAGCAAAACTTCAGACAACAAAAAACAAATTTTATCAAAAACTAAGGCACAAAGTTTTTAGACACAAAGTATCTTTAGAGACTATAAAAATACAAAGAAAAACATAGAGATGAAAATGTTTTATACAAAGGAATAAAGAAGGAAGGACCATTATCTGATGTATAAATTCTCCAAGAAGAGAAAAGATAACCAGCAAGAAGGAAGTCTAATTACAAACATTTTGTTTCTGGGTGTTTTGCCTGCATGCATGTTGTGCAGTGTCTGGTGCCTTTGGAGGACAGAAGAGGGCGTTCGACCCCCTGGACCTGGAGCTGCAGATGGCTGTAGGCTACCATGTAGATACTGGGAATCAAATGAGGGTCCTCTGGAGGAGCAAGTGCTCTTAACCACTGAGCTATCTTTCCAGCACCAGAAAGTCCAAAATTTAAAAAGCCCTAGAATATAAAAATACTGATTAAAAATACTCAGTACAAGGCAATACAATAAACTTTAAACAAAACAAAAACCCCTCAGAGTGCCTCATCATGAAATTTCAGAGCATTGGGGGAAAAATGATCTAAGAGCTTCTAGAAAGAAAGTAAAGGTCACCAAGATGACCGTAAAACAGCACTGTTCCTGACTTCAATAACAACACAAGAATCCTGGACATGTCACAGAACTTTATCAGCTAAAGTATTTTATATGTAGACAACCAATCCAGCTCAATTAAAAACAAACAAAATTGCAGGTATTGTTTGCGAAGTCGCTATCTGCTATAGACCACATCGTGAGAAGTCATGAGGACAGTACTACAAGAAAGATTTCAGGTAAGAGGCCAAAGCACAGAAGAGAAACTAAGAAGAGCAGGAGCTTCCCCTGTGTCTGTGGAAACAGAGTCACGAGTATGGATGAGAGCAAGAGGAAGAGATGCAAAAGGACGTTCTGAGGGGAATGGAGAACGACGGGTCGGTGGGTTTTATTACATTGCCAAGAACCTGGAGAAATATTTCTGGATAGTTACACAGACACCGAGGAGATCAAAGGAAGCAGTAAAGGACTGGAGAGCTCAGTGGTTAAAAGAACTGGCTGATCTTGCTGAGGGCCAGGCTCGTTCTCATGGAGGGTCACAACCATCTGGAACTCTCGTTCGTGCGCTCCAAAGTCTTCTGGCCTTTGCAAGCGCTGCATGCAAACTGCCCAGACATACATGCAGGAAAACACCCATGTATGTGTAATGTTTAAAAAAGAGGTAATAAGCCAAATAACACAACTCCAACATTTAGATGAAAATAACTGTAATCACACTATGAAGCTTCAGTGAAAACTGATTTTTTACATAATCTTTGAAACAGAAACTGTTAGCCATCCTTTAATAACCTTATTCTTCTATATTTAACCCCAGGGATATTATTCAAAACCATTTCACGCCAGTGGACTTTTGTTGTCCTCAACAAAAACATAAAAAATGTTTTGTTTCCATAAATATCTAGATGCTTAGATTAATATATTATTTATTTTTATTCTAAAAATAAAGGGCTAGGGAAATGGCTCACTGGATAAAGTGTTTGCTGTGCAAATGTAAGGACGGGAGTTCAGATCCGCTGCAGCACACAGCAATGCTGGCTGGGCCTGGTAACCCCAACACTCAGTAGTCAGAGGTAAGGGATCTCCAGGGCAAGCTCACTAGCTAGACCAGCTAGAATTAGCAAACTGAGTTCAGTGAGAGGCTCTGCCTCAGGAAATGAAGTGGAGAGTGACTGAGGAAGCTACTTCATATCAATTTCTGGCCACCAATACACAAGTACCTGCACATACATGTATCCATCCTAGAATGGGCACATACATGTGTATATACACTACATCTGCATACAGACAGTAAATGAATAAAATAAAATGCCATCTTACCCGTAACTCATTTAATGTTTGAAATAATCTTTGGTTCCATTTTTCTGCCTCAGTATTTTGCTTGCTGCCTGATGACTCCTGTTTGAATGATCAATAAATAGTTCACTTAAACAAGTTTTACTGAGTGTTTACTATTAACCAAGCATTGTATTAGCTATTAGAGAAACAAAACTGTAACACAGTCCTGCCAAAAAATGCATGCGTTGATGAAGAGAACGACAGAAATACAGGACGACTGTTGTTTAACAGTTTACTGGAGAGCAAAGCGTTCCATTCTGCAGGAGAGCTAAGGAACCACACACATGCTCCTGTAAGTGACCCCAGTAAACCCACGGGTTCCCTAAGCTAGACTTTGGTGATATCCATGCTTTGGTCTATTGTGGGTTCCCTGTCTCGAGTGAGTTGGTGTCTCCCCAACAAAAGCTTTGTCACATAACAAAAACCTGTGCAACTCTGTACCTCACCCCCATCACGTCTTCTGATGAGAAGATCAGAGGAGACTGTGCAGTCTCACTGCTGATGCAGCCCAGAGCTGTGCCTTTATGAACGTTGAAAAGTGAAGTTAGCAAAGTTGTAAGGCCCCTATCTGAGCTTAGCTGATGACATAAACACCCTTAAAAATGGCTTGAGATGCCTCAGATTTTGAGGCGCTTTGTCTGTGAATAGAGCTAATTCACTGCCTGTCCTGTCCTGTGACTAGATTACTGCCTGTCCTGTCATGTGACTAGGTTACTGCCTGTCCTGTCCTGTGACTAGGTTACTGCCTGTCCTGTCATGTGACTAGGTTTACTCTTCTGTCTTTAAAGCTGAATCGCTCCAAAAGACAGCTCAGGATTAAAAACTTGAGTAGGAACCCTTTTAAAAGAACTTAGCCTAATTTCTTACAAACTACACCTTCTGAGCTGAGAATGAGATCTTGGCTCGGGGGGGGGGGTTATTGATCTGTGTCATAAAAACAACCATAACACGACAAGTGGAGCAGGCTGTGGATGAGATGCAGTTCTGATGTACTTCATCAGTTTTCCTAGGCCAGGTTGGCCGTAATAAGCAATAGCAAACAAAACAAGGAAACAAATTAAGAATTCTTGCTGCCCTTGAAGAGGATCTGGTTTGGTTTCCCAGCATCGCATCAGGTAACTGACAACTTTCTGTAACCCCAGGCCTCTTCTGACCTCTTTAGTAACCTGTTATGCACAAGGTGCCTGTACATTCACATAGGCATACACTCCTGCACATAAATAAATTTAAAAAAATCTAAAAAGTTAATGCTAGGACTTAATAGGTGATTTAATAGTATTTACTAAACAACTGGGATAAGGTTCAAAGAAGTAACTCAGGCTGGAGAGATGGCACTAGCTGCTCTTGCAGAAAACCTGGGTTCAGCACCCACAGGTGGCTCACAGTTACCGTAACTGGAGTTTTGGGGGACCTAACACTCTCTTCTGGCCCCTTAGAGCATTAGGAATGTATGTGGTATACTTTTATACTGGCAAAACACTCGTGAAAAAAATTTAAATCTTTTTTAAAAATTTCTTTTTATATGTATATATCTTTAAAAAAAAAAACACCAGAAAGAAACCAGGTAGTAATGCATCTGGAGTCAGTGAGTCAAATTTTTGGATTTGCTATCGAAATGTGGCCCTTTGAGCAGACAAATTTTCATTATCTGACTTTATTTTTCATATTTTAATATATAAATATATTTTAAATATTCTTTTATAATTTAACACCAGAGATGAATAACTTATGTAATTTGAACAACTATTAAAAAAGGAAAATGGGGGGGGTTGAGGATTTGGCTCAGTGGTAGAGCGCTTGCCTAGCAAGCGCAAGGCCCTGGGTTCGGTCCCCAGCTCCGAAAAAGAGAAAAGAAAAAAAAAAAAAAAAAGGAAAACGATGCTATAGATGACAGAGCTGACTGTAATAACGACACTCTGACACCATTTGAAAGCAAAGGCGCTAGAGGTCAGATTTCCATGTGTATCAACTGCTGTCACATAGTATTCTCTTTAACACTGCCCTTAATTTTATTGCCTATTCACTTTACATCCTGACCATGGCCACCTCTCCTCTCCTTCCAGTCCCACCCTCACACCCCCATCTCTCTGTTCCTCCTCGCCCTCTGAGAAGGGAAGCTCCCCATCCCCATGGATACCATTCTGCCCTGGAATAAAATTATGTTAAATCTAAAAACAATTAATTAATTAAATATGAAAGTCACCCGAAGACTACAAATATACTTACCAATTCAGCTGGATGATTTTCTTGGGCCGAGGAGGCACTCACCAAAGAAAAGCCTTCAGCAGCTGGAGAAATCATTTCGAGGATGTCCTGCTAAAGATCAGAAATTACAGTAATTTGTTAGTGGTTATAAAATTAACAGCTCGATTCAATTAAATGATTTATTAACAAATGACATTTCTCAAACTGCCTAAACATACTAACTATATTTTCAAATTTACTTTTCTGAGAAGCCCAAGATAATCAGTTTCTAATTTAAATATTCTTTTTCTATATGACCCACACATGAAGAACCCTGCACACTACTTCTGCATTTCTCCTCTCCACTGCGAGCCTCTCCTGATGGGCTCCTGAGACCACTTCCCTCTCAAGCATTTTGTTTAGCGGTTACTGAGGCCAACACCAGGATTCTGTGGCATGAAAGAAACCAGAATGGGCGAGTAGAGGGGGTGAGAGTGAGGGCTGTAATGGGACTCTGCCACTAGAGTGGTCACTGAAGCAAATGCATGCATACATACATACATACATACATACATACATACATACATACATACCTACATACATACATACATACAATCCTCCAGAAGGGGATCCAAAACAAAGGAAGGAGGATAATGTGAGGTCAGAAATGTTGTGCTCTCCATCATCTCCTCCTCAGTCCACTGCTCTAAGGCATTGGCCCCTTTCCCCCTAACCTGTCACTAATCCACTCCCCAGCTGCCGCCTCTGATCTCGAGTAAGTCAGAAACATTTCCTAATATACTTTCCTCACTTTTTTCAGCTTCAAATACTTTAGTAACTAGAAGGCATTGCTCTTTATTCTTTAGCATATACACTTGAGAGCCATATCATGCTCTCTTTTCAATATCTATGAATATTCTATATTTTAAATAATGTCAAATTCATAGTCACTGTACACAAAAATTGTTTTATGAGGTTTTAAAATGATCAATCAGAATCAGCATGTTCTATTCCTCCAACTCACAATGTGCTCCCACGCTTTACTGTATTTCCTATTTCTTCACCATTTTGAAAACAAAGTAAGACTAGAACTGAAAATTAGTGCATAGACTAGGAGTAAAAGTCAAAAGAACTGGTCCAGCACATGGAAAAATATCTATTTTGCTAATAAGTAGTTGAGAAATGCAATGATACTTTCCTTTCCCAAATCATAAATTAAACAAGTGTTCCTAATAAGAATTTCAGTAGCTGCATTCTAGGAAATTCTAGAAAATGCCCAAGCCCCCAAAATACAGCTAGCATGGCAACTCATGGCATCTGTATTCAGTCTATTATCGTCATCTAGCAAAGCCCGTCTTGTTTTCATCTATCCTGGAACTCTTTCCTCCAGGCACCCAGTTTCAATGTGGGAATTCACTGAATTCCCTCAGTGGTTATCAGGATACACTGATGAAGGCTTCTGCCTCCCAAGTTTCTCCCTTCCCTGTTTTTCCGGGAGTCTTTCTAACTGTGCGCCTTCCTGTATGTGTATTTTCTTACCCCAAACAAGAACCCTTCTTTGCTAGAAAAAATTACAATGATGACGGAAAAGCCCTGGAAAGCATTGGTTTACTTTATCAGTAAGGCCATAATACTTAAATGACAGATGAAAAATATTTTATTTTTCTGAAACATGGTTTCTCTGTGTAGTCCTAGCCATTCTGGGACTCTATAGGCCAGGCTGGCTTCAAACTCATTGATCTACCTGACTCTACCCCAAATGCTTGGATTAAAGGCATGAGCCTCCACACCCAGCAGAGAAAAATATTTTAAAGCATAATTTTTCTGTTTGTAAATAATTATGCTTTTCAAATAAAAAAAACTGTCCTCAAAAAAGATTTTAGTTTTCCTGTTTCTTCAGAGTGACAAAGTTATTTTGTTTTGGTCATAGACTTTTAGATAATCTTTCAAATTGAAGGTCAAGATGGTTGGGAATGTTATTCTTAGAAGAAAAAGATGGTAAGAAACAATTTACAAGGATCTGGCTAGAGTTCTAAGGGACCATGAAACTCATGAAATGTAGGGTTCTCTATATAAAGCCAGATTCAAACAAATCATTTATTATGTCACATAAAACATTTCAGTATGAAATTATGAACAATCACAAACATGATTCTGTCTGGTTAACTCACCTTAGAGTTAATATTCCTGTTGATGTTCTCCTGAAAGCTACCCATAGATTCGTCAGTCACATCCTTCCCATCTTGGGGTTGACCTAACTCACTGTGGGAGTTTGGCTCTTCGACCACTGAGGGATCTTCATCATAAAGAAGGAAAGAAAATGTTACCAAAGTGCATTTCAAACCTGATCTGGGATATGGCTATGCAAAAAAGAAAACTTCCGACCAGTCACTTGGAATCCAAGAATCTCAGTAAGGAGTGCATGACTTTCTTACACTCCCCCAAGTCTCACACAATTTCTATCTTCCCTTCCCCTTCTCAGCTTCTTCATCATTCCCGCTCCCCGTCATCTTCCGGCCATCCGTCCTCGTGCACTCTCACATATCCACTCAAAGACAGCAGGGTAGTGTAAGCTCATCATGGCGTACTTACTCTGTAAATCCTAATGTCTTCAGAAATGGTCACTGGGAAGAGGAAGCTTATTCATCACACAGGTTTTATTACTTTATAACTGTCACAACAACGAGTGATTATTAACAATCTGCCAACTTTATTTTAGGTGGGCAGACAGTGATCTCTGTCTCAGAGTAGTCATGTTATTTAAGCACTAGCCTTATCACTATATATTTCAGGTTATTTTAAAATGACATTCTGCTAGACACAAAGACTTTCTTTTAAAAGAATTTACAAATACTGCCTTTGGAGTGGAGGAGCTAAGAAAGAGAAAAGATGTATTTCATTTTTCTGTACACGTGTGGAGAGGATACTGGGGATTAAACCTAGGGTCTCACATATTATAAGCACATATTATAGTTGGGTGTGACATCAGGCTTGGCCTATATTTCTTCATTTCAGTAGTGCGGAGGCAGAAATGAATGTGAAAAGCAGAAAACTGCTCTACTAAGGTAATATTTTAACTTAAGATATTCTTCTATAGAGATATCGGAAAATATAGATTTGAACCCAGTTTTCTTTCTGGAACATAAAATTCAATTTTTTGTTTATGCAACCTTCCCCTTGACATTAAGAGAACTACGAAGTCTCACCTAGAATGTGCTGGTTTCCCACTTCTTTCCTTAATGACTCCTTCAGTGTCAACTTTGCAAGTTTATAGTCCGAGGACAGGAAGCAATTTGCGAACAACTGTAACAACACGTTATATTCTCAATTTTATACTAAAGCAACTCAGTAAAGCACAAGCCCATACGCTAGAAAAGTAAAAGCTGCTCATAGACTCTTTTTTTTTTTCAAGCTGGACATGGTGGCACACACCTTTACTTTCAGCACTCAGGAAGCAGAGGCAGGCGCATCTCTGTATATTTGAGGCCAGCCTGGTCTACATGGTAAGTTCCAGGACAGCCAGGGCTACTTAGTGAGACTCTGTCTCTGGAAAAAGAAAAGAAAAATAAAAGTAAAAGCCATTCGTATATATTTTTTAAACAAATTAAGTTTGAAAGCAAAGGTTTCTTTTTCCCACGTGTCCAATTATGTTGTGAATGAGGAAATATTTATTTATAAACAAACAAATATCATATTCATGCAAAAGATGGAAACAATCACCATTTTCAAGTCTTCATTGATTAAATCCTGGGTAGCAGTTGACAGAAGCGTCTCCACTCCTCCCCTCTTCTTCCACATCATGAGTCTCTGCGTGGGGGGCGCGAGGTCCAGAACCATGAGAGTGTCCATGAAGGAAGTAAGCTGCTTATGCATAGTCTTGCTGCTTATCTCCTTGACGGGATCGATGAGCAACCTTCTCTTCTTCCTTTTCCTTCTATCAGCAATATCTAGAGAGAAGCAGGTGTACATGGACTTAGAAAGTTTTGTAAAATGATATTCTTGTCTAATAAATAATTTAAAAGTCACAGATAATCTTCAGGGCTGCAGTGGGAAGAAAATGAATATTTCTGTTCTCTGAAAACATGCTCCGTAAAGGTTTTGCCAAGCTGGAGCATCTGAGCAGTCAAGAGCTGATCCATTTTCAAGGCATTGCTAGAGGATGCTCAGCAGGGACTCTGTTCACTTGTAGGGGGCAACTAAAGAAGCTCAGCAAAGGGGGAAGGGTCAAGAATCTGGAGCCTTTCTATTCGCTTTTAAATGTGTAAAAGGATGTTTCAAGATATTAGTGTGTATCTCTCTAGTGTACTTCACCTCCACACTGAACTTCATATATGAATTCAAAGTAGCCAGCTAATTCCATACCAGAGGTCAAGCTTTTATTTAGTAAAGCTGAAAATACTATGAATTGAACTTGTTTTTAAGTTTCCACTCTCCCAAACTGGCCCTATGATTTGAATAGGACTAAATGTGATAGAGAATTCTCTAAGATTTCTTTCATGTTCTTCTTCTGTTTAATGCCCAATGCTATTACCTCGCTGGCAGCCCTCTATAGTGTTGTATGGATTGTTTACATATTGACAGAAGCCATCTAGAAAAGGCTATGGCAAGCAAGTGAGTTTCCTGGAGATGGCCACCATTTTGCATGGCTGCAATGGGTGCAATATGGAGAGGCACAGCCTCAGAGACTTTGTCCCAGGGATGCTTCTCGCTGCTGATGTGCCTTTCCCGCTACTATTACATAGCTTAGTGATTCCTAGGCATCAGCCCACTCTGTTGGGCAAATTTCTTGCAGGTCAACATGAAGATGAACTTTCATGAATTAATGCTTAGATGAATTAATTACTTTATAGAATTCCTAATTTGATTCAAATAGTTTTAGAAAGAAAATGTGAGGAGATGGTTTTAGTTGTTTTGTCAGAAAAGCGTAATGAAGTTAGGATCAAGAATAGGGGGGTTGGGGATTTAGCTCAGTGGTAGAGCGCTTGCCTAGGAAGCGCAAGGCCCTGGGTTCGGTCCCCAGCTCCGAAAAAAAGAACCAAAAAAAAAAAAAAAAGAATAGGATGCGCCCATCATAGAATAGTAAGTAAAGGCTACATGATAAGGACTACAATGAGCTTTTGTAAATTACACTAGGAAGAGAAATGGGTCTGGGACAGATTTGTGATCAAGGAAAGACACTCACTCTAGGTCAGATCCAAGGATGAAGCCACAGTGTGCACTATGAAAAAGCAAGGCCATGTGGAACTGTTGCTTTGAACTTATAATGAGCTTACGGAAGGAAACACTGCTCTGAACTTACTATAGATATCCTTCTATAATTCCCATTTGTGAAACATTTTATCTATGAGGTAATTTTACAAAGAACTTTTGTCTAAGAAAGGCTGAGAAAATAAACATAGTGTGGCTGTTGGGGCTCTGCTCCATCCACCAAATGCATATATGTATGTCTGTATGTATGTATAGACATATATATGTAGGTATATGTGTATGCACATAAGTATGCATGTGCACTTGTAAAACTGATGAAGCAGGGAGTCAGGCCTGAACAGAGAGAGAGAGAGTGAGAGAGTGAGAGAGAGAGAGAGAGAGAGAACACACATACTCAAGTGTATACCTGAGCCTTTTGTCTGGAGAAGTGTGTGTGTATGTATGTGGGGGGCTTCAGCCAAAGAGAAAAGAGCCCAAGAAACTACACTTTTTTCTTAATCCTTTGATGATATTTAAGAAGGGGTTAAACTGCCAGAAGCCAGTAGCTTTTTGGCTCTGGATTAGCAAGAAAGAGTTAGATTGCCAGACGTAAGTAGCTTTAGGTCCCTATTGCTGACTCCATATCCCCTTTGCTGTCTTCCTTGGGAAATGGGATGCTGGGTCAGCCCCCACCAGCATATCTCAAAACAATTAAGATATCAGGGCACCAAACATAAAAATAAAAACATGAAATCTCTTACCTAAACCATCAATTGGGTCAAGAGTAAATCCTTCTTCTTCATTTGATATTAATGTTATTTCATTTATTTTTTCATCTTCAGGTATATAGTGGTCATCTGAATTACCTGGTTCTACTAATAAAGGCACCATAAAAGAAAAAACAAAAACATAGGACTATGCTACACATTAGAAGAGAATATGAGAAATAAAGAATTGTTGAGGACACATTGCTAGCTGGGATGATACATTAAATTCTTAGAATCATGAATGTTAACATAGGCAAAGAGGTTCAGTAACAATGATCTGGGTCCTACAACATTAGAATGTCAAGTAATATCATCCTGTTTTTCATATGAAATATCTCAGGCTGGGCTACATCACAGCAGAAATGAAAACAAAAATATTTTCCAATATAAATGTCTACAACAACCAAAACATTTATGCTCGCTTGAACCATCAACGGATTTACAAAGAACCATAGCTAAGTCTTGATTGCCATAATTTTTATATTTCTAATTTTGATTACTGTTCTAGAAAGCAAATATAATATCAAACACTGAGGAAAAACAAAAATGTGGTTAAGTAGGCTTTAAATACTTAAGGAAAATTTTCTATCTTAAAGGCCTTAACTTATCTGAGATACTCTGATAAGGATTTCAAGTATTTGATATTAATGTTATTTCATTTATTTTTTCATCTTCAGGTATATAGTGGTCATCTGAATTACCTGGTTCTACTAATAAAGGCACCATAAAAGAAAAAACTTTTTCAATTGAAAAATTTATAATTTCTCTCTAATTATTTATTAATGGTGATAATTTCTCTTTCCATATAGCATATATTACTTTTTGTGATTTGAAAGCATACTACTTGGGAGGAATATATGTGATCTATGAAAGCCAGCCCTGGTTAACGACCTTTTCAGAATCTAACTTCCTGGGCTATAACTGAATTTGAAGGACAGTGTTCTCCATTGCAGTCCTGCTGAAACTAACAAGTTCCGAAACTTGATTTGAACATCAGCATCTGTACATTTTATATGCAGAAGACTCCAACATACCCATCACACTACTGGGAACCTCAGGAGGCAGAAAAACTTCTTTGTTCAAGTATGTGTCTTCGAAAAAGGTATTCTCATCTTGCAATAGATGGTCTTTAAAAGCGTAAACAAATATTTTTATTCATTAAACATTTACTAGCATTATTTCACATAAGACACTTTACTCCAGCTTCTTAAACTATTTGTTTTTACTCCATACGGGGTCACATAACTGAATTAGGAAGGGTAGCGTGATGTGAAGGTTATGGCCACAAGGAGAACCAATCAACCATCAAGTGTATTCTGGCAGTGCTCACCCATGCTTCACTGCACCACTTTACAGTGGCCTTGGGTCTGGACACACAATGTGCACTTTGCACTATGTGTGCTAACATGTGTCATACAATGTCATGAACACGGTCTGAAATATCTTGGTACAGATTCAAAGTTACTGTATGTTATGAATTTCACTGTTTTTACTATGTGTACAACATTTTCTGTTCCAACAGAAGCATAATGACTTAATTACAGTAAATACATTTAATACTTCCCTATCATATCTCCTCGTAAATAGCACATTCTTAGATTATAACTAAACATACTTATATCATCTTGTATGACTACTTATGCAAAGAAGTGTTACAAACTCAGCATTACAAATTCTAAAATTGAAATATTGGTAAACTTTGAAAACACTGAAAAGGCTCTACATCCTGCAGCATCAATCGTTTAGCCGAGACTTAGTTTGGCTTAATGTAAGAAAACAAGCATCGGGGTTGGGGATTTAGCTCAGTGGTAGAGCGCTTGCCTAGCAAACGCAAGGCCCTGGGTTCGGTTCCCAGCTCCGAAAAAAAGAAAAAGAAAAAAAAAAAAAGAAAACAAGCATCACCTCCATTTCATGTGTATTTATTTTAACAAGGGGTAAAATGATATAGTATACTAAGTAATTGTTTCAGAATACATCTCTTTAATTTATTTTTCAGTTAATACTTGGTTTGTATAGAAATTTTAAAACATTTTAAATATATTTTTAAATTTCATGTGTCTGGGTGTTTGCTTGTATATATGTCTGCACCACATGCACGCAGTGCCCATAGAAGACAGAAGGCGACTTTGGATTTCCTCGATCTGGAGTTACAGATGGTTGCAAGCCTTAATGTGGGTGCTGGGAACTGAACCAGTGCTTTTAACCACTGATCTCTCTCTCTCTCTCCAACCCTTTGTATACATGTTTTATAAACCTATATACCCAGGACCATGTAGGAATTTCTTGGGCAAAGGATGTTGTGGATGGAAAAAGTTTAGGAAGCCCTGGGTTTACAGGAGGGATAACCACACTTCTATCTCTGACCCCTCTTCTCTTCTTTCCCTACTCCTCTCTCTCTCTCTCTCTCTCTCTCTCTCTCTCTCTGAGACAAGTTTCATTATGTAGGATACTGACCTAGAACTCCTTACATAGTCTAGGCTGGCCTTAAACTCATGATTCTTCTGCCTTAGCTTCCCAAATGCTAAGATTACAGGAATGAGCTGCTCTGCCTGACTGTTAACTAGACTTTTAATGCAAAATGGAAAAAATCTGTAAATGTACTTCAGATTAATTAATAACCTTTAAAATATATACTTTTATTTTCTCAGTGTCTCTCCAAATTATGTATTTATACAAATATTGTAATTTAAATATAAAATGCTACAATAAGAATACAAGAATATCTATTTCAGAATTTGTATTAAAGAAGACATTACCAGTACATAATATAGTATACTTTGTATACTAATCTCACTTCTCCTTTCAAAAAATCAAGAATACAAATAAAAATAGGCAGGAATTAATAGCTTCCATAGAAATGTGTTTAAACAGATGACTATTAATTTAGGCCTAGTCTAAAAATACTTAGACTTTGAAAACATAATGTGAAAAATAAGTTGGCTTACAAGCACTAAAAATTCAATTTGATGTAATAAAACAGATGCTTTACAGTGATTTGATTAAAATAAATATTTAATTTTTATGGACAGAAAGCGTACCAATCATTTCTCCTGCAGCCCCTTCGTCTCCAAATCCATCTCCATTGTCAAAGAACAAAGATTTTTCCTCAGTGAGGCTTCCAGAACTATGCTCAACTACAAGACCACTGGAGTTCATCAATATGTTGTCATCAAAGAAGCTATGTCTTCTGAGGAGTTCAGGTTCATCCCCTATATAAATGCACATCATTAGTGTCAAGCTAATCATACAAACATATACTTTCAGAGTTAGAGGAAACAGATACTATCTAGTATAGCTCATCCTATTCTATAAGGAAAATAAAAGCTTTAAAATTATTGAAATATCTGATAGAAGACACATAGACTAGATTTCAAGTTTAATATTCTCCTAATACAATAGGAAAAATGCCAGAGCATTTAGTAATTATAGTTATGACATAGTTTAACTATATCCTGGAAGGTCAAAATGCTGTGGGACTAAATTTATTCCCCGTACACTGTGTTGGTCACATTCTGTTTAACCACGTATTATTTCATATCATTTCATATAGACAACTGCTTCAACAGTTTATGCCTAACAAGAATTTGGGACCTAGGGCTACAAAGAGAAATTCTACCTCAAAAAGAAAGATATGTTAAAATATTAAGGAATTGGGTTCTAATATCCATTCAGTAAATATTTATAGAATATACTAGAAGTTGGAGATGGAATACTAAAAAGAACACAGGCAGCCAGCCAACACTAGCCCAGCACTTAGTTAATTATATTATGTAGCAGAAGACATGATTCTCATTGCACAAATAAGAAAACATCATGAAAGGCTTGAAGCCAGATAGTTTGTCATTAGGTTATACTGATAGCTACAGAGGACCTAGAGTTGGCTCTGGCATGTTCTTTCTACTCTTTGGATTTTAAAATCATTATGTCCATGATTTCGAACCCTTGAGATTAGATGTTGGTCTTCTCTCCCTTCCAGTAACCCATGTTAGTTGTTATACAGCAAAAATCATGAAGCACCACCCATATTGAATATCCGTATAGACATACATCACACTGGATTAAGGATTTGCTAAATGGACTAAATGACAGTTTAGGAAAGAATTAAGAACATGTTTGAATCATTCAGGTGCAGCTCTCTCCTAAAATGAAAACCAGGCTTAGTCAATATGAGAACAACACTTAGAAACAAGACACTAAGTTCTGAGTGTTCAACGTTTCAAGAGTCAGACTCTTGAAACTGATTATTCGCTGCACAGTTAATTCCAGTACTCGAAAAGTGCAGCAAGCCAATCTGAGTAACAGGTAAGACTGGGTTAAGCAGTGAGACAGACTGTCTGTCTGTCTGTCTGTCTGTCTGTCTGTCTATCCATCCACCCAGAGATTACAGAGAAGAAATAATAAGAACCTCCAATTTTATATTGTAATCTAGGACAGAAAATATTAATATGAAATATTTCTTAAGGTTCAAAGAGAAAAATCACATACTGTTGGAGGGAACAAAAAAAAGAATAAAAAATCAAAGCTGTGATATTGCTATCAGGATCACAACTTTACAGACAGGGCCATGAGGCTCAGCTAGGTCATCTGCTGAGTATACACAAACTGATCGACAAAGTCCAGATTCAAACCTAGGCCTACTGATAGACTAACATGTTTGTCCATTGATTTGAGTGATGGAAGGTAGAAAATGTGAACAACTGTGTTGTACTGGGTAGATGGTAAAATGTATGCTTCAGTAGAGGAAAATGCCTATAAGGCTAAAACAAAACAAACAGAGAAGCAGTGAATTGGTAGAGGGCAATGAGGAGAGGCAAAGGAATTTCAGGGGTTTGATATGGTCACAGGTGCTTAGGCAGAGGACTGATAGGTGAACAACCAAAGAGCTTGAAGACAAGTACTCTTCCAGGGAAGAAAATAGAGGGTGATTTTTCAGGAGGGTAATATAACGCTGCAGTTAAGAAGTAGAAAGAAGGGGGTTGGGGATTTAGCTCAGTGGTAGAGCGCTTGCCTAGGAAGCGCAAGGCCCTGGGTTCAATCCCCAGCTCTGAAAAAAGGAACCAAAAAAAAAAAAAAAAGAAGTAGAAAGAAGATATAAGAGACAGTTCAAAAGTTTTTTTTAAATTAATCAGTGGCTCATGCCTTTAATTCCAGCACTCAGGAGGCAGAGACAGGAGGATCTCTGTGAGTTCAAGACCAGCCTTGTCTATTAAAGGAGTCCCAGGACAGCCAGTGCTGTTACACAGAGAAACCCTGCCTCAGAAAAACCCAACCCAACCCAACCCAACCCAACCAAACAACGACAACAGCGCAGCAGCAACAACAACGACGTATCAATCAGCACTACTCTGAAGCTGACAGAAAATGTAGTTTCATATCTAACAAAAAATAATAATATTTAACCCCCAGGTATGGTGATGCATACCTGTAATCTCAATACTTGGAGGCTGAGAAAGGAGTGTTGTTGCAAACTGTAGGCTAGCCTGGAATACACAGCCAAATACCAGGCTTGCCAAGAACTTAAAAAAGTTTTATAATAATTCAGCAGAATAATTATGTATATATATATTTTTAACTATAGACTTGAATTTTTATTTCTGATTTTTTAAACTTCTAACGATTCACTTTCAAATCTAATAATTGACTCAGTTTATACAAATACAGCACAAATTGGAAATTGACAACAGGTGTCCTTCACCACAGATTAAGACACATGACAGATAGCAAGCGCTATAGAGGGGATAGGACAGGAAATGGAGGTCAGCGATGTAGCTCAGGCATTACTTGCATGACTCCACATCCCTGTCCCAAAACAAGTTTAGGCCATCTTCCTATGGCCAATGCTTTGAACACTGAACGAATATCAAGATAAACACAGCATTCTCATGAACCTTGTAGAGCAATACAAAAATTATGTAACTATGACATGAGACAAAAGCTAGAAGTAATAGTTGGGTTACACTGTATAACTTCATTTTAAAATACCTATGCCTAGTCAGGCATCCCAGCACTCAGGAGGCAGAGGCAGGCAGATCTCTGTGAGTTTAAGGCCAGCCTGACCTACTAAGTGAGTTCCAGGACAGCCAGGATTGTTACACAGAGAAATCCTGTCCTGAAAACAACAAACAAAAACCCCACGAATTAAAAAACTCAATCAAAACAAACCAAAAACCATATGCCTTACCCAAACATAGTTTAACATTTCAAAAAAAAAGCATTTCATGTTTCATAATCAAACTGTATGTTATTACTGTGGTAGCATTTCTCCTTCCTCACTCTCAAGCGGACTTAAATCTGTTATAACCATCAAACGTTGAAGAAAATATATTTGAAGAAATTTTATGCAGCATACACACACTTGCACACACACACACGTGCGCGCGTGCGCGCGCGCACACACACACACACACACACACACACACACACACACACACACACAAACTATACCAACTGTTAATTTGGATGTCTCCTTTGAGAGCAGAAACTGCTTTTCTTTTTTTTTTTTTTTTTTTCTTTTTTTCGGAGCTGGGGACCGAACCCAGGGCCTTGCGCTTGCTAGGCAAGCGCTCTACCACTGAGCTAAATCCCCAACCCCGTGCTTTTCTTTTTTAAGGGAGACAGGCTCTTACTATAAAGAACTAGCTGGGAGTATAGGCATTTGTCATCACCCAGAACTTATATCTTTAAATTTAGTACTGTTCTTGTCTATTAGAGCACCTGACATATAAGAAATTTAAGAAGTAGAATTCATAAAAAATGTTTGCACAATGATAAAATAATTTCACCAGAAGACAGAGTATTAGCATTTAGAACAGGCAAAAGAAAAGAAAACCATTTGCAGACTATTTTTATGCACGAGAACATCCATTCTATAGACACCTCTACTAACACTGTTTTCAGACAACAATGCAAATAAAACTGATGACATTTTACAATTTTAGTTTCTCAAGTAGTCTCACCAAAGCTCCCCGTTTGGAAAAGTAGATCAGTGCTATATTCTTCTCTAAGTGTGATTTCCTCTGGTCTACTTTGGTTCTGAGCAAGGGGCTCTGAAATATCAATATCACTATAGAGAAACATATTTAGGAAATACGTGAGAAGAACAATGTGGTTTTATAAGCTATTGAAAAAAAACTTACAAGCAGATTACAATAAAAGTTTTTTTTTTTAAATTTTTTCAGTAGTATTTTCCTGAGCATGAGCTGTCAGATACACATAGACACAAGTAATGTTTGGGTTAATAAATCCAGTGGCGGTTTCCAGGCACTATCTTTCTTGTACATTTGAATAGATAGTCACCCTTGCTATGGCTTGAATGTTTGAGTTCCCTCCAGGTCCAGATATTGAAAGCTGCTTCTGAGAGTGACGTTATTAAGAGATGAGCCTTTAAGAAGCAACCATGTCATGAAGGCTCTGTTTTCATGAACAGAATTCGTGTGTGGCCTTGCACTGTCATCTTGATCTTATACCAGGTAAGGATGTAGAAAGACGGCCTTCTATGAACCAGGAAGCAAAGACTGAATTTGTGGCATCTTAACTTTGGCTTTTCTTTGTCAGTGCTCTGACAAGAACTGGGTAATTTATAAACAGAAATTTATTGCACATGGGTCTGGAGTTTGGGAAGGCCAAGATCAAGGCATCACAGATGTAGTATCTAGTACGTGCCTATTCCCATAGCCAACGCTTTTCTACTATCTGTATCCTCAGACAGTAGAACTGTACGAGCGCTTCCTTGGCCGCTTTTATGATGTCACTGACCCCATTAAGGAGGGCTCTCAGCTTTCAAAACCTTATCATGTTCAAAGGTTCCCATCATTTGTACCAACACCATGGGGATTAGGTTTCAACATGTGAAATCAGAGAAACATACACATGAACTCAGACCCAAATTATGTTGTCCAAAAACCTCACTTCCTTCTCTCTCCTTCCTCAACCTTCATCCTTAGTTATCCTGGTTTCAGTAAGGGGTTAGCTCCATTTTATGCCCCAAGTTAGTCATTATTTCTTTAGGGGTACATTTAATTAATGAACATCATATTTACTCTGCTTTCCATACATATCCATTAATTTGACTGCTACTGTTTAATTATGTGTATTAATAAAGTGAAGTTTGAAAATTGGTCCAATACTACTTCATTCAGATTACTATAATAATCTCGTGGTTTTCTTTTCTTTTCTTTTCCCTTTATAGTGAAACAGCCAGAGGGAGCCTGCTGAGACCAAGTGAGATCTGGTCACTCCTCTGTTCTCTATTGAAAACCTTGTGCATACTCCTCCGGCAAGATAGAAACCCTATTGTAGCCTCCAAACCCTATGTCACCTGCACCTCTTGCTCCTTCTCTGACCTCATTCCTTTACTCCTCAGTCTTTCTTTCATTCCACTCCATCTCACTTCCATTCCTGCTGCGCCTGAACATGTCCAGTGGACTCTGTGCCTTTCCACTTGGTTCTCGGCCATTCCCTCTGAGACTTTTTAGTTCACTGGGTATTTCCATTAGAACATTCTTCTGTCTTGCTGTATAAGTTTACTCCCTTAGCTCCTCCAGGCTTGTGCTCTTACTTTATCAGAAAATCCTTCCCTGACAATCGTATTATTTATATTTATTTATTTGTCTCAATATTTATCTTCATATTGCATGTTTACTTGTTATTATCTATAATACTAATGAAAATATAAGATCCATTAGGCTAGGAACTGTTTTATTCATTGGTATCTCGTCACTGCCTAGAACTGAGCCTGCTGTACGAAAGGCACTTATTTAACTAATATTTACTAGATGAACATTTACTGCCAATACTACAAACATTATTCAATCAAGGAGACATTTTTGGTTTTGTACTTTGGAATTTCTGCAATTTAAGCCTTTGTCGTTTGTGCTTGTTCAGTTGTTTTCTAACTGAAGTTGCCTTCATCAAATCTGAATATGAAAACAATAAAACATCAAGAAAGCAAACTAATTTACTTTGTATTGTAGATGTCAAAATCATGAAATTCTTCTGGTAATGTGATAGTGTTGTAAGCTGCTTCAAAATTCTCTTTGGGGAGGTCAACCAGTCCTGAAAACAATGAAAAAGAAACACAATAATCAGTGGTCCCTTATGAAACATTAAATTTCCAATAAATCTTTATCATCTCTCATGGGCTTCCCTATATGCACTTCTGCCCCTCAGCGGCCTGTTTTTTTGGGAAGTATCCATAGTAACAGTCATCAAAAGTAAAGAGATCAGATAGTTCTCATGCTTAAAGATTTAAGCATGAATAAATTAACTCTGTAGCCCTGCACTCTATGGAGACTCTCCTCCACCATTAGACTCCACATACATTCTAGCCTTTTTGTTCCCTGAAAAGGGCAAATATTTCTTTTCCACCTCGAGACATTTGTACCTGTAGATTCATTTGCCTATATTGCATACATATGTATATGAGTACTTCTCATTTTTCAAGTGTGAGTTTGACTTCTATCCCCTCACAAAGGTTTTCTCCAACTATCCTGGAAAATGAACTCTTGGTATTTTCTATTGTAGATCTTGCTTCCTTTACAACACGATCACTAATGGGCTCAGTGGCACATGCCTTTAATCTCAGCATGCCCACGATCTGTAATTATTGTAGCAAGTTTTTAAAATATTTTCATTATCCGATTTCCTCATCTGACTGAAAAAGACCTATTTATATTGCTTGTCTTTGTATTCCAAAGCCTAACATCAATCATGTCAAGCACAAAGCATGAGAGTCAATAAATATTTATGATATACATATATAATAAATGAGCATGTAAAACATAGTGCATAATAAGTCTACCTAAAGACTTAAAAACTATTTTAAATGAGAAAGATTAAAAAAAGTTATCAGTGGAGTCCATGAATGTTGATGGAGGGATGGTATATGAAAGGCACTAACACAAGTGCTGTAAGAGCTTAGAGAAATGTATACAATAAAGATGCCTCCTTTAGGGAGCTTGAAGACTAGTAATGGAGGAAAGGCCTTTATCTAGGGAATAGGAAATGATGCGTGTATACATTTTAAATTTTAGGCACTATATTTATTTGTTTTGTTTTTGTTTTTTTTTGTTTTTTTTTTGTTTTTTTTTTTTTCCGGAGCTGGGGACCGAACCCAGGGCCTTGCGCTTCCTAGGTAAGCGCTCTACCACTGAGCTAAATCCCCAGCCCCATTAAATGAGTCCTTTTCTACTCTTTTTTTTTTTTTCGGAGCTGGGGACCAAACCCAGGGCCTTGCGCTTCCAAGGCAAGCGCTCTACCACTGAGCTAAATCCCCAACCCAGGCACTATATTTATAACACATATAAAAAACCCAACACTGAAGAATGACTAGGAATTTTGATAATACTTCATAATTACTATGCAATTTAAGACTCTCAAGAATTCTATGTTTACATTTTGTCAATAATTTTGTTCTCATAAAGTAAAAAAACAGGTATGGCAAACTAAATGACCCATTAAAAATAAGCATATCAGTTTCTTGGGTAGAAAAGGGGACAGGGGGGTTGGGGATTTAGCTCAGTGGTAGAGCGCTTGCCTAGTAAGCACAAGGCCCTGGGTTCGGTCCTCAGCTCCAGAAAAAAAAAAGGGGGGACAGGTATCAGGTATTGGGTGGGAAAAGGACTGAAGCCCCTCAGACCAGCAGAAAGAATGAAAACAGGCAATCTCGGGATGTACGAGATGGAGGAACCCTCCAGAATGTACCAGAGACCTGGGAGGTGAGAGACTCTCAGGACTCAGATGAGATGCCCTACAGTGGATAGAGGGAACTTGTAGAGCCCACCTTCAGCAGAAAGACAGGGCATCAAGTGAGAGATAGGGTTTACAGCCCATAGTCAAAACTCTGACCCATACTTATTCCTATCTGAAAGAACTGCAGAGACAAAAATGGAGAAGAGCCTGAGGAAAAGAAGGTCCAGCAACAGGCCCAAAGTGGGATCCAGCTCAAGGGGAGGCTCCAAGGACTGACACCGTTACTGAGGCTATGGAGTGTTTAACAAAAAAGGAACCTACCAAGACTGCCCTACGAAATTCCCAACAGGCAGCTGAAAGAGTCAGAGGCAGATATTTACAACCAACCAATGGACAGAAGCTGCTGACCCCTGTGGTTGAATTATGGAAAAGCTGGAAGAAACGGAGGAGGAGGGCAACCCTGTAGGAGGACCAGCAGTCTCAATGAACCAAACCAACCAGGCAGCATACACCAGCTGATATGAGGCCCCCAACACATAGACAGCAGAGGACTGCTGAGTCTCGGTTCAGTCAGAGAAGATGCACCTAACCCTCAAGAGACTGGAGGCTCCAGGGAATGGAGAGGGGGTGGGGGGACATCCTCATGGAGACTGGGTGAGGAGGAGGTATGAGATGTGGAATAGTCAAAGAGTGGACCCAGAGAGGGATAAAATCTGGAGTGTAAAAAAAAAGATTAAATAAAATTTTAAAAAGTATATCAGTTTCTTATACAATTGTGATGACTTTAAGTATATTTTATATTAATACAGAAGTCATAACAAGTTTGGAAGCATAACTATTTCCTACAAACACAGGAAAAGAACGAGGGAAAGACTATATCTTCATGGAATCTTAAGATTCAGCCAAAATGAAATTTATATTCATTATATTCACCTGAAATTACAGTATGCTCCCAATAAAAGAGACCAGCCAACATGAAAATTCCAAAGAGAATCAATAGTGACACAAAATAACATTGGGTGTATACCTGGGCGAAATGTCATCTTCATTTTAAGAAACGCTTCACTGCAATCTGCTAAAAGGTATTTTGCCTTCCTGTTGTAGATTCGAACGACTCCCAGAAGAAGGTGTCCTGAAGTTCGGAGTGCAATTTTCACCTTTGTATGATTTTTTAAAAAACATTAGAAAAATAAAAATTAGGCTTGTAAATCCTGTTCTTTGAAAATTACGGAAATTATAATTTCTCTTCAAGAAGCAAGTGTTATATTCTTACTAAAGTAAACCACCTTTTAACTCACCATATAAAATAATTTACTTTTATTTTTGCGTATTCAGCAAAGCCATGAAAGCTTTAGCAAAGCTTCACTTAAATGCTATAGTAGAGTGCCTTTGTGCAGACTATAATTTTGGGGATAATAAAAAGTTTTGAGAAGCAAAACTGTCTTGGAAACATGTTTTAATTTTTCTACAGCAGCCATGGTTAATATAGATTATCATTTTTAATCAGAAACATACCTTAGGTGAAATAATTTTTTGAATAGTTATCTCTAGATTACACTCAAACACATGGGCCTTTGTGAGCTTCTTCTCCCAGTGAGCTGCAAGCCATATTTTGGCCAGTGGCCCTCGTTTACTCATAAGCACATGAGTGTAGAACATGTTGCCTGTATTCCTTAGTTGTATTTAAGGAACTAGAGAGAACACAAAACAAATGTCTTCAATTTGATAAGAAAACCTTTTTGGTGTTCTTTTACTGCGATAAAAACTTACCATTAATTCTACAGATAATACTCAAATTATCTCCTAACACAATGTTATTAATTTTCTCATTAAAAAGGGGATGTTATTTATAGTATTATTAAAAGTAAGGATAAAACTCTGTCTAGAAACTTGTGAACCACACTCAATTTAAATGTATTCAATAAGATAAATTGACCTCCTGTTTTCTATACAGAGAATATAATTTATCTTCTTATTAACAGTAAAATAAGTACATAAAGGTTTCTAGGGAGATAAGGGAGTTAGAAACAGGAAAGAACAATAGAAAAAAGTAAACAAAACTAAGGTCATCTGTTTCCTAAGAATTAAGAATTTGATGTTGGATCATTAATTTATATCCAGGGTTGCAACCACATTTTTCTCTTTAGGATGCTAAATATTATGTACTGATTATTATTATTATAACTACTATTATTGTTGTTGTCGTCATTGTTGTTGGTATTGTTATTGTTATTAGGTTGTTTATAGACAAAGGTTGTCTGGATCCCCTGAACTTCCTGCTTCTGCTTCCAAGTGCTAGGATTACACATATGTACCCCATGCCTGGCTATAAATATATTAATGTTGAAATTAAAATGGCAGAATTCCAAAGAGCTACAAAGTTTAAAAAAGGAAAGAAACTACAGAAAAATAATCAAAAGTCAGGAAAGAAACCATTATTGAATTCTAATATTTTGGAGCAAGGCTTAGAAATCTTAGAATTTCTGCTTAACACAAAAGACAGGAAATAAACGGATATTTCTACAACCTGTACTACTGATGGCAAAATAAAGCTCTATTTCGAAGGAAAAAATGAGGAGAGATGTCATATCACTTTGACTTTTGGAAAACAAATTACTACTTTCATATGTCCCGTGAAACTGCCACCACAGAACTAGCTTTTTTTTCCTGCTGAATGTTTTGGTAAAAGGGAATACTGAGCCAAAATGGAGACAAACCTAAAGTCAGCCACAGAATTAAAAACGTAGGTCAACTTGGATCAATGGCCATTTCCATTGCAAGAATCAAGTAAAGGTTACACAATCCACCAAACCACAGTCCGTAGAGAAACACTTTGCTACTGGCTATGGCTTGTGCCCTACGATGGCTCGACTTCCTTTTTCTGCCTTGGAATTAACTCCAAACCTAACTTAAGAAAAATGCCTCCAACTGTGAGGCAGTTTAAAAAAAATTTTTTTGGTACTAGATTAAAAGAATAAATAAAAATTTAAAAGCCAATTCTGGAGACCTTGGTTTACTGTGTATATATTCATCGCTCACGGCCCTCCCCCAAATCCACGCATTCCCCATTCTCCTCCCACCGATACCCAGATCCTCCAGGGGCGCAGGGTCAGTTCTTCAGAGATTACTTCACGAAAGAGAAGGCCAAGCCACGGAAGGCAGAGCAGGGGATGGACTGATTCCTGGAAACCCATCCAGGGAAGGGAAGAAAGGGAAGGGAAGGCCTGGAGGTGTGACCTGGGAGGTGACAAGGGGCCTTGCAAGGGAGCCTGATGGCTAAGAGTCTGAGGTGAAGGTAGGGGCCTGAGGGGAGGGGTATGAAGGCCTCAGAAGAAAGCATGAGATTGAGGGGAGGGTCTGGGACAGAGAGGCTGAGAGCCAAGCCGCAGCCAGGGATGCTGGGGATGTGGCTGGAAGGTCTGCGCAGTGACATGCTCCCCACAGACATCACGCTCTGTGGGAAACCCAGGCCACAGACCCGCAGAACCAGGTCCGCTCCTAGAGTGGGCCTCGGGGGCTTGATGCCAGGAGCTGAGAGAACACTGAGACATCAAGCATGGCGCAAAGGTCCCTAAAATCACCCAATCCGCCTACCACTTCCTGGCCTCGCGGGCAGACCGCACAGCACCCTGCTTTCAGTGTGGAGTCCACGAGTTGTGAAGCCACGCGCGTGTGAGGGTCCCAGACGCAAGTCTCCTGAAGCTGCTGGCTGCGGGCTGTGGGCTGTGAGAGGGAACCAGCACGTGACAGGGCGGGGGCGTGAAGGGTGGGGCGGGGCTGAGTAGTGAGGAGTGTGCTGTTTGGAGGAGAGGGGCGCGGTGTGGAGGGGCGGGGCAAGCTGTGAGGGGCGTGGTGTGGAGGGGCGGAGCGTGAGATGTTGTGGTTTGGAGTTAGAGAGGTTAAGGCTGCAGGAGGCACAAGGGGAGGGGCTGAGTGAGGCTTGTGATAAGAGGTGGGGAGGGCAAGGCCTGAGAGAGGTGGGCGGGGCGCGAGGTAGAGAGGTGGAGAGGGTGTGATGGGAGGTGGGAGGAGCAAGTATGGAGAGGCGGGGCGTGAAAGTGGGCGGGTTGTGAGGAGGCGGGTTCAGTGGGTCTAGTGAAGGGCAAGGCCTGAGGGATGTGGTTTGAATGGGGCGGGGATTGGGGGCGTGAGGTGATAAGGATGTAAGATGAAGTATGAGAGGTTAAGACTGCAAAAACAAAGGGAGGCTGAAGAGGCTCAAGTGTACCATATGGCTAGAAGGCAGAGCTGAGGCATCCCGTATAAACCACCTGCTCAGGTCTGTGCTTGAATTCTGGGAACTGAGCCAGGGGTGGTGGCTTACATCTGATCTCCAAGAGTTCTTCACTGATCTGATCTACATTAGCGAGCTCCAAAACAACCAGGACTATACAGAGATAGCCTGTTTCCAAAACAAACAAACAAACCCATAGATCTCTGCAAAAGTGTCAGGGTAGGGCAGGAACAGGGCTTAGGCACTTTGGTCTTACTGTAAAAGGTGAGATTTCTCTGAACTCCCTTAGTCTGTGCACTAGTCACTTCCACTTATAAGCTTGTGTTGCAGGGCTCCCACTAGAATAGACCACTCAAACACAAATCTGTGAGCCAATTCTTCATTTCAGCCAGCTGGTGACTGACTATATCTGAGTACTGGAGACCCAAGTGCAGCCCTAAGCCTTCAAGAAAATCACTTCATGGCTGGAAAGTCTCCGTGGTTCCTTTCCTACAGCTGCAAGCGGATAGTTTCAAAACCCCCAAATAGTGAAGTGAGGCTGACCAGTACAAAGAGTCCACATCCTTGAATTACTTTTCTCTCTGGAGTTGTTTTTTCATAAATTCCTCCTTACTGTTACTGGCACTCTACTCAGCAAGACAAATTTCATCTGAGGTACCAAATAATTGACTATAGTCCAACTTGCTGCCCCTGCCACACTCGGGGTTCCTGAAAAAAAAAATGACATTATCCTCTTGAACTTCATTTTTTCTCACCTATAAAATGGAAATTTTTATAATAAAAATTCTTGCATCATGGAGTATGGAAAAAAAATTTAACGAGATGATGTATGTAAAGGACCTACAGTTATAAGCGCTTAATACAGATTGGATATTGTTATCAATGTTATTATTTGAACTCTCATCCATTCATATTGACCTACCCTCTCGTCTCCTTTGGAGGCAGTAAATATTTTAGCCTGAATCGTCATAACTTTTAATAGCTAATGCCAGCTGCTTGAGTCTGAGGAAAATCATATAGGAACATAACAATCCAAGGCTAATTTAATTCTCTTCAACTTTACAATAAGTATCAGTAATACATCCTGAAACAGTGATATCCAGTTATAAACATGGCCCAGGCTCCTTCCTGGACATCTTCATAGATTACCTCATTTACTCTATAAACAACCACACAGTAGTTATCAGTTTTCCCTTTGTGGAGTAAGGAAATATTCCAAGGTCACATGACTGGGAATGGTGGAAACAGGGTTCATATTCAAGTCTAGCTCCCACTTTCCTCCTTGGGGCTCATACACATATCCGGAACGTATCCCGGATACTGCCTACAGCACCGCGGCCGGGTATTTCTGTATGCCTTGTGGGAATTATACGTAACTGTACTCCTTTAAGATCAATATCTTCTTCCACTCTAATTCCCTGTCACCCTGTATTGGTGAATCATGGGAGGCAGCCAAGACAGAGCTAAGTGCACATTTAATTTAGGTTCAAAGAGATCCATGCATTAGGGGTCGTTGTCAGTTCCCATCTATGGTTAAGTCATTATTATCCATCTTCTGTAAGATGGCTTCTAAAAACACAACTATTACCCACTGAGATGATTCAACCACTGTGGGAATGAGGGTTCCGGGGTCAAAACTGTGTTAGTGATCAGCATCAGGAGTGTGCACACGGGGCAGGAAACATGGACTACTTCTCATTCTCAGACATAATAACTTCCAAAGAAGATTTGGCTCTCACAGAGACCAGTTAAAGCAGAAATCTAGGGCTCAGCGGCAAGCGTAAGGGCCTGGATTCAAGCCCTCAGAACCCATGTAAAAACTGGACACAGGATGTAAATGTCTGTCACTCCAGTGTCCTTCTCAGAAGTGGAGGGTGAAGACAGGCGAATACCCGGAAGCTGTCAGATCAGCTAGCCAGGGAACCAACAATGATGGCGTCTCAACAAAGGTGGAAGATGACGACTTTACCTCCCAGACACTTGTAATGGCAGGAACGTACTCTTATTCACATGCAGAAATATGCATATAAGGACTGGAGAGGTGGCTCAGTGGTTAAGATCACTGTCTGCTCTTCCAGGGGTCCTGAGTTCAATTCCCAGCAACTACACAGTGGCTCAACACCATCTGTAATGGGATCCGATGCCCTCTTCTGGTGTGTCTGAAGACAGCTACAGTGTACTTATATATAATAGATAAATCTTAAAAAAAGAGCTATGCATATGAATGTACATATATACACAGAGCAGAAATCTGGCAGTGCAGCATATCCAGTTATCAATGTAGCATAATAAGTTTTCTTCCTTTCTTTTTTTTTTTTTTTTTTTTTTTTTGGTTCTTTTTTTCGGAGCTGGGGACCGAACCCAAGGCCTTGCGCTTCCTAGGTAAGCGCTCTACCACTGAGCTAAATCCCCAGCCCCGTTTTCTTCCTTTCTAATTAAAACAAGAACAGCATCACCCAAAACGCACAGGCTTGTGCTTGTTGAGCACCACATGTAGCAGCACTGTAAGGAGCCAGCAAGAGTGTTTGTCGTATGAAATCACTGTAGTAGGGTCACATCTCATGCGGAGTGTTTGCCCTGGCAATATCAGAAGACTGTAGAAGAGCCGTCCTGCAGAGCATAACGAACCAGTAATTCATTAAGAGAAGTCAAAGTGATGAGTACATTACTGCTCATTTAATAATCTAATTAATTAAAAGGAAGGCCTGGAGTGCTGGAGCAGGCCTTTAACTCCAGCATCTACGGGATAGAGGCAAGTAAACTTGTGAGCTTGAAGCCAGTTTAAACTATACAGAGAGTACCAGGGCAGCCATGGCTACATAGAGAGACCCATCTCATAGAGAGAGACAGACAGAGAGACAGACAGAGACAGAGAGACAGAGAAAGGGTTTAGCTAGAGCCTGAAAGCACAGGCCTTTGATCCCATAACCCAGGAGGCAGAGGGAGATGGATCTCTGTTAGTTTGGGGCCAACCTGGTCTACATAGTGAATTCTGGTCATCAAGGACTATATAGTGAGGCTGTCTCAAAAAAAAAAAAAAAAAAAGGTGTCTGTGTGGTTGAATCATAAAAGCCCTAAGAGAGATTTAAGCTTTTTTATTTCTTGACCTGAAATGCGGGCATGGATAAAGAAAATAGATAGCTCAGAATGAATATACCACTACAATGGGGACATCAAAATAAGCTGCTTCTGTGCTGTCCGCCCAAAGAATGTTTAGAATTAGTCACTAGACAGCAGGACTTAAGTGTTCCAATAGGAAAGGAGCTTAGTGATTTCCCCAAATTTACAATAATCCTAGGAATTTACATGTCATTAAACTTTACCACACAAAGAAAGCTGTTAAATTATCCATACATAAAAAAGTTTGCCTTGTAGGACAGAATTATTTCCTTAGGCTTTTTATAGAAAACAAGATAACAAAAGCGTTGTCATGATTAATCAGCAAAAATGTGGAGAAAATTAATATTGAGCCATATCATCCAGTCAATTTATAAAAATGTGTTAAATTTCCAATGTTGTGGCAAGATACTTGAGACAATCAATTTAAAAGAAGAAAGATTTTGCTTTGGTTCACAGTTTCAGAATGCAGCTTCTGATACTAGGAACTAGGGGCTTCCCAAGCCATGGCCATAGGGATATTCTAAAGACTAGAGTCTGGGGCCTCCTGCATGTGGGTTGTGGGTGACAAGTTGTTTTTAAATGAACCAGTACCTCTTCCATTGGCTTCTTTATGAGAGGAAGGCAGGAAGAGTTCACAAATCCACTGCAGAAATCTTCCAGAGGACTGGCAGAAACTGGAATCGTGTGGCCTCAGGTCCAGGCTACAGGAACACCTGCAGCCACCAGAAATAACAAGAGACAGGGGACAAATTCTCCCTGTGAACCCCTGGAGGGATTCAGCCTGGCCAACACTTTGATCTTCAGTTAGGAAAACTGACTTTTACTCAGTGAAAGAGCAGAACCGAGGGCTAGGAAAGGCAGACCAGACAGAGAGGAGAGCAGGGTGGACGTGTCATCTCTGAGTGGAACTTGAGATACGCTGAGGGCAGGATGGCCAAAGGCCACTTCGTCCCAGATGCTAGCAGAAGGAAAGGGCAGGAGCCCTGCTTTCCTGGCACCCCCACCTCCTCTGCCTCCACCGTGTTCTGATGGGAGCCGCAGGAGCATGGCAAGAGCTCTGCTTGGACAGGAGTTAGGTCTGAGGCTTAGTGTCACCTGTTAATTCCTTCAGCCATAAAGTGGGGCTGTAAAACCATTCTTGCAGAGATGCTGATTGGATTCCTTTCAATACTATTGTTACACATCCCACTGCTGTACATGTACTAGAAGTTAGAGCGGACGATTGTAGATGGCAATGAGTAGCTTGTATGATGCTATGTAATCCTTATCAGGTGTCAGGCACTGGTGTGAATGCTTTGAGTCTATTAGTACCTTTATTCCTCACAGCAGCCCTGGGGGACAGGCAGTATTAGCCTTGTTCTACAGATGAGTAAACTGAGGGACGGGGTGTTTAATGACGTGCCTAAGAGCACACAAGTAGTAAATGGCAGAGCTGGGACTTGAAGGCAGGCAGTAAGGCTGTCCCTTCAAACCCTGTAATCATCCTGACTTCAAAGTTGTAGCTGTCAGGGCCAATGGATGGCTCAGTGGATAGAAGCTGTCGCCACAAAGCCTGACAACTTGAGTTCCATCCCTGGAGCCCACATCATGAAAGAAGAGAATAGACTCTCGCAAGTTGTCCTCTGACCCCAACATGAGAGTTGTGACAGGTGGCGCATTCTGTCCCCAATAAGATAAATAAATATAAAAGAAAACATAGTTGTCATTAGTGTGTGTGTGTGCACGTGTGTGTGTGTGTGTGTGTGTGTGTGTGTGTGTGTGTGTACATGCTTATATGTGTGAAAGTCAGAAGTGAACATCTGGTGTCTTCTTCAATTTCTCTCTACTTTACTTTTTTTTTTTTTTTTTTTTTTTTTTGAGGCTGGGTCTCTCACTGAACCTTATGCTTGCTGGTTCAGCTAGACTTGCTGGCCAGCAAGCCTCAAGAGATCCTCTTTCTCTGCCTCATCAGGATACAGGTGTGTGCCAGTACACCTAGCTTTTTATGCGGGTGCTGGGATTGAACTTAAGTCCTCATGCTTGCATGGAAAATACTGTATTGACTGACCCATCTCCTCGGCCCCCATTATTGTTAATAATAACAAAGACACCCTGAGTTCTTCCTATGTGCCAGGGATGTGCCAGTATGCTGCTTTTGCTCAAGAGCCCTATGAGGTCGTTTCTTTTATTGCCTTCACTTTACAGGGGAGCAAACAGAAACATAGGAAAATTGTATTACTTGGGCTGGAGATGTGTCTGGCTTGGTTGTTAAGAGCACTTGAAGCTCTTGCAGAGGACCTGAGTTTTATCCCCAGCTCTACCATCTATAATTCCAGTTCCAGGGGATCTGATACCCTCAAAGGGAGACCCATTGGGTAAAGCCCAGGTAACTCCCAGCCCGAGGGGAGATGGTTTACAACATCCAAGAGTGACTGTGCATAAGATGGTTGTTGCTATTATCTGAAATTTGGGGTAGTTTATACATACAAATACATGCTTGGTCAGGTGTCATGTATAGCTCAAGACCAGAACCAACATGGTCATTTATCATTAGTCTAGCATTAGCCCTGCCTTGATGCCTCAAGTCAATATGGGTTTCATGTATTGAATGACTCTTCTTCCTGCACCTGAGTTGTTAACATCTGGCCACATTGTCACCCTGGATACCCAGACTGGGGTGGTTCTGCATACCTGCTTTTGCTGCTTTAGTGGACAAAGGCCCTGCCTTTTCCTTTCTAAGATCATGATCTATGTGCTCCCCCTGGTGCTCACTGGCTGATCTGGATGGAGTCAATTCCCAGCCTTTCGCAACTGGTGCTCCCCCTGGTGCTCACTGGCTGATCTGGATAGAATCAATTCCTAGCCTTCTACAACCAGTGCTCAGGGTGTTGCTTCTAGCACTGGGGCTCAGTCTGTCTGTTCTGACCTTGCATCAGAACCAAATACCAATTTTAGGTCTCAGAGCAGGAAAATACCTCTCAGAGGAGCAGCTGCAGAGTCTACCTCGAAGATAAATGTGGAAGTGGGGATGGCAGATTTTTTCGTCTTGGGTTAGCTATAGGAAGCTGGACCAGGTATGGGGTAGTAGCAGTGTCACTAGACAAGGGGGACCACAGTCTTTTCTCCTTTGCGTAGCCAAGCAGGCATGTCGTTTTATGATGGTTATTAATAAGCGTGTCCATTTGTCATTCTCATGGTTTCAAAGATTAGTATGCATCCCACAGCAAGAATAAATTGCCAGTTATTAGTGGTATGAAATACAGGTTGGAGTGCTGTATGAAATGCTATATATGAATGAGTCTACTTCATTTGAACAATAATAGTGAGAAGTGCTGTTATCATCCTCTTGTTATGTATGGGAAGATAAGGTGAATGAAGCTCAAAGAGCCTGGGGCTACTTACCTTAAGAGCAAAATGTAAAAAAAAAAAAAAAAATGAGGGGATGGCAGAGATGCTCTGTCCATAAAGTACTTGCCACACAATCATGAACCTGAGTTCTGATCTCAAGCATCAGTGTGAAAAACAGGAGGGCTAGAGAGATGTCTTGGGGTTAAGAGTATGGTTTGCCATTCCAGAAGACTCAAGGCTTGGTTCCCAACCCACAGGTCAAGCACCTCACAACTGCCTGCAACTCCAGCTTTAGGAGAATTGTGTAACAGTTTTCTCCAAGATTAAAACATCCCATCCTACAGGAAGCTCCTTAAACAGAAAGGTAAACAATTCAAAATAGCTTCAGGAAGTTCCTGAAACTGGCCAGATTTAATGGTCTCCTCCCCGTAAGAGTAAGCAATAAAAGTTGAATTGAGGGAGTTGAGATTCCCTCTGAGACAAAAAGAAGCTGAGCTGCCAAGAAGACTTTTGAGACCAGACCAGCTGCCTGGAAAAAACCAGAAACCATCTGAACTGCCTGGAAGAGATAGGGCCACCTGAAGCACCTAGAAAGGACACTCCAATCTGCTGAGCTGTCTGCAGGCTGTGCAGTGTGCTCCAGGCTCCCAGATTTGTGGGTTGTCACCTATACTGAGTTGGGTTTTGATGACACAGTTGTCTTTGAGTCATTTATATTTCCATAAGTATCCCCTCATCCATGTTCCTCTAAGCAACCCCAATAAAAGCCATTAGTTTACCAAATTGGACCCTGGTGGCATCAGTACTTTGGTCTATTGTGAGTTCCCTATCTAGGGTGAGTAGATATTTGTGTTGTGTCTCCCCAGGAAACGTTTTGTCACACAACAGAGATCCAAATCCCTCGGTGGTCACCTGAACACCACTTCCATATTTCTGTGGCTAATAGAAACAAACACAGGAACACACTGTTGTTGTTGTTGTTGTTTTTATTTTAAGCTAGACAATGTGGTAGACACCTGTAATCCCCGGGAAGGGAGCAGAGACAGGAGGATCCATGAAGTTCACTTGCCAATCAGCTGGAAGCTCCAAGCTCACTGAGAGATACTGTCTCAAAAACTAAGGTGAAAAGCTATTGGGGAGATGCCCTATGATCTCTGGCCTCCACCCGAATGTGCACGCTTGTGCATAGGTATCACACATATACATACACACAAACACACAAGAAATGGTAGTGTTGGAATTAAATTTAAAAATAAGCTTAACAACTATGGTGTTTGAGTAGGAACAAACACCTATAGACTCATGTGTTTGAATGCCTGGCCCATGGGGAGTGGAACTATTAGGAGGTGTCGCCTTGTTGGAGAAAGTGTGTCACAGTGGGGGCAGGTTTTGAGGTCTTATGTGCTCAAGCTATGCCCAGTATGGCTCAGAGTCTCTTCCCTGCTATCTACAGATCAAGATGTAGAACTTTCCGCTCTTTCTCCAGCTCCTTGTCTTTCTGCACACTGCTATGTTTCCTGCCATGTCGATGATGGATTAAATTTCTGAAACTGTAAACCAGCTCCAATGAAATGTTTTGCTGTATAAGAGTTGCCATGGTCATGGTGTCTCTTCACAGCAATAAAACCCTAAGACAACAACCATCTCTGTAGTTGGGGTCAAGCATGTGAAAATATTTGTTTTCCTTTTGTGATGCTAAGGATCAAATCCAGCCACACAAAATCGAGACATGTGCTAGGCCACTGAGTCACATCTCCTCAGTCCTTACTGTGGAGCTCAGAGTTAGCCTAGATCTCATACAATCCCCCTGCCCCAGTCTCTACAAGTGTTGGGATCACAGCCACTACTGGCTATACTGGTAAAACTTTCAATTGGTGACATTGAGTTCTGGCTAGATTCAAAACACCAAGCGTCACATGTGATGTGCTTGCAGGGTGAAGAGAGACTCCCATCTTGAGCTAAGGTTTCTTTCTTTTGAAAAAAAAATTTTATTGGTTGTGTGAAATTTTCATATATTCATTCAATATATTTTAATTATTTTCAGCCCCACTCTTCCTCCCAACTACTCCAAAAACCCACCCCTCCCATTCCAACTTCATGTATTTAATTTTAATTTTATTTTATTACTGACAGAATCCTATTTATACTGCCCATATACTCATGGGCATGGGCCATCCGCCGGCACTGGGTTGACTTACTAGAGGCCACAGACTTAAAGAAAACAGAT
Organism: Rattus norvegicus; assembly: GCF_021556685.1. NCBI lineage: Eukaryota > Metazoa > Chordata > Mammalia > Rodentia > Muridae > Rattus > Rattus norvegicus. Next base: position 140,169,852 of record NC_141536.1, read on the forward strand.
TCTCTGTCTCCTCACAGCCTCAGTTAGGGGTGGGGCTGCTGAGCATCTTCTCTATAGCTTCTCATAAACAACAGTGTTCCCCTTCTTCTGGATCTCCTCTTTGATTTATGCCTCCTAGGCAGTCTTACGCATTGGAAAACCTTAGAATACTCAAGTTAGGGCTGTGTTGGCAAGACTAGCAACAATAGTGTTAGTGAGAATAGGTAAGAAACAGGTCACATCTTTTTTACCGTCTGTTATAGGGTCTGTTTAAATCCAACATAACTCAAAGAGCAGGTCGATGCAGATGACAAAAATTTGTTGTAATCAGGCCACTACCGATCAATCAATGCTGTGGAAGAGATGAACTACAGCCGTGAGGAGAAATTGCACAGCATATGTAAAGGATGAGACCAGAAATCAGGGGGAAGCAGGGTAGGCTGTAGCACGGTCCAATCATATCTTGACATAAGGGGTTGGAGCAAGAGGGTTTTCATCAAGCAGGATAGGAGGAGGTTCCTAGGCCTGGGAACATGAACTCAGTTTGACCCTGCCAGCAACATGGAGAGTTGTTCTTGACATGTCTGGACTCAGACAACTCTTCACTTACAAGTTGTCCCTGAGATGTCTGGACTTAGACAGTCGTTTCCTTATAATAGAAGCTGTTCAGCTATTGGAAAGCCCTCAGTTCCCCTAGGGCCTAGGACCTTGAGTTTAGTTTCTCCCTATGATTAAATGGAGTCTGAAAACAAAGTGGTCATACTTGGAATGAGTTTCTTTTGCTTGTTCCCAACACTACTACTTCTTCTTCTTCTTCTTCTTCTTCTTCTTCTTCTTCTTCTTCTTCTTCTTCTTCTTCTTCTTCTTCTTCTTCTTCTTCTTCTCCTCCTCCTCCTCCTCCTCCTCCTCCTCCTCCTCCTTCTCTTCTTCTTCTTCTTCTTCTTCTTCTTCTTCTTCTTCTTCTTCTTCTTCTTCTTCTTCTTCTTCTTCTTCTTCTTCTCCTCCTCCTCCTCCTCCTCCTCCTTCCTCCTCCTCCTCCTCCTCCTCCTCCTCCTCTTCTTCTTCTTCTTCTTCTTCTTCTTCTTCTTCTTCTTCTTCTTCTTCTTCTTCTTCTTCTTCTTCTTCTTCTTCTTCTACTTCTTCTTTTTGAAGCACAGAATTTAATATAAAGAATTATTAACTAAGTATAAAGTCAACTGAATAGACGAGAGGTTATAAAAAGAACTCCAAGCTAACAATTACAGGAAGAATCTGCCACCCCCAGTGCTGGGGAGCAATGAAGCTGAGGGATTAAAATTTAAACCACACAGACGGGAGCCTGAAGAGCTGGCCTGCAGATATCTGAAGGGGGCAGGGGGAGCGTCTGAGCTTAGAAGGGGCCTCCAGACTGGGTCTTAGACTCAGAGCTGGTGCCACCTACTGAAGTGAAGCAGCTCTGGTGGGTGACATCGAGGGTTGCAAGAGATCTCTAAGATACTGCAGGGGACAAAGGAACCAGTCTCTCCTTTCACCCCTTGCTCTGGAGTCTAACCCTACACTGCTTATTGGCAAAGGTCAACACAGCCTAAAAGAAATTGAACTACCTGTGGGAGTGTGGTTGGCAGTGTCCAGATAGCAATCCCAGGGAAGGGTTGTGGTTGGCTTTGTTGAGTCACATGCCCATGAATTAAGCCAATCATGAATCACAATGTTAGAGCCAACATGAATTATATGTTTGACATGCTTGTCTCTGTGATCTGTGGTGCAACAGGACTTTTCATTATCAGATAAAGGGGGACAAGAGGGCCTAACAGGAACACAGAGAATAGTCAGGAAGTCACTATAGATGTTCTGATTTTTCAGCAAGGTAACAGTAGGTAACCAACCATCTTTGCACATTATAATCTTTCTTTAACAATTGCCCTGTGAAAAATTACTAGAGCTAGAATTATCACCCTCGGTGAAAGCTATATAAACCCTTATAAAACATATAATTTATCACACACACACACACACACACACACACACACACACACACTCTCCCTCTGGCAAATGACAGAGATAGTTAAGAAGTGACAGATTCAAGGACACATAGCAGACACAATTTATACTAGCAGTAGGAGAATTTAATGAGCATCCTCTGGCTGGTTAAGGAAGGGAGCTTCGCCTGTTCTTTTCCTCTTGGAGCAGCTGCGGCAGTTGCCTTGGCACAGGCTGGCAGGCCCTGCCCTCTGATCCCAGCCTCACTCGGAAAGGAGATGTGCTTCTGCTGGGCCTTGTGTCCACCCAGTGGGTGCTTTCAGCTCGAAGCTCCTCCAGGAGGCTGTGCAGATGCCTCAGTGTGAACAGTAGCTGCTGGTCTTGGATCTGCATCTCAGCCTAGGAGAGAGGAGGCATGAGTGTGTGACAGGCACTGTCTGTGCCCATCAGTCTCATTCCTGTCTCAGTGGAAACAAGACCCTACCTCCTCACCCAAGCCATAGATGCCTTATTCCTCTGGAGCCTCAGTTTTGAATCTAGGAGACCGAGAGTAAATTACTCACCTTTACGGGATGAGTGAAAGATATGCTCTGAAGATGACAGAGATACCACCACCATATCTTTTAAATTTTATGGTAACAAGCAAATATTAGTCAGGATATTAGATTCCCAGGAGGAACAGAACTTATAGGATGGATCTATATAGAGAAAGGGGATTTAATTGAATGGCTTACAGGCTGTGGTCCAGCTAGACCAGCCATGGCTGTCTACCAAAGGAAGTTCCAAGAATCCAGTAGTTGTTCAATTCACAAGGCTGGGCGTCTCAGCCTGTCTTCAGACTATGCCAAACTCCTAAAGAAGCAAGCTCTAATACCAGTGAAGAAGTGGACTTGCCAGTGAGGGTGAAAACAAGCAGGCAAAGAGAGCGAGCTTCCTTTATCCGTGTCCGTTATATAAGCTACCGGAGGTGTAGCCTATATTAAAGGTGCATCTTCCCACCTCAAAAGATCTGGATTAAAAGTGGGCCTTCTGATTTGAAATAATTTAATTAAGAAAAAACATCCCTCCCAGGTGTACCCAGCCACTTGGGTTTTAGTTAATTCCAGACGGAGTCAAGTGACAACCAAGAATGGCCACCGCAGTCAGACTGGGATTAGCATGCTAGTGACTTCTGTCATTAGCAACGAAGTGAAGCCATCCTAGCGGCTAGAGCACTTGTGAAACATCCTGGGAACATCTGGGTCCCCAAAACCTTTTCAAAGTATTAGTAATTTCAAAACAACTTGCCCTACGATGATTAAGGTAAAGTGTTCCTCCCCCCCCCACACTTTTTTTTCTTCTTAGAATACAGTGGGGTTTTCCAGTGACATGCTGTAACTCAGTAGACTGAAGACAGAACTAGAAAAGAGAACCCAGTTGTCTTCTTTTAAGCCATACAGTAAAGTGATCTGTATCAATGTAAAGCAGGCTCAACTCTTCTATTTGCTTTGAGAAACAAGTATTTAAATATTTTATTAACATGCTGTGAGTTTATTTGTTCAAAGGCATGTCTGTACATTTTGACTGCTTTGCTCTCTATTTTAAAGCATTAAACTTTATTTTGTGCAGACATTTTATTTTATTTTTTTTGCAACGTCCATTGAAAAGCCACAGAAGGGCAACTGTCTCTCCGTATTCAAGGAGAATGGCTATACCAAGATCTAAGGGCATCCAAGAGCCTTACAGAAAATTGCAACATTTTTGTTTAAGGCCTGTGTGAGCCTCCTGTGTATCATTGCTAGATAACATGTTTCTTTGTTAGGTTTCTCTTGTGATAAATACCTCGCTTTTCACAGCCATAGCTCCAGCTTCAGGGATGCAATGCCCTCTTCTGGTCTCCATTGGCCCCTGTACTCATGTGTACACCAAGCACAACCGTAGGGCTGACAGGATGGCACTGCACATAGAGGCACTTGCTGCCAAGCTTGATGTGGTGGTCTGAATGTCCGCTATAAGTTCAGAGGTTTGGATGTTTGCTTGCAAATTGGTGGTACTGTTTGGGTTGGTTTAGGAGTTGTGGCCTTTGTTGAAGGAAGTATGCCACCAGGGGGTGAGATTCGAGGGTTTGAAAGGCACATGTCATTCCCAGTTCATTCTCTGCTGCCTGCTTGTAGTGGTTCAGGAAGTGAGCCTCAGCCTCTTGCTCCAACTGCCATGTCTACTGCTTGCTGCCATGCTTCCAAACTATGACACTCTCTAGAACTGTAAGCCAAATACACCCTTCCTACTGTAAGTTGTTTCAGTCATGGTGTTTGTCTTAGTCAGCGTTACTACTGCTGCGATGAAACACCATGACTAAAGAAGCCCAGAAGGAAAGGCCTTATTTGGTATTTGCTCCCACATCATAGTTCATCATTAAGAGAAGTGAGGGCCGTAACCTAGAAGCGAGAGCTGATGTAGAAGCCACGGAGGAATGCTGCCTTCTAGCTTGCTCCCTCTAGCTTGCTCAGTCTAGGTGTTTGTTTGTTTGTTTGTTTGTTTTTATGTAAGCCAGGAAAAACAGCCCAGGGTTGATCCCATCCACAATGGACTTGGGCCTCCCACATCAATTACTAATCTCTTACAGGCTTGCCTGCAGCCAGATCTGATGGAGGCACTTTCTCAATTGACTTTCCCTTCTCACAGATGACTCTAGCTTGTGTCAAGTTGACATAAAACTAGCCAGCACAACTGCCTTCTCGTCAACTTGCCACAGTCTTGAGTCGCAACCTCTCCTTTCTTGTCCATCCCTAAGATCACATGTTGATACTAACATCACAATATAAAACATTTTACAGACTTAAACAGTCTCACAGTTTTTAAAAATTTAAACACTTAAACATTCAGTCCCTTTAAAAATCCAAAGTCTCTTAAATCCAAAATCTCTTCTAAAAGTTCAAAGTCTCTCAACTATGGGCTCTATTTTTTAAAAAGTTAAATACTTTCTTCCAGACGGAAGAATGACAGCACAGTCACAATCAGATCAAAACAAACTCTAACAGTGTGAATAACTCAAGGTCCAGTACCTGGGCTCAGATTCGCTCAGATCTTCTAGGCTCCTCCAAAGAGCTGGGTATTGTTCTGGCCCCACCCTCTGCAGCACAACGGCTTGTCTTCCCGGATCTAGCTGGCTCCGTTCTTGGTGGTCATCCCATGGACAGGCATCTCCAAAATGCCGGGGTCTTCTTCTGCAACTGGGCTTCACTTCCACCAATAGCCTCTCCTGGGCACTCTGCACACTGCCAAGCCTCAACTTCTCAGCATGACCCTTTCAATCCTGCATCTTCAACTGCTGTTGAAGCTGTACCTTCACCAATGACACTTCCTGGCCACTCAGCAGTGCAAAGTCTCAGCTGTTCATGGCTTCAAGGCCAGTGCCACTGGGTGTCTCTTACACTACCCAAGTTCAGCTGTCCCTGGAGCACAGCTTCTGTGTGCTCTGTCTGAGGAAACACACCCCAGTTCACTTCGCCTCAGCGATGCCGTTCTCTTCCTAATCACCTCTGATTTCTCAGCTCTAGCTGACCAGCATCGATTGTTTCAGTAACGCAAAGATTTATTTGGCTCACACATCCTGAGTCACACTCCAGTGAGGGAAGTCAAGGCAGGAGCTCAAACTAGGCAGGGTCCTGGAGGCAGGAGCTGATGCAGAGGCTGTGGAGGAGTGCTGCTTACGGGCTTGCTCACCGTGACTTTTTCAGCCTGCTTCTTTATTTATAGAACCCAGGAGCACTAGCCCAGGTTCAGAGATGCAGATGTTCAAGGGATGAGGCAGGAACTCAGGCACAACAGAATCCTAGGAATGACCTCTAGCACCACTATAGCGTGAGGCACGAGACTTTCAAGCTTTGCCTCTCTTTACAAGTGACAATTATTAAAATTATTCTTCCACTAATAATAGTGTTTAAGAGGGCTGGGATGTGACTCAATGGAATAACATTTCACATGCAAGGTCCTGGGGTTTCCAGTTGGTAAAGGCTTGCCCATGGGTCACTAATTCTCCTGAATATCTATGCCATGTTACCTGGGAAGCCAGGCACCACCATGCCTTTCACTGTGGTGTTTTCTCCAGGCCACAAAATAAAAAAGGCATCCCAAAATATGTGTGCACAGCAACCAAGAGGGAGGAGGAATTGACCTGGGGTTCAGAAAAGAAAAGTGATTTTTATTTTTGTGTGTCCCAAACTGAGCAACTTTATAGAAGAGCCCAAGTCTGTGTGCTGGAAAAGCCAGCTGTGCTGATGGGATACTCTCGCTGGTAAGCAGCTTCAGCAGCAGCTGTGACCCCAACCCCTGGAGGAACCCTGTCAGGGTTGCCTCCCAGCTGGCCTGTTGCCTAGCAAACCACCAAGGTCTACTGGGATGATCCTGTCTTTCCCTCTCTCTTCAGATGTTCCTACACGGTCTCCTCCCTCTTGGCTGCTGCGCACACATATTTTGGGGTGCCTCTTTTATTTTGGGACCTGGAGAAAACACCACAGTGAAAGGCATGGTGCCTGGCTTCCCAGGTAACGTGGCATAGATACACAGGAGAATTAGTGACCCGCGGAGAAGCCTTTACCAGCTGGAAATAGGGGACAGGAACACACTGTACAGATAGATTTCCTCCTGCATGCTCCTCTGAGGCATAGTTGGTGTCAATACTTGAGAGGAAGCCCCACAGGCCAGCTGGCTCTTTCTGGCCCCTCTGCAGTGGGAGCCGGTTTCAATACTCATGGCTGGGCCCAGCCCAGCATCGGTTTTGCCCCACCTGGCCTTCCTTTCCCTCACTCTCACTTTGGTTGGTTCCTCCGCTTCCAGCTAATGTGCTAGGTATCCTCTGTGTCTCCCAGGAGTCAGGTTTAATTGTAAGTGCCAAGAATTCGTAAGATAAATCATAGGCATCTCTCACGGAAGCCTGTAAACAACAACCTTTAGGTTGGCTTTATTGATACCTTCATCTTGTGATTAAAGAAACCGATGCTCAGAGAGGTAAAGGCACTAACTAGAGGCCACACAGCAACAGAGCTGGGTGCAGACCCATCACCCAGTACAATGCTAAAACCAGTCTGGCCAGCACCCAGTGTCTCCAATATAGGCCATGACCCACTTTTCCGGTACCTAAGAATTCCATTGTACTCTGGGTGGCTGATTGGGTAAGGTGTCTGCAGAGCCCAAACTTCAGCCTGAAGCCCCCTATCTCAGCCAGTGAAGCCCTAGGAAGGGTGTGTGTGTGTGTGTGTGTGTGTGTGTGTGTGTGTGTGTGTGTGTGCGCACGTGCGCGCGCTTGTGCGTGTGTGTGTGGCCAGAAGCCTCAAAAATACATATTTTGGAGACATGACAAGGCAAAAGAAAAAGCTTACCAGCTCCTCCCTCAGCCACTCCAGGGTTTGCCCAAGATCTGCAGCTGGCTCTCCCGGCATTTCCATCTCAGTGTCCTTGATAGAGTCCTTAGCAATGACTTGGTTACAGGCCCGGGGGACCTTTGGCTTGCATCGTCACCAGCTTCCTTTAGGCTGGCAGCTAAGTCCCCAAGGGTGGAATTAATGAGAGCAGGACGTGGTTCACGTTGAAAGACGTAGTTTTTTTTTTTTTTTAAGCTTCAGTGCTTTGAAGAAACAAGAAGGAAGGGAAGAAACCAGGGCTGTGGCTATCTGCATGCGTGTTCCAGAAGATCAGAGAATCTATGACAACAGGCATGCAGGGTTGTGAGGCTGAGCGAGGCCAGTGACAGTGGAGAGGCACAGCTACCCCTCTTGGGGTTTCTTTACGCTTCCTGTATAGAGTGGACAGCCCACATATTCTCTGGGGCCGATACTCCTTCTGTGATCCCGTCTCCCACCACTCCCTTCCTCACCTGTGGAGTATCAGTGAAGGAGATGCTGACTCTCCATAACCCTTAGCTGCTGGATGCTCGGGTGAACAGCTCCCCACAGGGAAATCAAAGCAGAAATGTGCTCTTACACATTAAGAAAATATTTTATTGTCCTAAAAACTGGTGAATGTTACTGCTGTTTCCTCTTTCCTTTTGCTTTTTGTCATCTCCGTCTGCCTGGAATGTGGATTTGATGTCTGGAGCTTCAGTGGCCATCTAGCAATAGTAAAATGACAGCCAAAAGGAGAGGTTGGAAATCACAGTGTCACCAAGCTAGCAACACCAGCTGTACCTCAGCGAGACAGTAGATGCCATTTGCATTGGACTCTGCAGCTTGCAAGCAGATCCGGTCCTGTCCGATCCCTCGTTTATCTCTCACAGCACACTGTGAGAGGATATTCCTTCATTATCCCTTCCAATAAACATTTATTGATTGTCTACGGTGTGCCAAGTTCTGCCCCAGGCACAGCAGAAGTGCCAAACCAGAGAGAGAATGCCCTTGTTTTGTCGGAGTTGATATTCTACCAAACGAAAACAAATAAAACCCAAACTCGTGTTAGAGTGGGAATAAACATGATGTATTCTCATGTAGGGTTTTCAAAAATGCACCCTGGCCACATGAATGAGAAATTCCAAGCCAGGAGCCAACACAGCCATTCTAGATACAGAACCTAGGTACAGATCAAAGGGAAGTGACAAAGTGAATTCCTGCCATGTTCTCAGCTCAGGCCCCTACAGCCACCCTCATATATATGCTCCTCTCGCTCCTCCCAGGACCCACAATGACAACACACACAAGGGAACTGCTAAGTATAAGTGAGAGGAAGTTCCTAAAGTGTGTTAGAAGAATCATGTTTCCTTCACTCTGTGGTTTACATCCCAAGATGCATTTGGATGGCAGCACACAGACAAAAATTTGTGTGCAAATTCTGTTCAGGCTTGGCTGTCATGTGTTCGAACCAAAGTGCTCTGAAAAAAAATAGCTGCTGACCACATTTGCGAGGCTTTTAAACATGGGGACCAGAAATGACTCTTCCCAGCCTTTGTGCCACATAGCCTGAAATGGATGACTTTCTGGAACATGGATGCTTTAGTCAAACGTTGCCACCTCAGAGCAGACAGGAGATCTTGGACTCATGGTGGCTGATGTTCATAGAGTTGTTTGTGGGTGGTGACCATGTGAGCCCATTAGATCTGATCTCATTTTAACTTAGGCACATCACAAGAGCACTGGTAACAAACATCTCTAAAACACCCTACTTTCACTTATCACTTTTCTGGGATTTTTTGTTTGTTTTTGTTTTGTTTTGGTGGGTTTTTGTTTGTTTGTTTGTTTTGTTGTTATAACCCAAACTGGAGATAATGGACTTAAAATGGTTTATTTTAGCTCAGTTGTGAAAGTTTGAGTTTGTGGTCAGTTGAGCCTGTTACCTGGAGCTGGCAAGGCAGCACACCATGGCAGGGTATGTGTCGGGGTGGGGTGGGGGCGGGTGAATGGGCTGTTCATCTTGTGATAGCCATGAAGGGGAAGGCATGCAAAAGAGCACCAGGGTCCTAATGCTTCCTTCACATGACTGGAAAGCTTTCTTCTGGGCTTCAAATGCTCAAGGTTCCCTTGCCTCCTCACTGGTCTTTACCTGTCGATCTTTCAAGGACACGTATCCACAACACAGCAATCGCCTGCTTTCCTACAGAAGTTAGCGGGTTGGTGCGATGACGATTTGCTGCCAGCCACACACCTGAAGGTCTGAGGCTGCTCCACAGGTCTCCTGCCATCCTCCTGGCTTTCTGGACATGTTCTCTTGGCAGTGCAAACGGTAAGATTTTAAGAACGATCTGGGGATTCGGCTCAGCGGATAGAATGCTTGCTTAGCAGAAACAAAGTCCTGGGTTCGATCTCCCAGCACTGCAAATAACTAGACACCTAGACACGGTAGCACACGTCTGGAAATCCAGCAGGTGGGAGGTAGATACAGGAAGAACAGAAATGTAAGGTCATTCTTGGCTACATAGTGAGTTTGAGGCCAGTTTAGGGTACTTGAAACTGTGTCTGAAAATGAAAAAAAAAAAAAACAAACCCAACAACAAAAACAACAAAACCAAAACAAAACAAAAACAACCTCCCAAAACAAAAACAAGCCAAGTAAAGGAGCAGCAGGACTACAGGAAGTCCCTTTATGGCCCAGGTTCAAAGCTGGCACATGGCCTTTCCTCACACACCTTTGGGCAAGGCAAGCTATACAACCAAGTCCATGAGGAAAGCAAAAATGTACATCCATTTACAAAGAGATCTTGGCAATGCGCTGTGCTGTAGCATAGACGGGAGTAGGGCCACCAGCTTGGAAGGGCCCAAAAGGAGACCAAATGAAACCAAGCAGTGGGAGGACCTGGAGAGAGAGAGCCCATGGTGTGGTGGTGGCAGAGGACATGAAAGGTGATCTCAGGATGAGATGACAGCCATTGATTGATGTCCTACACTGGGCCCTTGACAAGCATCGACGGCTTTGCTCCATCTTTGAAACCTTTACAGATGGCAAGGCCCAAACATTGCGCCAAGGCACCCCCCCCCCCAACAACTGCAGAAAACTCAGAGATAGTACAGAAGAGTTAAAAGCTTGGGAGAGATGCAATGTCAGCTGTCAGATACTCTGCAGACAGCCATTATTAAAGCACTGGAATCTAACTGTGTAGTAAATCACTGTTGGGCACTCCAATGGGCTTGACTCAGTGAGTCGGTCTCCATCATGACAAGACTATGGAGACAGAGAAGGTATGGGAACCTCGGCCTGTGTGCTGGGCCTCATTCCTGTTTATACTTTTTAAGTTTATTATTTTATTCCGTATGTATGGGATGTGTGTCTGTCTGTGCGAGTCTATGAACCATGTGAAAGAAGTACCCACTGAGGCCTGAAGATGGTGTGAGAGCATTTGGAACTAGAGTTGTAGATGGTTGTGAGGCAAGGTGTAGCTGCTGGGAACTGAACTCCTGTCCTCTGGAAGAGCAGCTAGTGCTTTTAATCACCGAGCCATCTCTCCAGCCCCAATAACAATAATGTATATATTAATATAAAATGTACATATAATCTATTATATTTTAATATAGTGTAATCGCTTTGCAATCTATTACAGATATATTGGTCATTGGCCGCTTTTAACACAGAAATTGAGGCTTTGAGAGGCTTGCTCAAGCAAGTGGTGACAGCTGGAATTAGAATAATTTTCCCTGATTATTGGTATAATCATGGTAGGTTTTGGTCTGTTTAAGTTGGTGGAGGGTCGGGAGAGGCTACACCCAGTGTGCTCTGCCCTGCAAGGCGGGCATGAAAAGCTGGAGTGTGAGGCAGGAGAGTCTGGTGCCTGCCCTTGGCCTCCACAGCGTATGACTAACTCCCCCACAAAGTCATCCCTTGTGTTTCACTTGTTTTGTTAATCCCGCTGAGGATTCCTGGCCCTGAGAACATTTCACTTTATTGGCTTCGCACATAGACCTGAGGAGACACGGAGCCAGAACGCCTGGACCGGCACAGAACTGACATTTCTGAAAGAGGAAAACATTAAAGCCAGAACGGTCACCCACTCATCATCCCTGACATCAGGGTAGGTTTGTGTGCCGGACCCCACAATGCATTCTGGGGATTAAGTACTGACTGGGCAAGTCCTCACACTTTACTCGTGGGCCCCTTGATCCATCAGATAAGAGAGTCTATTAACAACAACAGACTCAAAATCTCACGTTAGCTCAGGATTCAGCTCAGCTGACAGAGCACTGGCCTAGCATGAAGGAAGCCATGAGTTCCAATTCTACCACTCTGAAGACGTACAACTGGGTGTGTCGGCACAGACCTGTAACCCCAGTACTAGAAAGGTAGAGGCAGGAGAATCAGAAGTTCAAGGCTGTCTCTGGCTATATGGATATAGAAGTTCAAGGTCAGGCTAGAATATGTGTCTCAATTTTTATTTTATTTTTTATTATTTTTATTTTTAAAAGTTTCTTTTCTTCCTTCCTTCCTTCCTTCCTTCCTATCTCCAATGCTGTCCCCCACCCAGTTCTCACAGAAAGCCTCCTCTCACACCCCTCCCCTTCTCCTCTGTGAGGGTGGTTTCCCCCCTTTGGCATCCCTCCACCTTGGCACATCACATCTCTGACAGATTAGTCTCATCCTCTCCCACTGAGGCCAGACAAGGCAGCCCTGTTGGGGAACATATGCCGCAGTCAGGCTACAGCTTTGGGGTGAGCCTCTGCTCCAGTTATTGGGGGACCCACACAGGGACCAAGCTGCACATCTACTACATATGTGTGTGGGGCCCTCATTTCAGCCTGTGTATGTTCTTTGGTTGGTGGTTCAGTCTCTGAGAGCGCCCAGGGGTCCAGGTTAGTTGACTCTGTTGGTCCTCCTGTAGGGTTCCCATCCTCTTCAGGGCCTCAGTGTTTGTAAATAGCTCAGCTGGCAGAATGCCTGCCTAGCGTGCAAAAAGCCATGAGTTGGATCTCCAGCACTGTATGCGTGGTATGGTACTAACTTGCAATTTCAGCACTGGGGAGATAGAGATAAAAGGACCAGAAAATCAGTGTCATTCTCTGCTACATAAAGGCAAGACCAGCCTGGATACCTGAGATGCTGGGTCAAACTAACAAACCAACCTCATCCCCTTTATAACACAAACCTTGTAATATATATATGCGCGCACACACACATATATCTATATTTCTCTCTCTCTCTCTCTATCTCTATATCTATATCTATATATATGCACACTCAATGTTTGGGCATAAAACAATTTTCAAATGAAAAATATATAGCTTATCTCCCCGGGGTTTGGAGAACATAGCTAAGGAGGTGTGGAGAGAATGAAAGAGCTGGGGAGGGAGCCGTGAATGCTGCCTTCTGGGTATGAGGTGGCTGTTTCACACATGAACTCGGCGGCTGTGGCTACCTGTACATGGTCAAGCCAGATAAAGATCCTAGCATGTACATGGGAGGAGCGACTGAATCACCACTCTTAGTGAGCAGCTCTTGGCAGTTGATGCTGGGGAACGGGCCATTCTCTTTGATGAAGTGACCCCTGGGAGGTTGTCTATGTGCCCACATGGGGATGACCCCACACAAATACACATGTGGATAGTACTAACCGGACTTGGTGGACCAAAACAGAGGACATAAAGTTGGGAGGGAGATGTGGAGCTATCTTGGAGGAGGCTGAACAGAGGTTGTGAGTCAGTATGCATTGTATACATGTATAAAAATGTCAAAGGATAAATAAGAATGTTATTTCAAATACACACAGGTTATTGTTTAATATCTGTTCCTTTCTTTTCTCATGGCCAAAACTACATCTCCCATGCTTCCTTGCAGGTATGGGTGTCACATGATTAAATACTGACCAATGAAATATGAGTGGCAGTTATATGTTCAATTTCTGTCTTATGCTCTTAAGAGATGGAGAGGAACTCCTCCCTGATCCCAGTGCTACCTTCTGCCAACTTCCACACATTCCTACGGCTGAAGATGAATTAGCCATGTGGGCTTAAAAGATAAAGTTCAGGCCTACTTTAGGTGGAAGCCACCATGTTAGCCAAATAGACTGCCAAAGAAATGTTTTTGCAAGAGAAATATATTGTTTTATTGAAGATATGATTATTTGAATCTCTTAAGTACAGGAGTCCAGATAGGGTCCTTACAACCTGACAGATAACTGGAGCAGAAGTCAAGTCCCTTGGTTTCCCCAATTCAAGTCCTTTTACCTATGAATTTGATGGTTTATTTTCTCCCATACGTTTGCATGTTCATGACCAAATCTGTCCTTACAATAGCTTTGTGACATCCATGAAAGAGGACTTCTGTGACTGTTACTAAGCAGACAGGAAAGCTAAGACACAAGAGTGGCAGATGAAGGACTGCAAAGACAGTAGAAGTATTCGCTGTGTATGTGTGAGCATCAGAATTCAAGTCTCAGGACTCATGTAAAAGACCAGGCATGCACTTGTAATTGCAGCACTAGGAAAGTGGAGACAGGGAGATCCTTTGAGCTCACTAGCCACCACTCTAGCCTAGTTGGCAAGTCCAGAAAGAGGACCTGTCTCAAAATACAAGGTGGACTGCTTGTGAAAATGCCCAAGGTTGACCTCTGACCTCCACAGATATGTCCACACATCTTCCCCCACGAACACTTTCTGAATACACTGCTGTACATGAGTATCCTGTATATACAGGAATGTCCTAGCCAACCACTCTATGTGCACTCTGCATGCACGTGTGCTACATACCCTGTATGAGTGGAGGAGACTCGTGAGCAAGCATGGTCTCGGCTTCAGCAGGCCAGCATGCTGAGTGATCTGAATCCAAGGACATGGCTCCAGTCTTGTTAATCTGATGCCCTGGGCAGTGTCCATCTATGGATGAGACATGGCAAGGTCTTTAGCTTCAAGGAACTGTTGGATGGAGGGACTTGCTCTTACAGAGGCTGGGGATGTGGTTCTCAGCTTCCCTCGTTTCCTTGTCTCCCTCCATTCTCTTTCCACAGAAGGTATAGCTGGAGGTGTGTGTGAAGGGGGCTCTTCTAGGGTCTTGAATGTGGCCTCCAACTCCTGTCCTCCCTATGCCATATCCCATGGATGTGACATTGGGTTTTTCCAGCAGAGCATTAGTGCCCCAGGAAAAGCAGGAGGCAGGCTGGTGTTGGAATGGACATGAATCGATAGTCACCAACACTTCTAGATTCCGGAGTACGAACCAAGTAGGGTTGGGGATAGCATGTAGGTCATCGTCTCAGACCAGCCCAAGGGAATGGGTTATTAGTTACCGTACTCAGCTTTGAGGTCTGATTTTGAGGCCAGCTCTGAGGACTTGGACACGTTTACCAGTCATTTTGTGACTCTACTTCACTGACATGGGGTGGCGTGTGTTGCTCACGTGAGGAGGTCAGAAGACAACTTTGGGTGTGGGTCCTTCCACCTTTTCAAATGTGAACTGTTGTGGAGGCCAGGCTAGCTGACTAGTGGAGATTATCCTTTCTGCCTCCTATCTAACCAGACCCACATCCTCACATTTGCAAGGCTCTACCACGAAGCCATCTCCAGGCCTCCAGGATGCTTCTGTTTTCAGGAGCATCTTTCTTGCTCCCTCCACCTAGGCTCACTGGGTGACCACTGTTTGTGTCAGCTGCTGGCCTCTGAGTCCTGCAGACTTGTTCTCTCACCAGGAACATTTGCAGGGTGGAGCAAATCTGCAAACTTCAGCCCGTCCTATGCCTTTTCTTTCCATCCACTTTCAGCTTGATTTACTTATACTGCCTGAAATTGACTCTGTTACACAGGAACAGTTCTTCTGAGTAAGGGAAAATCTCAAATAACAGTGATGGCTGCTGGAAGTTGATTTCGCTCATACATAGAAATGTGAGAAATTACTCCAGGTCATCGTTTCCTTCGGTTCATCTGGGATCCAGGTTCCTTCAGGCTTGTTGTTGTCCTACCCAAATATCTCAAGATGGTTGCCTAGTTAAACACCAGCCACTAAGCATACATATATACATCCTGACAGCAAGAAACACAAAAGGAGACAAGGAAAACATATCTATCTCCCATTGGGGAACTTACATGTTTCTCAGTTACCATCTACTTGGCCATACGTAGCTGCAAGAGAAGCTGGAAAACAGAGTCATTTCAGGGTGCCATACACCATCAAGGACTCCATACCAGTGGCAGTCTTGATAGCATCAGCTTCAGCTTCAGATAAGTTGTTTTTGCCATTACTCTAAGCAATATGACGTGTGTGTGTGTGTGTGTGTGTGTGTGTGTGTGTGTGTGTGTAAGGTGATAGATGTATGCATATAGGCACAGTATGAAGGAGGATTGGAGAGGTTACTTCAGTTGCATCCAGTGATCCCTGGGTTCACGCCCATGTATAGATCCTTCCTCTTGACTCTGAGCTGTAGTAAGCAATACAATGCAGTAGAAATAATGCCAGGCCTTGACTCCAAAATGTCCTAAAGCATCTTCTTTTGCACTCTTGGGAAGGCTGAGGGCTGTATAAGGTTTCTGACTACCCGAAGATCACTGTCAGGTAAGGAAGCCCAAGCTGGTCCCATGGAGGAACTGTGTGAAGAAGGGAAACTCCCAATGACATTGAGAACCAAATCGCAGATACATGGTGAAGTCTGAGCTGCACAAGAAAGTTCCCAGATCTCTATGCCACCTGCTGACACCCCATGGAAGACAATGGAGCTGTCCCACACTTCGAAAACATGAGCCAGGAAGTTTGAAGGTAACTTGTAATACAGCAGGAGACAACCAAAACACCCATGTATCCCCGTTTATCACATTCCCACTACTCTGGGAAGTTCTAGACCACCAAGTGATGCTCTAATGTTCTCCAGAAGAGCTGCATTCTGTTTCACAAGTCACATCTTCTCACACAATCACAGCTAATTTATTGAGAACTGGCCATTTGTCAATAAGGCCATAAAAACTGCACACATGACCTGTCCTTCTTGATCTCCTCCCTATGAATGGAAGTAGCTGGCAGGAGATATTCACAACGTAAGGCTGACCACATCATTCCCGGGGTTGTTGTTACTTCAACTGGGTACCCACATCTACAGATGACACTAGGTCACACTTGGCATTGACCTGCTCAGGAGGATGTAGGACAGGGACTCCTGTGTCATCACGCTTTGCTGTGAGTGGAAATCCTTGTGCCCAGCAGAACAGTACTTCTTGAGTGGGTGTGGGTCCCCTCCTGACTTAAATGCTTCATGTCCCTTGGGACCTGTTTCCAGGTATACAAGTCCTCATGTTCAGGAAGCCTGAAGTATAATTTCCCATTGGGTAGTTATAGCTTTACCGACTGTTGTTAGAGAATGGTAATTAACCAACTAACTTAGTTATTAGCCAAGGTTCCTTTCACCTGCTGCCACAGCCTCCCAATTGCTGGGATTGTGGCTGTGTGCTACTATGCCTGGTAATAACTTTTTGGTTTTGGTTTATTAAAGGGGGAGAGGTTAGATAGTACAGCATTCTCATATATATCACTCCAAATGTCCTTAAATTAGGGCTGTGTGTTGGTTTCAGTGTAAAAACCAACATGATATTAGCATGATAAAGCCCATGATTTCCTCTGACGCTACAGTGCCAATGTTAACCCTTTCCTACCCAGGATACATGTATGAAGTTACTCCTTTAAGCTCCTCTGGCCTGTGGTAATTTCTCAGTTTTGAAGGGAACTGCTCAAGTATTTCATAGCCTGTCCCATAGTTCGGGCTCAGAATCTGTGTGATCACGTGATTAGTTTGAGGTTGTGAGTTGTAAAGGTTAAAGGGACAATTAAAATATTAATTGTGACCAAAAGACTATACATGGACTGACCCTGGGCTCCAACCTCATAGGTAGCAATGAATAGCCTACTAAGAGCACCAGTGGAAGGGGAAGCCCTTGGCCCTGCCAAGACTGAAGCCCCAGTGAACGTGATTGTTGGGGGGAGGGCGGTAATGGGGGGAGGATGGGAGGATGGGGAGGGGAACACCCATATAAAAGGGGGAGGGGTTAGGGGGATGTTGGCCCAGAAACCGGGAAAGGGAATAACAATCGAAATGTAAATAAGAAATACTCAAGTTAATAAAGATAAAAAAGAAATATTAATTGTGATGGAGTCATTTTTTAAGATTTTTGTATGTTTTGCCTGCATGTATGTATGTGTGTGTACTGTGTATGTGCAGTGCCTGGTGCCTGAGGAGACCAGAAGAGGACATCCCATCCCCTGGAACTGGAATTATAAACAATTGTGAATCACCATGTCTGTGGGATGGGAACCCAACCTGGGTCCTCCTCAAGAGCAGAAAATGCTCTTTTTTCCCCCCAGAGCTGGGGACCAAACCCAGGGCCTTGCGCTTGCCTAGCTACCACTAAGCTAAATCCCCAACCCCTCAGAAAATGCTCTTAAACATGGAACTACCCTTCCCCCTTCCTTTTTAGGAGACAGGACAAAACTTAAAACTTACAGCAATCCTCCTGACTTAACATTCTGAATAGTAGGACTACAGCGGTGCACCACCTCACTCAACTAAAGCATCTTTTTCTTTGCCTTATAACAAGGATGCACACTCGCACCATAATCTGACCACTAGAATGGACCTGGACTAAGTGTTGGCCCAGGGAAGTGCACCAGGTTTCTCAGGTTCTTACGTAACTCCCTTCACCATACACACACACCCTTGGAAAGGCCGCTACTAGGTACAGTCAATGCCTGAGGTAGGGCATTACGTTCCCATGCTTTGAGGACCATGGGGCCACACAGATAAAATACGGTCCAGTAGTTTGTCCTTTCATTAATCCATTTTGCTATTTATATCAGGATGGAGTCAGGAATATTCTTCTATGCTTTCAGTGACAACCCAGAATCACTAGACCAGTTTCCATTTTGTTGCTCAACTTTTTTTCCCCAGATTTGGCTGGCAGCACTTTTAAGTTGACCTGTGCCTTTTGATATGATCACATCAGTGTGTGTGTGTGTGTGTGTATGTGAGTGTGTGTGAGTGTATGTGGGTGTGTGTGAGTATATGTGTGTGTTAGTGTGTGTATGTGTGTGAGTGTATGTATGTGTGTGAGTGAGTGTGTGTGTATGTGTGTGAGTGTATGTATGTGAGTATGTGTGTGTGTGTGTGTGTGTGTGTGTGTGTGTGTGTGGTTAAGACAGGGTTTCTCTGTGTAGCCTGGCTGTCCTGGAACTTGCTGTGTAGACCTGGCCTCAAACTCAGAGATCCACCTGTTTCTTCCTCTTAAATGCTGGGATTAAAGGCATGTACCACCACATCCAGCTGTACTCTGTCTTTTTGACTTCTTTTTGATTAAACATCTTTTAAAGAATTTATTTGTCTTACTTTATGTACATGGGTATTTTATCTGCATGTAATCCATGTACAATATGCATACCTAGTTCTTATGGAAGCCAGAAGAGGGTACTGGATCCCTGGGAACTGGAGTTACATATGGATGGCTGTTGGCTGCCATGAAGGTGCTGTGAATCAAACCTGGGTCCTCTGGAAAAGCAACCATTACTTTTAACTGCTGAGTCATCTCTCCAGCCCTGGGTGTAGAATTTACTCTGATTCATCTTATATACTTTCTGCCTCATTGCTCCAAGGAGTCCTGGTTCCTTTTATTGAAGAACGGTATTGAAGATCTCAGGCTCAGCCAGAAAAGCACTTGTCTCCAAGCTTGATAACCTGAGTTTGATTCCAAGGATCCATATGGTGGAAGGAGAGAACTGACTCCCATAGGTACACGCACGCACGCACGCACGCACGCACGCACGCACGCACGTAAAAGAAACCAAGATCTCTGTGTTAGGTGTATGTGCTCTTTGCTATAAAGTACAATTGCTCCTAGCAAAGAAATGCATGTGTGTGAACCCATGTATATGCACGTTTCTGTAAATATTTTTAAATAGATCTTGCCTCACGATTATTTGCGAAACAAACAAACAAACCCATAGGGTACTGACTACCTGCAAATAATGTGTGGGAGTGTCCCACAATTCCATCTGCCTTCACATTGGCAGACAGACGCCTTTTCTATGGGGACTTCACAGGGGCCTGGGCACCTTTGAGAACCTGTACTGGAGCCGAAGCCTGGGCCAGAGCTAGGACTCTGGCCGTGGCCTTGGTTTGAGCTTGGGGTTTGCTTGGCGTAGCCTGCTACCCCTGGCTATGCAGAATAGAATCTGCCTCCTAGGCTTGGAGTGAGCCATGAAAGCCAGATGACTGAGTTTGTGGCAGGGGCCCTTTGGCATCTTGGTCTTAACTGCTTCAGGCTTCACAAGGACCTTGATGACCTCTGCACACGCCCTCATTGCCTTCACATTGTTGGCCTACATCATCTGTAGGTTTTTCTTGTGCTTCTTGGCAAAGTTCCTCAGGAACTTGGGTCAACCCTCTTAAGAGATTCATATCTTTGTGACCAGGATTTCCTGATGTCATTTCTGTGCCATTATCAGGATTGGTTATACATGGTGTGGTTCTTGGACTTGGCCATGTCTGCATGGTAACCCATGGCGTCAGAAGCACATAGGACTGCTCTGTAAGTATTTCTATGCATGATCACCCACATCTATATTAAGATGAACATGAGTTCATACTGACTGCTCTAAAATTCTCGTCCGTTGCTGTGTGGATCATTCTAGCTTTCTTTACAGGAGTCATATTTATCTAAACGGTGTTGCCCAATAACTTGGAATATATCTCTGGCCTTGTAAAACCAAAAACCCTGAGCTTTTCAACCAAAAGTCAAACTCACATGGGAAAGGATAGGAGGTTGGCTAACTTTCTACTGATACTCTTCCACGTGGGATCCCGCTGTTCTGAGAACGCCCTTCTTGGCCTTCAAGGCAGAAACCTGGCTCCTGTCCAGCACAGCCTCATCTGCCATGCTCCTACCTTGGTCTCCCACTGTGACCATACCCCTCCGTGCCCATGCTCAGCGTCTCCCTTCTGCCCCAAGGCCTGTCCCACGCTAGTCCTCTGCTGGATCCATCTGCCTTGCCATCTATGTAAGTGCCCGTCTTGGTCCAGTCCCCTCTTCGGCTAAAAAGCTATCCCATCCCCAAGATTCAAGCACCCTGCCTGAGAGGCCAATGCATATGGCACAGGAACCTTTGTTAGACTTTACTGCAGCTACAGCACTACCTGTGTGTATCCCTTTTCCTTCTGGAATATCACTGGAGTTTCTTGAGGGTAGGGATGCCCTCTGCTTAGTTGCAAGTATACAGTAGGAGCTCAAAGAATAGCTGTGCATCTCTCAATTCTTATTCAAAGAATATAGATCAAGGGCCTCCTACCTGTTGGCTCCTTTTTAAGTCTCTGGGGATACACCAGGGAGGGAAACAGACAAGGCCTGTACTATTTACTTGGCTCGTTTTTGGATTGGTTTGGTTGATTTTGGTTTTCAAGGCAGGGTTTCTCTGTGCAGCACTGGCTGTCCTGGAACTCACTCTGTACAACCTCCTGGCCTCGAACTTCTGCCTCCCCAGTGCAGGGCTGTATCACTGCCACCCAGCATGTTACTTATTTTTAAGCAGAAGTGACACTGAGCAAGGAAATACACTCTCAGGAGCCGATGAACGCCTTAGAGAGAAATTCTGAGTGAAGGCATGCAGGGCGCCAAGGCATGAACGGTGCCAGGGCGCTACTCTTTTTAAGAAGATGGCCTGGGCAGGTGGTTCTGAGAAGGTGACATGTGAGCAAAGACTTGAGGGAAGTGAGGGAACAGGGTGACCCCTGGGGATGTGCTGTGAGGCAGGACTATGCAGGACAGGGAAGGAACTAAGGACATGCTAATGGTTGGGATCTCATGGAATTCATGTAAGTCCTGAGTCCATTTACAGATGGGAAATGAGCTTAAAGAGGGACTTTTGCACAAGGTCATACCCCGTGAGGGGTGGAGATGAACTGCACAGGATCGGTGACCGCTGCCAGCTTCCCTGTGCAGATGCAATCGGCTCAGGCCTGGAAGGATAGAGGGAGGCAGACCTAGTTAGCTCTGGAGGTATAGCACAGGGCCTGGTTATGTAGGCCCGCAAGGCTTCCAAGACAGCCTTTGCTCTCCTAGTGGGTGAGGACTAAATGCCTTTGGAATAGGACCTATGAGTCTTTGCCAGCAGGGCCACGGTAGGGCTTTCTCACCTTAGCTGTCTTCCTGGATATCAGAATGGCCTCCTCTCACACTAGCAGAGTCCTGAGTCAGCAGTTATGATTCCCTTGGACAACAGTGGACAATGAAGTTCAGAGAGATAATAAGACCTACCTGAAGCTGGCCATGAAGTTTTCTCAGAAACCATAACCTTTCCTATCTCACCAGACTTCCCTTTGGGCTTGGCCTGGGCCCTCCAAGAGGGAGGAGTTCCCCTTAAAACAGAAACCTGTGCACCTGCCTCGGCCCCACTTCGGTACAGGTCAGAGGAATGACTAGATGGAGGGACCTCAGTGTGTCCTCGAGGAAGCCAGACAGGCTGTCCAGCAGAAGGGACCTTGCAGGTGACTTTTGGGGCTTAAGAGTGTGCGTGGCTGTGGACAATGCCCCAGAAGGACACCCATCAGAAACAGAGGTGGGTAGAGGCTTCGTTTCTGCCTTCACGTGGCGCCCGTGAGCCATCGAGCCCCACGCAGCAAAGAGGCTCCGGATCTTCAGACCTTGAAGAGGACCCTGGATCCTACCTGGGGTGGAAAAAGCATCCCTGAGTGTAGCAGGGTCTCCCCCAGAGGCAGGGGAGGGGTCTTCTCCCCCGCCCCTCCCTCGCCCCGCCCCTGCACCCAGCGCCGCGGGCTCCTAGCCTCGGGTTTCCCCGGGCAGCGCGCGCGGGCGAGACAGAGGTGGCTCTAGGGGCGGTGGGGGCCGGGCACCCGCAGCCGCCTCCGTCTCCCTCCCCACGCTAACTCTCCCGGCGCCCTCGTCCGCCGCGGGCGGAGCTCGATCGGCGGCGCTCCAGGATCCGCCGCTCCCTCCCTGCCCTGTCCCTTCTCCGAGCCCCCCAGCGGCCGACGCGGTGCAGCCCGGCGCGGCGCGGCGCGAGCAGGTACGTGCGCCCGGGCAGCCGCTGCGGGCGGGCCGGGAAGGGGGCGGGAGCCGGGGAGGGCGAGGCAGCGGCGGAGCAGGGATCTGCGCACACCCTCGGCAGCCCGGAGCCCTGTGCTCCGGCGTGCGGTGACTGGGGAGGCCCGACACGGCTCCGCACGCCGACCGCAAGCCGCCGGCGCAGGGCCTGAGGCGGGGAGTGGCTGCGAAGGACAGCTCGCCTGACCTCGCGGCCCAACGAAGGACACGCGTCCGGGGCACCCTAGAGCACGCCGGCCCCACCGAGCCCCAGCCTGCCAGGGCCGCCCCTCTGCGAGCGCTGATCCGCCGGGTCTGGCCTGCACCGGCCCGTGGCGTTGGCGGTCAAGGGCAGGAGCAGGGGGTGTGAACTGCGGGCCGGCGGGCGCCCGGGAGGCGGGGGGCCGGGTTAGTGGGGCTTTCCGCGCAGAACTTTGGGTATAACCGCGTGGACCTGCGTGTCTGCATCTGCGCGCCCGAGGCTTTGTGTACTATCGAGTGCATGTGTCTATCGATTGGGTTTGCGAAGCCTCACCCAGCCTCGCAGTGTGTCTGGCTCCCGGGTGTCAGCATGCGCCATGGGTGAGAGTGCTGGACTTGGGCAGGTCTGGGTGGATCCTGCTTAGATCTCAGCAGTGCTAGAGGTAGTCTCTTTCTCCCTTCCTCCCTCCCTCTCTCATCCCGCCCTCTCTCTCCCAATTTTACCCTCTTGTGGGTACCACCAGAGTGACCCGTGGATCTGTGAGTCACACTTACTTCCCGGGTCTGTGGGCATTGCTGTGGGAATAGTCCAGGGGACAGTGAGTATGGAACGGGGGTGGGGTTGGGGTAGGGGGCACCTGTCTTTCAGGAACCATAGGGCTGCAGATACAATTACAGTAACTGGTGTGGTTTTGTGTTTGGAGTGTGATCTGTGAGCACCAGTGTGTGTGTATGTGTGTGTGTAAGTGTGTGTAAGTGTATGCAAGTGTGTGTGTTGTCTGGGTAATTGGTAGGAATGCCCTTTAGTAACTTACTAAACATCTTATGAGAGAAACAGACATTCTGAAGCTATTAGAGGGAGGAAGCCTCCTTGTGTTTGCTCCTTCACCCAGGCAGCCTAAGGAAAAAGTTTTGGGTACAAGAGACTCCTGTTCTAAGAATTTGAGTACCCTGGATATCCTCTGGGATCTGAGGCACTAATGTACCCATCTAGGGAAGGTGTTGTGGACCATTCCCATGTTGTTCGAGCTTGCCGAGGGCCTGACAGGCGGGGGCCATTAAGTGGCACCTACTTTCAGGCTCTAAGTGGCTTTTGGTACAAAAAGTAAAAAAGCCAACAAACCCTTCCTTCCTTCTCTGGGAACTGAGAGCAGACTAGGAAAACAGGGAGATTCTGAGAGATCAGGATGCCAGTGCCTGCTGTCTCAAGTGAGGTCTCCAAGAGTCAGGGAAGGAAGGTGCAGTGTGTGGGATTTACAAGTATGTGGGGAACACATATTCAACTCTTGGCCCCTGGTCCCCATACATATACCATGGGCTCTTGAGTGTGTTTTCTAAAACACGGTGACAGAGCTGAGCTATTCCTGAGTAAGGTGCTAACCGGAAAGTCTAACAGGTAGTCAATGCTCAGCGTATATTAAACAGAGATGGTGTGGAGGAACACCGGGATAGAAAGGACTTGTGAGAAGTAGCAGTCTTTGAACTGGGATGAAAGGCCACATGTTTGCTAAGAGAACAAACACATCCACATGGGAAGACCAGAGACTTCTCACTTCTGCCCCTCCGAGTTTCATTCATTCATTCACTCATTCATTCATCCATCCATCCACTTGCCATCGCTTCAGTTATTCGCTCGTGTTGCCCACAGAACACTGGAGAGTGACCAGAGAGTTCAGAGAGTCAGAGCAGGAGAGCCACTCCACACCTAGGGTCTCTGCTGCCTGCGCAGTTGTGTGCCAGGGCTGCGAATGTATGTACCCTCGGGACATCAGAGTATGTATGGAACATTGTGCTTCTGCTGTGGGGTCAGAAGTGACAGGTGCCAAGAAGGTGTACCTATGAAGAATTGAGAGCCACAGAAGGGAAAAGCCCAATCAATGCCAGCCAGGTCTGTGTTGTGAGGGGATGGTGGAACATGGCAGCCAGATTTGCAAGAGAAGTTAGGACTGAGTATCTGCTGCATAGACATGGCTCTGGGGATTGACCTGACTCAGGTACCAAGGGAAGGAAGAAAAGACAGACACATGGACATGCGGGAAAGCTGGGATTCAGGTGGTCTGGGCTCTCTGATGGAGAATCCACAGCAATCCTAGATCAGTGTATTTATTATATGTTTATGTGTATGTGTATCTGTATGGCACCTATGTGTATACACACGTATACACATATATAAGTTTTGATGAATTAGTTGCATACACACACACAACTAATTCACCGAAAATCAATGAATAGATTTGGAAATGAAACAAGCAGCACTCTTGTGAGCTCAGTCTGTTGGTGGCCTTTTGATCCAAGTGCACATGTGCAGTGAATTTGTGTGGCATGTGTCCAGGTATCTGTCCCCACTTCTCAACCCCTACATATTTACACAAAGGCTCTCCATTCTCTACCTTCCTTTCTGTCCTGTTACCACCCTGGACCCTGTCCTCCATGCATCTGATCTGCCACCTTCTAAAATCCACACAAATCCCAGCCTTCCTGGCTCCAACAATTTGCCTGCCCATTGCTTCTTGGCCTGGCTTTCACAATCCTCTATGAACTGGCCCAGCTGGTCTCTGGGGTCCCCCTTCCCATCATCTGGCTGCTAGGGAGTTTCCCACTTGTGCATCACCCCCACACCAGGCTTCCACCCACTAGTACGGGTACCATTTTGACTAGGTCTGCCATACCTACACCATCACCCTACCTTACACATGTTCATACAACATTGCCTGTTAGCTGAACTGGCCACAGCCTGACGAGCGTCACTAGATGAAATCCTTACCACAGTGTATGAGAGAGGCTTCCCAGGCTACAGATGGGAACATTGCTTCTGCAGAGGAACTCAATCATTTGCTTAAGCTCAGCAAGGAGGCTGTAATACGGACCCCATAGCCCCTCTAAATTCCTCCATCATCACCTCAACCCCTCCTTAGTACTGTGGAGTAGAGAGTGGTATTAGTAATGTCACTGGGGATTTTGGTCAGTGGGGAAACTGAGGCCAAGAGAGCCTAAGTACACCAGTCACTGTGAGGTGGGGATGTAGCATGGGTCACATTGCTCTACTGTTCATGGCTCCCCAAAACTGTGCTAGGGGACAAGTGTGAAGTTGAGCTCCAGCAGGCAAATTCAACTGACATCCTGTTTTCTCTTCTAGCTGCCAAGGGGCCGAGGGATGAGCTGGGGTCATTCTTTCCAATGGCATCTCCCCCTGGTCTGGAACTGAAGACATTGAGCAATGGTCCCCAGGTTCCAAGGAGACCAGCCCCGCAGGGCCCAGTGGCGCCACCCAGGATGGGTGTGGAGAACGCCTGTTTCTTCTCTGAGGAGCAGGAGGCTCATTTCCAGAACCCTGGGGATACCAGACTGGGTAACTCCCCCAGTTCCCCTGGAGGCGTCCCCTCACTGTCCCGGTCCCATCGGGATGACCTTTCTTTGCATTCAGAGGAGGGACCAGGCCTGGAACCTGTGAGCCGCCCAGTGGACTATGGCTTTGTTTCAGCTCTGGTTTTCTTGGTGAGCGGAATCCTCCTGGTGGTGACAGCATACGCCATCCCCCGAGAGGCCAGAGTCAACCCTGACACAGTGACAGCAAGGGAGATGGAGCGCCTAGAGATGTACTATGCCCGCTTGGGCTCACATCTGGACAAATGCATCATTGCAGGCCTCGGGCTGCTCACAGTGGGTGGCATGCTCCTGTCTGTGCTGCTCATGGTCTCTCTGTGCAAGGGTGAGCTGTACCGCAGGCAGTCCTTTGTCCCTGGCAGGGGATCCAGAAAGACCTACGGCTCCATCAACCTGCGTATGAGGCAACTCACTGGGGACGGAGGCCAGGTTCTAGTAGAGAACGAGGTTGTCCAAGTCTCAGAGACCAGCTATACCACCCAGGGCTCTTAAGTAAGAGTCCACCCTGTTTTGCTGCTTTAAGCTGCAAAGCTTGGAGGCTTCCCAAACCTGGGGCCTCAAAGTGAGATCCACAGAGGGCGCTGTGGAGGGAGTTTTGGTGCTGGGGTGGGGGCAGCCTGGGGCCTGGCTTAGGCATCACTCAGGCAAACACAGCTGATGCGTTTGCAGCTTGAAGTTTTTTGCATAAGGCTTTGTTTGAAGATGGCTTCTGCTGCTAAAAATACATTTTGGAAACCACTGCTCTTAGAAGATGAGGTTGCTTGGCATTTCTCAGGGTTGGGAGTCATGTGAAAGGTCGCCTCTGTTCTTCATGCCTTGGGGAATTCTGAGACGTCTGCTGTCTTCATTAGCCAAGTGAGAGTGCTGGGTGACTGACTATGTACAGGCACCTTTCAGACCTGACCTTCTAGGGTAGAGTGTAGCTTCATGAGGATGGGAAAAGTTGGTTCTGAGGTGAACCCCTTGTAGCACCCCACTGGTCGAAACATAACATCTCCCTCTCCAGACCTCAGTCGCTCAGTCACATCAGAGAGGAGCTGGTGCCGCAGGATGGGCCACCTCTGCCCTGGGAATAGGAAGCCAGTCTGCCTCTGGCCATCCTTCAGGGGACGAGGGTATTTAGTAGGGACTGGCCATTGTCAGTGCTACTTTCTGGCCTAGCATTGGTGACTACCATTGCCAGGAGACAGTGGTCTCATGACAGACCCCAGGCGAGTAGGCTTGGTTAAATCCAAAGTTTGACGCCGTGTGAACTGGTCTTGGGGTGGGGAGTCTGATTTCCTACAGTGACTGATTCTCTGCAATGGCACATTTACTAAGCACAGTTTCCCCTGGGCATCAGGATCTGAGGACTCGGTTGTAGTTCTGTAAGCTGGGACCTTATCACCTTCCCTCCTTGGTGGGCTGTAACTTGGAACTGATCTCATTCAGGTAGCAGGAGACAATTTTCTCTAAGGCTGAATTTGCGATGTCCAGCTGCCCTTCTTGGTGAAATGCACTTGTCAGTCACCGGGGAAGACCTAGGGTACACTCAAGTGGCCTGGAGACTCCAGCCACGTGGGTTTCTGTTTGTGTTCTTTCATAGGCGAAATAGTTCCAGGGCCCCTCCAAACTGTATTTAAACTTCTGACAATGGAAGTGGGCATTAGGGGGCAGGGAGATAGTGGCAGACATTAGGGGGAGGCACTGTCCAGTCCAAAAGGCTCCTGATGACTTCCAGAGCAATACTGTCTGGGCTACGGGAAGACTCTAAAGGGATCGTTTTCATGAGTCCTTGACCTCCGTCAGAGCTGGCTGTATAAGCTGACATCCTAGTTGTTTGGGGGGAGGGTTAGACATGGGGAGGCACAGGATCCATAGGCTGGAGAGTTCCTGACTATGTGGAACACAAACCTTCAGCCCAGGCAGCTTGAACATCTGGGTGGTAGAATATCACAGCTTCAGACAGATCAAGTGTCTGCTCACGCTGGCAGTTTTTGCCTGGAGCACAGGGCTGGGGGAGGGCTGAAGGGGACAACATTATGCAGCCTGGCCTTGGAGGTTCTGCTATGGTGTGGAGAGGGTGTGGCTTAAAAAGAACAAAGCTCAAGGGAGCCAAAGGTCCCAAGCCCAGGGCTCCTTTAGATAGGTCAGGGTTTCTCCCAGCTGTAGCAGGGGAAATGCTGGACCAAGTGGCAGGAATCAATCTAGAGGAATTACAGCAAAATCAGCCATTGCCAGTTACAGCCTCAGCTCCCCATATCTGTAGGATGATGATAAATGCTATATGGAGTCCTGTGGCAGTAAAGGGGGAATGTTAGGCCACGGTGCTTACTGAGAGCATATGCCTGGAACCGTCCATTCAGATGAGTTTAAACACGATGAAATGTATTTAGGGGCTAAACTGCTAGAAGATAAGGCATAGCAGCTTCCTCCTTCCTTCCTTCCTTCCTCCCTCCCTCCCTCCCTCCCTCCCTCCCTTCCTTTTGTTCTTTCCTTCTTTCAAGCCGGAGGATCCTGCTTTGCATTCCTGTAGGAAAACTTACTTAGAAGCCACTTGTAACTGGATCAAGGCAGTCATTACCTTGTCCGTGAATTAAGAAGATTTGAGAGATGCTGAAAGCATTTTCCCAGGATTGTAGCTGAGCTCTCCCAGCCGGTGGACCGAGGGTTAGGGAGGAGTTGGGGAAGAATAAGGAGTGCTGAGAACTTCCCTGTGGGTTTCTTTGGGGTCAGATTTAGTTGTCCCTGTGATTGCTGGAACATGCCTGTCTCACTTCAAAGAACTCCCTCTCCCATTGTATCCACAGATAGTGACCTCAGAACTGATAAGATCTGGGCTTGAATATGAGTCCTGCCATTTACTGGCTGTGTGGGCAAGTTACCCTACCTGGCTGTTTGCGTGGGCTAACTGGGTCACAACACATTCCTAGGGTAAGAAACATGGTTGGCGTATATAATGGGCATTCGTGTTTGAAGGAAAGGATGAAACAAAAAATTCCTGTTCCTGTCAGGGCAGCCTATGCAAGGTCCTGGAGCCCCACAGTCCCTGCCCAGTTTCCCAGAGCCCTTGCCTTGGGGTCAGTATAAGTGACACAGAAGAGTCCATGACTAGGAGTATGGGTGTGGTTTGCCAGTGGGCTCTGTAGCTGGAGCCTCCTTTTGGTCCTTCATTCAGCTTGGTTTCGGGGGATTTCTGGATAGAGAAAGGTGCCTCTTCCCGGCCCTGCCATGACATAGCCCAGTGATGACAGAACCCGGGAGACACTTGCTCATCCGAGGCCCTGGGGTTTCTGGGTCCAGACTTTTGGGCTCATGACTGTCACTGCCTCTGCTTCCTTGCTTGTACTATGTGGGTTTCCCAGCCAATGGGGATTGATGACTGATTCCACCAACATTGGCCCTTTTCTTGGGAAGAGCATCACCTTCTTAGGGATTTTCTTTCAAATATTTTCCTCCCTACATACACACTTCTGTGCACATTCAAATGTGTGTGTGTGTGTGTGTGTGTGTGTGTGTACACAAAACACTCCTGAGCGATGCACCCTCTGTACACTCTGCAATCTCTCTCTCTCTCTCTCTCTCTCTCTCTCTCTCTCTCTCTCTCTCTCTCTCAATGCACCCATGTACACTTCTGCAGCTTTCTCCTTTAACCTTGCTCAGGAGCCAAGGACGATGCCTCTGGCTGCAGAGTTCTAAGCCAGGGCATCCTCTGGAAAACCGATTATGGTTTCTTCCCGTCTCAGCCACAGACCCTGTGGTTTTAAGCAACAGCCAGAATCCATTCTTTCTATAGTTCCCTTCCTGCTTCCTTTCTTGGAGGATCCAGAACCCTGGTACTTGGAAAGGGGACTGAGCTGGGAGAGTCACATCATGCTAGTTACCACTTCTGTGGGTGACAGCAAGCAAAGGGCAGGGCAAAAGATGGGAGGCTTCAAGAAGCCAGAGGTGAGGTTCTGTAGGAGGGGACATGGGGTGTCAGTGGGTCTGATATTGGTGGGGAGACATCTCCCATTTGGCGTGTTGGCTTTCTCCTAATTTTCTCAGGATTAGATTCATCTGGGAGACAGGAGCTTCCTGGGGTGCTGACTGAATTGGAGTGGTAGGGAGCGCCCATCAGTGGAGGTGTGTTAGCATTTACTTGCCAGGAGTTAGGTATCTTTAGAGATGGAGCATAATGGGAGTTACTAGATTTAGTCGAGGCTCGCCCAAGTTTCCAAACTGCTCATTTGAGAAGAACCAAGGTCTTATTGGCAGAGCCTGGCCTTTCGTCCTGTTCCAGCTTCTTGCCCTTGAGCCCCTGTGCATTCTCGTACCTACATCATTCCTCTTCCTAAACTGGTTTGTCCCAAGTAGATGAACAGTATATGACACCTTCATTCAGAGAGTGGCACATGGTGCTGGAGCACTGCCCTACACGAATCTCATAGGAACAAGAGTCAAAACCCTGAAGGTCCATGGGGGCTGATTGATTCATTGGTGTAAGGGCTGACCGCTCAGGTGCTTGGCACTGGCTTAGTGCTTCCTGGCCCATTTCTTCTTCTGCAAAGGGGCTGTGCTAGTCACAGTACCTTCCCTGTAAGTCTGGTGAGCAGCAAATTATGTCTTTAAAGCACAGTGCCCAGCATTTCCCAATGCTCAGTAAATATCAGCTGTTATCTCATTTGTTCACAGTATCCTTCCATGGTACAACACATGTACACAGCCCTGGCTGTCTTTGCAGGATGGTGTGGCCGTGTGTGTGTGTGTGTGTGTGTGTGTGTGTGTGTGTAGGTGGATTGAGGAAGACCCGAGACCTGTGCGGTGTGGGGGTCAGGAAGGTTCTTTTAGAAAGGGGATGCTTAACGGGAATCTTAAACAAACAGGAAGTACTGATGGGAAGATTGGTGGACGGGACACTCCGGGCAGGCGTGCACGCATGCACACGCACACACACACACACACACACACACACAGAGAGAGAGAGAGAGAGAGAGAGAGAGAGAGAGAGAGAGAGAGAGAGAGAGAGAGACGGAGGGAGGGAAGGAGGGAGGGAGGGAGGGAGGGAGGGAGGGGGAGGGAGAGGTGACCAAGAGGCTCCAGCATCAGCAGCAGGTGAGAGATGAAGTAGGCAGGTGGTGTAGCACAGGTGACTGAGGAGAGTGCAGTGGGACCCACAGAGGGTGCTTGGGCTTCATCATCTAAGAGGGACAGATGTGGGCTACTATGAGAAGGCTGTACAGGCGTGAGGGTGGTAATGTGGTGACAGGGTCTGTCCCCCTATACTTGTAGGTTTGTCTGGATCTTTCATGTCAGATGCACTGTGGAGGCAACACTGCATCACACCCTAGCCCTCCTTTAAGTCTCTTCTTACTCCAGCCAAGGGACATGGCTTTGACTCCATGCCTAAACTTGGCAGCTCTTTCCCACTTGATTTCTGAGTCTCCAGGGTTGAGGTGGCAGCTACTGGTCTCCTGGGCTTAAGGAAAAGCAGAAAGTGAAAAGAGACTCACCCATTCTTCTGGCCCAGGGGAACAAAGAGACAGGAAAAGAAGGCAGCTACCATGCCAACATCTTCCTGGGGTGTGGCATCTGGGTCAGTACTGACTCCAGGACCAATGACATTCAGCAAAATCTATCTCCTTTCCTTTCTTCCAGCCTCCTTCTCTTGATTTCTCTGTGTCCATGTCTTCTTTTATTGAAGTTACTTGTGAGGGGCTGGGTGTCCAGAGGTGAGCTGTCACTATTGCTGACACTCTCCCAGTAGTTCCTATTCTTTCACATCAGAGATTAAAGCAGGAAGGAGCCCAAGCACAAATGTCTGCAGACTTTTGCAGGTAACATTAATGAATACAGTAGATGGCCATGACAGTGGTGGTAATAAAGGGGAGTGTCTGCTGTGGCCCGACCGGCTGTTGCTTTGTAGTCACCAGAATCTCAAATTTTTTAATTGCTACTGGACAGCTGGATTTTGTGGGTGCACAGATGTGGCAAGGTGAGCACTGTGGCTGAGGTCAAGGGAATAGTCAATGAGATGTCATTTGCTGGGGCCAGGAATGCCAACTCCCTTTCCTGGGCCTTATTAAGTCATTTACAGAGATGGGTACCTTCAAGAGGGTGGGCACTT